>NC_044316.2:46718120-47018120 GCF_007474595.2 Lynx canadensis
GCTCACTAAGATAACGTCAGTCTGGGGGCGACCGACAGACGCTGGATGCAGTAGGTGACATTACTGGGGGTGGCGGGACACTCAAGGCCAGACGCAGAGATGGCCAAGCGTTCTGCAGCTGTCGCTCCTTTCCCTCCCAAGCAAATCAGGCCTGCTCTGCTGGTTGTGACCGTCTGAGCTGGGCCATCCAGAAGCACAGGTTTTGCCGTTGTTTTTAAAGCCACAAATTAACTCACAGACACATGCACCGAGCAGTTTCTCAGTGACGCGGTAGAGGGTAGGACAGATGGTCCCTGAACCATCGGTCTCAAAGTCGGCAGACATATTCCTCAAAATGTTGGATCCCAGGCCATTCCGGTGCTTTGACATCCAGACCCTTGGGGAAGAGGCGGTTGGGGACCGGGCTCGGATGCACACTGAATGCTGAGAGCCACTGGGGCAAATTCGGCGAAGGCATTCACAGCACTCACGGGGTACCTGACGGTACTGAAGCCAAAATGGTCCATCTTTAGGGGACCCGTCTTTTCTTTCTTCCTGAATACCATTTTTTTGCAAGGCTGCATCCCTAGTTTAGTGAAAATACCACCTTCCTCATCACTGTCTCCAAACAAACTTTGTCAAATGAAGGCTGCAAATCCAAAGATTCAGAAGTACTCTTAAGACTTTTGAAGCCAGTGAACTGATAACAGATCCGATCACTTCATGCTCACGATGACTTCCAAATTAGGAAACTGAGTCTCGAGAGAGGGTTGACTTTCTCCGGGGCCACGTGGCTTCTAGGTGGCAGAGCTGGGACGTGACCGCAGGTCTACTGTTTCTTCTTTACCCACCTTCAGCCTTTGTTTCTCTGACAGGTGAATTGCTTTAACACATCTGGGCCTCACCATGATTTTGGGAGAAGTGATGGATGAGTTCCATCGCTTCTGAACTTTGCTATTTCAGAAGCCGAATAACCAAAGCCTGATACCATGTGAAAGACCCAGGTTGTTTAAACTGTGCTCACATACGGACTTGTGGAGGAAGTAAGCTCTAACTTTGTAAGATCTATTGTTCTAACTCCAGAGTCTGGGTAATCATCATTACAGGCAATCACGATTCCAGACAGCTCTGTGCTGCAGGGCTGAGCCTCCGTGTGAGCCGTCATCGGAACAGCTACCCCAAATAATGATCTCTATTGTCAAAAAAAAAAAAAAAAAAAATCATGGGGATTCAGATCCTTCCCACTTGCACACAGTGCCACAAGTTTGATAGAGCTGCACAGTTTAAGAAAAGGCACAAACGTGGGGCGCCTGGGTGGCTTGGTTGGTTAAGCGTCCGACTTCAGCTCAGGTCATGATCTCACGGTCCGTGAGTTCGAGCCCCGCGTCGGACTCTGTGCTGACAGCTCAGAGCCTGGAGCCTGTTTCAGATTCTGTGTCTCCCTCTCTCTCTGCCCCTCCCCTGTTCATTCTCTGTGTCTCTCTGTCTCAAAAATAAATAAATGTTAAAAAAAATTTTTTTTTTAAATAAAAAATAAAAAAAAAAAAAGAAAAGGCACGAACGTGTCTGGGGAAGCCAAGGGTTTTTCTCAGTCTGTCCTATTGCAAACTCTCCGACTGGGCACAGTCAAGTGACTCAATATAGTTCGACCTCAAATCTTGATTTTAGAAAAGGTGACCCCGAGCCAGAACCTCTGGGTATATAGTTTATTAACTGAGCACCACCAACACCTGAAATGTCCTCCTTGCCAGAATTACTGGACCCAAAGTTTTAGGCTCAGGAGAACCCCGAGCTATGATTTTTCACTAAATTGCACCCCCACCCCCCGCCGCCAGTGCTGCACTTCAGAGATCTCTGCGAGGCCAGGCTCTCATATATCCCCACCCTAAAGCACCAACCAAGCGGCTGTCATCTTCCAACCAATCCCTGTCTCATCCCTTCCTGTCCCCTTTCTCTTCCTCCATTGGTCTCAATACCGTTCCTAAATATCAAGATGTGAAAAGTGGGGCAACCCTTTGTAATACACATGACCCATTCTGAATGGAGTTATTCCCCAAAGATATGACTCAGGACATCAAAGCCCCAGCCCAGGAATCAGAGTTTACATGTGCTTTTGCCTTTACCATCAAAATGGATGAATGCCACATAACCACGGGGAAACGTCTGGCCCTCTGACTTAACATGATACCATGTAGTTTTTCCAGCTGTGAAATGGGTGCAATTCCTGCCTGTCTCTGCTCTGGCAGTGTGGAAAGAGGAACGAGCAGGGGTTGATACAATTTGGCATTCTTGGGACTTTCCCACGGGATTCACATCACTGTAAATGCTCTGTCAAAAAGCTTCCAGCTTTCTCCACTCTCAACACGTGGACGTCGAAGCAACTGCCTTATGATGTGCAAAGAGCCCGCCGAAAAGAGAGTCTGAGATGTTTTATCTTCAGGTGCCCTGCGAGCTTCACACCAAGTGGTGCCAAAATTGTAATTGCACACAGGAAGGGAGATACAATGAGTCTAGCTTTTCACCGCCTCAGAAAACTAGGGTCTAGAGCTGACTGTATTCTGTAATCCATAGCACAGCTAAGGCACCGGGGCAATGTTCTGGACCAGCGGTCGGCAAACCGTGTGGGCTGTTTCTTGTTTGTTAAATGAAGTTGTGGTTGTGGTTGTGGTTGTTGTTAAATACGGTTTCAATGGAACACGGCACTACTCGTTCATTCTGTGGCTTTCGCCGCACGGCAGTAGCATTGAGTACTTTCAACACAGACTGCATGGCCTGGCAAAGTTGAAAATATTTACTGCCTGACTCTAAAAAATAAATAAATTAATTAATTAAAAAAAATAAAAATAAAAATAAATAAATAAAAATAAATAAATAAAAATTTAAAACTGACAGGGGCGCCTGGGTGGCTCAGTCAGTTAAGCGTCTGACTTCGGCTCAGCTCATGATCTCACGGTCTGTGAGTTCGAGCCCCGCGTCAGGTTCTGTGCTGACAGCTCGGAGCCTGGAGCCTGCTTCGGATTCTGTGTCTCCCTCTCGCTCTCTGCCCCTCCCCTGCTCACGCTCTGTCTCTCAAAAATAAATAAGTGTTAAAAAAAAACCCTCAAACTGACACTTGATTCAGCTACTAGAAAACTTTTACACAAGGTCGAAACACCTTGGGCATGTGAATCTACTTTTCCAACTGGAAATTTTTATGAAATTTAAATTCAGATCAGATGCCACCGATGAAAATTTAGCATCTGACTTGGGATTGCTGTAAGTGTAAATGCACACTGGATTTTGCGGACTTGGTAACAACAACAACAACAACAAATGTTTTTACCCCTAATTTCTATGTTGATTACATATTGAAATGATAGTAGTTTGGATATACTGGGTAACTGGAATCCATTCTCCAAATGAACTTCACCTGTTTCTGCTTACTTTCATGTGGCTACTAGAAAAATTTTAAACCACTTTCAATGGAAACCACTGCGGCTTGCATTTGTGGCTCACATAGCTCTGTTGGACGTGCTGGTCTAGACCCTGGTCTAGATCCATGGGGTCTGAGTGAGGCTCAAGCCATTAGGCTGCACTAAGACTCGTTGAGGCTGGCTGGTCAGGAAAGCGTTTCCATGCGTTTCCAAGCTAACAAAGTGGAACACGGACAATTAGGGATACATTTGGGGAAGCTTCCGTTTTCTTCTTCTTCTTCTTCTTTTTTTTTTTTTTTTTTTTTTAGTGTTTATTTTTGAGAGAGAGAGAGAGAGAAAGAGAGAGAGAGAACCAGAATCCAAAGCAGGCTCCAGAGCCAGACGTGGAGCGCGAGCTCATAAGCTGTGAGATCATGACCCGAGCTGAAGTCAGATGCCCAACCGACTGAGCCACCCAGGTGCCCCGAAGCTTCCCTTTTCTGAGGACTGGCGATTTTACCTGGACCTCTAGAGAGGTGATAATTGCTCACCGCGTGCTATGGTGGAAAGCACTGGGGTTTTAAAATCGAAACCTGGAGCTGAAGTCCTGATTTTGCCTTTGATTAGCTTTGTAACCTTAGACAATTTATTTATCTGAGCCACAGTTTCTTATCATTAGAATGGGACTAAGAAAATACCTCACAGGCCATGGTGAGAATCAAGTGAGAAGAAACTTACAAATTAAAATGCCTTGTAAAATGTAAAACTGTACCCAAACCGCCGTAGTTACCGCTCCTTCTGTTGTTGGGCAATGCATCTGGCTGGGTCTTGAGATCTGTTTTGCCCATTTCCCTGTTATGCTACGGCTCTGTAAGGGACACGCATGAGAACAGGGCATTGCCACATGCCCGTATGACGCAAAAACCAAAGAAAATCGGACCCTTTGCCCAAGACGATCTCTTCTTTCTGTAAAAATTTTCTTAGATGGTCGTCAGATTGAACACTTCCCAAATATAAAAAAGCCTGGGAACTTCCACTTACAAAGTAGTCAGCTTCACAGGGACAGAAAGTAGAATGGCAGTTGCGAGGGAGGATGGGAAGTTAGTGTGTAATGGGAAGATGGAACCGTCCTGGAGGCAGACGGTGGTGATGGTCGCACAGCCCTGTGAGTGCACTCAATGCCCCTGAACCATACCCTTAAAAACGGCCAAGACAGTGAATTTTATGTGCGGTCTATTCCATGACAATCCTTTTTCTTTAAATGTCTTAATTTAGATTCCAGTTAGTTCGCGTAGTGTAATATTAGCTCCAGGTATACAACAGAGTGATTCAACACTTTCGTATGTCACCCGGTGCTCATCACAAGTACACCTCTTCATCCCCATCACCTATATACCCACCCCCTGCCCTTTTCCTTTTTAATGTTTATCTTTAAAAAAAAATTTTTTTTTCTTAATGTTTTTATTTATTTTTGAGACAGAGACAGAGCATGAGCAGGGAAGGGGCAGAGAGAGAGGGAGACACAGAATCGGAAGCAGGCTCCAGGCTCTGAGCCGTCAGCACAGAGCCCGATGCGGGGCTCCAACTCACAGACTGTGAGATCATGACCTGAGCGGAAGTCGGACGCTCAACCGACGGAGCCACCCAGGCGCCCCTAATGTTTATCTTTCGAGAAAGAGAGTGAGCACATGTGTGAGCGTGGGAAGGACAGCGTGAGGGAGACAGAGGATCCAAAGCAGGCTCAGCCCCAGCACAGAGCACGAACCTGGCTCGAATCCACGAACCAAGAGATCATGACCTGAGTGGAAATCAAGAGTCGCACACTGAACCGACTGAGCCACTCAGGTGCCCCCCTCATCCCAATTCTCAAAAAAGCCTGGGAACGTGTCATTCTTCAGTGAGTGTGGCTCCCACCTGCTTCCTACCTCACGGTGGCCATCTAACAGAGAGTCTGTCTTTTTCACTATGAAAAAGAAAAAATATTTAAGGACAGGGACTTTTACATTTGGTGGATCTTTGGTTTGGACGCTAATTTGAGGGTGTTGGGCTGCGCCAACACAGTTCTCTAAATTTGAGAACTTTAGAAAGTTCTAAAGTTCTCTAAATTTGAGAACTTTAGAAAAGGACTTCTCTCAGAGACAATGTTGCATGAATGCCCGATTCCTGCCCTGCTGGTTACTTGTCTGGCTCGTGATGCCCTAGAGTTAAATGTCTTTATTATTGTTATTTTTTAATGTTTATTTATTTTTGAGAGGGAGAGAGACAGAGCATGAACAGGGGAGGGGCACAGAGAGAGAGAGACACACGCGCGCGCGCGCGCGCACGCACACACACACACACACACACACACACACACACACACACACAGAATCTGAAGCTGGCTCCGGGCTCTAAGCTGTCGGCACAGAGCCTGACCTGGGGCTCCAACTCATGAACCGCGAGATGAAGTTGGCTGCTTAACCAACTGAGCCACCCAGGTGCCCTGAGTTAAATGTCCTTGATATTGACATTCTGGAGGGTTCACAGTAACGATGCTCCCAAGTAACACGGTTTGACTATGATGACTTGCAAAGACCCTGACAGTCCAGAAAGAATGATTAAATACAAAATGCATGCCGATCCCCCCATCCCTAACATGCGCCCATGAAAACACCAGCTCCTTATTGAGAAAGGACCGTCTCATTTCATGACCCTCCCCCTCCATTTGCTAGTCAGCCTGGGGCTCCGACTGAGAGCAACTCTACAAGCAAGACCAATTCCAAATCCTTTCCTTTTGGAAAGGTAGTGCGTGCTTTTGCTACCAAGGGCTGGATCTGACTTGGGTTCCACAAGGACACGGCTGCCAACCCCTTAGTCTTTCTGACTCTGTGATTCAATGTCCAGATTTCTCCAAGCAGACAAGGAGGTTTCAAAAAAAACCCAAAAAACAAAGGTGTAAGGTTCTCCGGTGTTTCGTCAGATCTCCCTGCCAGGTCAATAAACCACGAAAACCAATATCCGATCCCACAAGGAAAATACAAACTTGCAGCTCATATTTTCAAGATATCAGTGCATCATCGCATATTTATCTTTCCTCCTGGATTTTTATAAGCAGCCCTCTGAGGTGTCTTGTTTACGGAATACCTGTGTCATTATGCCAGGGTGCAGGAATGAAAAAGCTGATAAAAAGATTTAAGAAGGAGCTGGGTGATGGACTTTAATTCAAAAAAAAAAAAAACCTTTTGTGACAAACCCATAGAAATAGCATCATACACCGATGCTTAACCCGTCCTAAGTTTTGGACCCAACTGAATAGAAATAGAGCAATTTAACGCCAAGGGAAGGGCTCAGGATAGGCTTTATGCTGGTGCAAGCAGAAGTCTGCAACCCGTGGCTGCCCCAAGACTGCAAATCATTTCCAGGACGCTCGGCGTAATCTACCTGACCCCGTAAGGGAAGGTAGCTACATTCTTCACAGTGCAGGAAAAAGCGAGAGTGCACATTTGATCTGCCCCTTCCAACACTGGCTCGCCTTTGGGGTGGTATTCTAGCCCCAAGAATTCATTTGATGCCAATATTGAACAGCCCAACTGGTAAGGTGCAGCGCATATCGGCCACTTTATGAGCATCAGCTCGAGCAGGAGGGGTCATCCCCTCGTGTTTATAAATGAGAAGCTGGGGCCCCTGGGTGGCTCAGTCGGTTAAGCGTCCGACTCTTGGTTTCAGCTCTGGTCACGATCTCCTGGTTCGTGGGTTCAAGCCCCGCGTCGGGCTCTGTGCTGACAGCATGGAGCCTGCTTGGGATTCTGTCTCCCTCTCTCTCCCTGCCCCTCCTTGTGCTCTCTCTCGCTTTCTCAAAAATAAATAAACATTAAAATATGTTAATATTATATATAGGTACATATATATGTACGTATATATATATGTACATATATATATATATATACACATACATACATAGGTATATATATATATACACATATATATATACACACACACACACACACACCTGGGTGGTCCAGTCCATTAAGCATCCAACTTCGGCTCAAGTCATGATCTCATGGTTCGTGAGTTCAAGCCCTGCATCGGGCTCTGTGCTGACAGCTCACAGCTCGGGGCCTGGAGCCTGCTTCCGATTCTGTGTCTCCCTCTCTCTCTGGCCCTTCCCCTCTCGAGCTCTGTCTCTCTTTCTCTCTCTCTCTCTCTCAAAAATAAATAAACATTAAAAAATTTTTTAAATATATATATGTGTGTGTGTGTGTGTGTGTGTGTATATATATGTAGCTGAACGAATCAGTCATTATTGACTGCCATGAAGAACCAAAGATAGGACATGCTAGAACTCAACTCAAGGCCACAGGGGTAGCTGGCCTTCACGGCAGAATGCGAGATTTCTCCATACCGTGGTTGTGGGGACAAGCCTTGGTGCTGGAGAGCCTTGTCCGTCCTGGCTTGTGCACTGAACAAGCACTCGGTGTGTGCCAGGCCCCGGAGGCGCTGGAAGCAGAGCTAGGAACAAGACAGACCTCGTCTCTGGCGAAGAGGAGGGTTTCCACACCTTTCCGCCGTGAAGACAGAAGGCTCTGCGCTGTAAGAAGCGGAAGCTTCCATCTCAGCCATCAGACCGTTTGCTGCGAAACCAACCGCAACTCAGATAAGTGGAGAGAGGTCTGGGGACAGGTCTGACCTCGGGAAAGCAATCAAGGCACTTGTGTTTACTACTGAACATAAACCCACAGCCAATCACAAGGCCCTAAAGGGGAAAGACTGAGACAGGACTGTCCTGGGAAATGAATCCTGCACCTCCTCCTTGCTTCCCCCTTGCCAGTGCTCCTCTCCTTAACTTTGGCCCCATAACCAAAGGGAGAGCGGTCCGTCTACTATGCAAGCAACAGGGTCTTTCCAGAATTAGGGTCTTTCCTGTTTGCGAAACCTATCATGGCACCTATCCATCTTTTAGGAAAAATGACCAGTAGCATCCAGGGAAGCTGTTGTACTGGCTAAAAGTTGAAATAGACTTGCAGGAATGATAGCAATTAGTTTTAGTGTCTTTGAGACCTTCTGAGAACAGAAGCGCAATTGAATGCAAAGAAAAGCACTTGCTGCTTCATATACAACTGAACAATGGGAGTTCTCGCTGTGTTGAAAGAGTTATTCAAGCCACTTCATGCCTAGAATAACATTTGAAGGTCACCGAACTCCTTTGTTTGCTTAAGTGTTAGCTGCCTCTGCGAACTGTCTAGCAATGCGGAGAGTTACGACCAGGTTGTAACCGGGGATCTAAGTATGGAAAGTTCCAATACCTTTCTTCGCCTCGCTTTGGAAGAGAGGCCCCAGGCTGCACACTCATGGTACCTGTAGCCCAGAGGCAGCCGGCATTTGTAGGGTACGTGGCTGGCTGCAGGGAAGGCACTATTCGTTAATGGCAATGGCAGCCTGAGGGTGTTTCGTCCTTGCTTAAAAGAAGCAGATAACTGATAGAGAAAGGCAAAGGGCAGTCAAATCCTGCTCTCCTGAGACACGGAATGAAATAGGCAAGACAGAGGAAATCGGGTACAATTTCAGAAATTACTACGTTAAGAAATCTATCTTCTGAGCTCCTCTTGCATTCTGGATTTATGACCTGGGGAGGTAGTTTATCAACCGGCACCTTTGAGGCCAACCACGGTGGCCCTTCTGACTCTCTGTATCCTTGTTCCGGCAAACCCCCCCCCCCCCCCCCCCGCAACAAGTCCCCAAGGCAACACCAGGATGAAAGAGAATGTATCAAGTTTCAAAGGGTTGACAGCAAAGAGAATGTGACAAACAAAATGAGGAGCAGGAAGTGTTGGTCTTCATAGGATCCTTACCCCCCCCCTTTTTTTTACTGTGGTAAAATATACATTACCAAAATCGACCGTTTTAACTATTTAAAAAAAATTTTTTTTTTACATTTATTCATTTTTGAGAAATGGAGCACAAGTGGGGGAGGGGCAGAGAGAGAGGGAGACACAGAATCAATCCAAAGCAGGCTGCAAGCTCCGAACTGTCAGCACAGAGCCCGACACGGGACTCGAACTCACAAACTGAGAGAGATCATGACCTGAGCCGAAGTCGGACGCTTAGCCGACTGAGCCACCCAGGCGCTCCATCGTTTTAACTATTTTTAAATGTACAATTCAGTGGTGTTAAGTACATTCACAATATTGTTCGACCACGACCACCACCCATTCCCAGACTTTTTCATCATCTCAAGAAGAAACTCCATAACTCATCGGACAACAACTTCCAATCCCTCCCAACTCCTCCTCCCACCCCCATGACCTCTAATCTCCTGTCTGTCTCTATGTATGGACTTGGCCATTCTAGGTACCTCGTATGAGTGGAATCACACAACATGTGTGTGTCCTTTTGTGTCCGGCTTCTTCCACTTGGGCATAATGTCTTCAAGGTTCATCCATGTCGTAGCGAGTGTCAGAATTTCATTGCTTTTTAAGGCTGACTAATAGTCCATTGTATGGACAGACCACATTTTGTTTATCCATACATCTGCTGATGGATATTTGGGTTGTTTCCGCCCTTTGGCTATTTTTGTGAGTAATGCTGTTACAAACATTGGTGTACAAGTAACTGTTTGAGTCCTGAGAATTGACTTATAACACGTGTGTATGGTTTATATTCAAAGGTTTGGGGTGAAAAAGCCATTCTTAGTAATTTTAATTTTTCTTTTTTTTTTTTTCTTGCAAATTAAGTAAGTCACTTCTTATTCTCTTTCAGGTGACAGCTACTCTTGAAAAAGTAACCCTGGAAATGACTTGAAACTCTGCAATAGATTATACAGATCTTCTCATACCTTTTTTTTTTTTTTCTTTTCTTTTTTGAGTACACAATTCAGTGGTTTTTAGTACATTCACAGGGCTGTACAACTATCACCGCTATCTAGTTCCGGAACATTTTCAGTCACACCCCACCCTTCCCTCCTCCCAGCTCCTATCAACCACCAACGTATGTTCTGTCTCTATGGATATGCCTACTCTGGATATTTTATACAGAGGGTATCATTCAACATGTGGCCTTTTGTGACTACTTCTTTAATTTAGAATATTTTTTTAATGTTTATTTTTGAGAGAGAGACAGAGACAGAGAGTAAAAGCAGCGGAGGGACAAAGAGAGACAGGGACAGTTTCTGAAACGGGCTCTGCTGCGGAGAGCAGAGAGCCTGATGTGGGGCTTGAACTCACGAACTGCGAGACCATGACCCGAGCCAAAGTCAGAAGCTCAAACGACTAAGCCCCCCCAGGGGCCCCTAGAATCGTGTTTTTAAGATTCATCCATGTTGTAGTATATATCAGTATTTCCTTCCTTCCTTTTTTTTTTTTTTTTTAAACCAAATAATGTTCCATTGCACGGAAACACCATATTTTGTTCATTCATTCCTCAGCTGATAGACATCTGGGTTGTTTCCACTTTTGGGTTAGTAGAAATAATGCTGCTATAAACATAATGTGTACCAGCCTTTGTGTGGACATAGGTCACACGTCTTCAGTTCTCTTGGGTAGACACCTAGGGGTGGAATGGCTGGGCCACAGGGCAACTCTGTGTTTAGCCTGTTGAGGAACCGTCAAACTGTTCTCCGCAGCAGCTGCCCCATTTTACATCCCTGCCGATAACGTGTCATCCTTACTTTTTGGGTGATAGGTGTTAAGTTACTTGTAGAAACGAGAAAAGTCAAACAAGTGACTTCGAAAGCCAAGAGTAAGCTACGGAAGGGTAAGGTTTTCTTTGCTTCTGTCACCGTTATTTTACACGTGGGCACATCCAATGGACAAATACCATGGGCAACTATCCAGCCACATGGCCTCTTTTCATTACCAACGGAGAGCTAAACTGGACACAGCAGACTATTAGAAGCTACAGTAGCACATCCAAATCCATGGATTATGTGGCACAGACGGAAAGTGGAGAAGGAGTTAGGAATGGAGTAGAGCAGCGGGGTCTGTGGTTATCCAGGAGGCGTCTCATGGGAAAAAAGGCTTCACCTGTGCCTAGATGGCACTAGCTTGGCAAGAAGAGGGAGGGAGGTCACAGCCTACGAGCAAATCCTACACACTTCCTTGCCCACAGCAAAACGTCACTTCTTCCCAGGAGCCCTGACGATGCACAACAGAAATAACAATAATAAAAATAAAAAGTAACAAGAATAAAATAAAATAATAAAAATACAAAATAATAACAAAAATAAAAGCCACCACCCTGTTCTAACTTCTCTAGGTCAGCATGGTTCTAAACTGTTTATACGTCTTCAATCCTTAACAACCCTTTGAGGTAGGTAAGTGTTTTGTGTTTTGAAGATTTTTATGTTTAAGTAATCCCTACACCCAGGTGCCGGGGTGGCTCAGTCAGTTAAGCGTCCGACTCTTGCTTTCGGCTCAGGTCATGATCTCACAGTTTGTGAGTTCGAGCCCTGCATCGGGCTCTGTGCTACAAGTGTGGAGCCTGCTTGGGATTTCTCTCTCCCGCTTTCTCTGCCCCCCCCCCCCTTGGCTTGCTCTCTCTCTCTCTCTCTCTCTCTCTCAAAACAAACAAACAAACAAACAAAGTAATCTCTACACCCAACATGGGGCTTGAACTCACAACCCCGAGATCAAGAGTTGCATGCTCTTCTAAGCCAGCCAGGCGCCCCAAGGTAGGTTAAGTATTTTTATCCCCGTTTTACAGATAAGGAAACTGGTGCACAGACAGGCTGCACAACTTGCCCAAAGCTATGAAGCAGTTGAGTTGGGATTTGAACCCAGGGAGTCCGGCTCCAGGATTCACTGTCCCCTGTCTCTGGCATAATCTCCTGGGCCACTTAGGTGGCATCCAGATAAAAGGTTATTTATTTATAAGGCTGGAAAAAGTACCCTGTAAGGAACGTTGAGTTTCCTCACCCTCCTGTGCTGCTGACAGTTTCAGGTTGATATTAGGAAGAGTTTTTTAAAGAGGTGGGAGACAGCAGTACCAAAGAGAGCAAGGAGAGAAGAGGTCACAGGGGGAGTTACCAGCGGGGACAAAATTAGAAGCCAGCAGCCCAAGGTTCTCAGCCCTCGTCCTGGAAAGCCTTCCTCCTACACACATCGTGACACACGGCAATTAAAAGAAGCATACCCACTCACAGAAATCCCCGAGATTTTAAAGTAAAAATTTAAATTAATGAGTCCATCTAATTTGGACGCACAAAATGCGTGGGTGGGAGACATTTCTGGAGCCGACGGCTGATGTGACAGTTATTTCGCGAAAAGGAAGAGAGGTTGCCTGCCTTCGGATTTGAATGTTTCCAAATGGGATTCTAAACCCCAGCCTGGAACAACACACAGGACGAGGGCTGAATATAGAGATTCTATGGGAGAAAATCCCTTCGGCTCACCCAGTCAACCCATCGTGCAGGAAAATGAAATGGACTATCCCCTTCTAGTTCACCCTTCATGAGAGCGCGCCCAAGAAAGGCAGCGGGTTCCCTATCTAGCTCATACGCTCCTATCAATTGGAAATTCGATTCCTAAATGCGCTGTGGAGGACAGAATCATCTATTCAAAGACTTCATTAAGCTACTGCAAGGGATCTGAATCAGAGGGTTTGGGGACACACTGGGTGTGTAGTATCAGAGGGTTTGGGGACACACTGGGTGTATAGTATATATGACCCTTTCTGCTCACTCCTCCAGAAGCAAGGTAAAATCTCAACCCCACCTATAGATCGCCCCCTAATACTGTGCCTTATAGGACTGTCCACAAGGCAAACCACAAACTCCTGGAAAAATCACGTCGTCCCTGGTTTTCCTTTCTCTTCTTTCTCTGCCCTCCGCCCCATTCCCAGAGGAAGACAGTTCCAGAACTGCTGACAACCCCCCAGAGGAGGAAGGCCTTTCTTCCTTCCTCCTCTTGGGCAGATGGTATTTGCATACTGACATATTGTAAATCTAGTCACCCAGGTAACGGGCTCCAGTTAGCAACAGCGCAATGAAGGTCAGCCTGATTCCTTCTAAAATTAGAAGTCAGACCAATCTGATTTTTAACTGTTCAAGGTAGGATGCCCAGTTAGATGGCGAATTCGGTTCTTACAGTGAATTTTCACTTGGGAGATTCGGCACTGGTTAATAAGGGCCAGTTGGGGCATTTCAACACGACACCGACATCGGTTTTGACATGCTGAATGAAGTTTCAGCCGCAAGAAGTTGCTGTTTTCTGTAAATAATCCTACTAGAACGCTAGTCTCTGTCAGTAAAGTCATCTTTGGCCTCGGCTCTCCCTTGACCTTCATAGTCAGTTGGTCGTTAAGGACTGCTGTTCTGTGCCAGGCATTTCAGCCTTTACGCAGTTGGCCTCCCCGACTCCACTGTGGCCCCCTCTCCCTGCACAACCTCTCCTCACCCCCTTCCAAAGTGACTGGCATTGATCCAGGACCATCTTTTCCAGCCTCTTTTGTCCTGGTCCACAGGCATCCCTCTTACTGGGATCTGCTCCCTTCTTTTCCATCCCTGACCATGGACAGCGGTCTTGGACAGGCTTCAAGGAACGCATAGATGGTGTACAATCCTCCCCCCCAACCATTAATTCTAAAAAGGTCCATGCGCCCCCAAAACGTGAAGACCCACCGACTAATTACAGATGGTACCTACACTGGCATTTCCCTCAATGATTTGAAGGCATGACAGTTCCAAAGGATGTTAAAATGGTGAGGGAAAAAGAGCTCCACAGTCAAGTGAGTGACTGTTTCAACTGAGTGTGGGAAACACTAAGTCAAACAGAGTTGGATGGGTTTTTTTTTTTTAGTTTATTTATTTATTTTGAGAGAGAGAGAGAGAAAACACAAGCAGGGGAGGAGCAGAGAGCAGAGACAGAATGCCACACAGGCTCCCGCACCATTCGTACAGAGCCCCACGCGGGGCTCGAACTCACGAACCTCAAGATCATGACCTGAGCTGAGACCAAGAGTTGGACGCTTAAGTGGCCGAGCCACCGGGGCCCCTGGATGGGTTTTTTAATGCAGGCTTTCTCAGGGCCTTTGCTGTACTGCCACATGCCATGGATCACTGATTTCACAGTGGAGTCCCATTCCCAGCAGACACTTCTAAGTAGCCCTTGGTCTCCGATAGGAAAGTTGAGCTTTATTTCCCCCTAACCACCACGTAAGCCATGCACTGCTTTGTGATAGTTCTTCCCTTATGGTTTTGAGCTACTTATGTTTTACTCTATATATTTAACCATTACTAGAAACTGTATCATTGCACTTCCACATTATGGCGTGTGTGTTTTATATCGTTTTCTATCTGTCTCCCCTACTAGACTGGAAGCCACTTGACACTAGGCTACACACCTCGGTAACTTTACATCCCCAGGGCCAAGCTAGCCAGACCTTAGAAGTGTTGCAGAACTGGGGGCGCCTGGCCGGCTTGGTCAATGCAGCACCCGACTCTTGATCTCAGGGCTGTGAGGTCAAGCCCCACACTGGGTGTAGAGATTACTTAGGAAAAAAAAAGAAAGAAAGAAATGTTGAATAACTGAATGTATAAATGAAGGTTGATAACTGGATAATGAACTCCTTCAGAATACAAACTGCATTTTGACCTTCTTATATTCCCACGGCACCCAGAGAAGTTTTTCATATAGCAAAAGTCAATAAAATTTTTAAGACCTAAATCCCTTAGGAAATATTTATGGAACATCAGTTATGTCCTGGGTACCAAGGATATTAATATGGTAACAGGCAATCAGGGAGCTTAGATTCCAGTAAGGGAAAGAGACATGTAAACAAAAAATGATGGTAAAATATAAACACTCTAAAAGGAAGGGCAGGCTGTCTGGGAGCACAAGTGGAGTATTTCGTTCTGTATGTGCCGGCAGGGAGGCGCGAGGGGTCAGTACTAGGATACTCGGGTTTGATGGTGGCACCCAGGTCCCCAACTGACCACATTTGGGGGGCAACGGGCCAAGAGGTAGCTCCAGTTGAGTGAGTACGGATACCCACTGGGTGAAGCTTTGGCCTCAACCCCAATGTGGATCCCAAGCCCCGGTGAATGGGCCTCCACCACCTGGAGCTGGTAGGTTCTTGTTGCCCAGGGAGAGCTGTGCCAGGGCCTACAGCCACACACGTGGCACGGCTGCACCATCCCCAGTCCACGGTCAGAGCCCGGCCCTACGTTGTTACGCTGACACCAAAGGGTGGATCCAAAGAAAAGAACACAGGAAAGGGGCGCCTGGATGGCTCAGTCGGTTGAGTGTCCGGCTTCGGCTCGGGTCATGATCTCATAGCTCATGGGTCCAAAGCCCCACGTCGGGCTCTGTGCTGACTGCTCAGAGCCTGGAGCCTGCTTCGGATTCTGTGTCTCCCTCTCTCTCTGCCCCTAACCCACTTGCATTCTGTCTCTGTCTCTCTCAAAAATAAATAAACACTAAAAAATAAACAAACAAACAAACAAAAGAAGAGAACACAGGAAAGAAAAGAATGGAAGTGCTCCTCTCCTTTATGAGAACTAGGGCATGGCCAGTCTCGTTCGCCCATCCGGCCTTCCAGGCAGGGCAACCTCAGAGTCCAAGAATCCCAGAACTTACAACCCGCAGTTCTAAGGGGAATCCTGGAGTTCCCAAGAGACGGTATACGCCAAGGAAGACAGATGACGCTCCTAGACAGAAGTCCAATAGACGTTCCTCTCTTGACCCCTCCAAGAAGGTTCTTCCGCTCTTTAGGAAAGCAGTGAGGCAGAGGGTAAAACACCCCAACACCCAGGCCTGAGTATTTTTTAAAAACGTCCAGTTTAAGACTGAGAACTACTGGGGTAACAGGAGGAGAGAAAGTGAGAAAGAAAGCCCTGTAGGGGCAGGCTGTTAGAACTGATTCATACATGAATCACATGTTCATTGCCTTGGCAGGTGGGGTGGGGTCAGTGAATGAAACCAATGGCTAAAACGACATCATTCCTCAGCAAATTAAACACTTGGGAATATCACTCGCCTATACATAGAAATATGCTTGTTTTAATATTTTTACCTTGGTACATGGGTACCAAGAAATATTCCTCTATGGTTTCGAAAACAACAGGGCCTTGTGGTGATGAATTACCAACGATACCCAGCTGCACGGGTTGGAGAGGACAGAAAACGGCATGGCATGGAAACCTGGAGAACCCATGCCCCGTCTACAGAAGGTAGCAGCAACCCAGCTCTCGTGGATGCTTGCCAACATCTCCAAAATATTTCTCCAGAAAAGCTAGAAATCTAGATTTTTATATGAATGGCCTAACTTCTAAATGTTGGCTCAGATTAAAACAAAACGAAACAAAACAAAACACAGGGGCGCCTGGGTGGCTCAGTTGGTTAAGCAACTGACTCCTGCTCAGGTCATGATCTTGCCCTCGGTGGGTTCGAGCTCCGCGTCGGGCTCTGTGCTGACAGCTCGGAGCCTGGAGCCTGCTTTGGATTCTGTGTCTCCCTCTCTCTCTGCCCCTCCCCCAATCGCGCTCCGTGTGTGTGTGTGTGTGTGTGTGTGTGTGTGTGTGTGTCTCTCAAAAATAAATAAACATTAAAAAAATTTTTTTTAAATCACAAACCTCACAACACCCTGAATAAACATAAAAAATTGGTAAGCAGCTACCTTTAGCCATATGGTTTTAACCTCCAATTACATGTAACTCAGTTACGATAAAAACAAAGAACGGAGGTGCTTGGTCAGAATCATGCTGCCAAGGGTGACATTTAGAGGCAAGCAACTTCATTAGTGCTTGAGGCTCAGGGCGGTTATGGGAAAGGGGAAGATATAAAACACTGTAAATATCTGAGCACCGTAAATCCTTCGCCATCTCAATATTGCTACTGGTCAGAAAGCTTAAGTTAGAACAAAGGGCACAACTTATTAGAACAATAATAACAGTGATTAGTATTTCCTGAACATTTACACTGTAAGAGGCAAGGGCTAAGTGCTTTACATAAAAATTACCCCATTTAATCCTGAAAGACAAATTACCATCTCAGTTTTCAAATGAGGACATGGGGCGGGGGCGGGGCACACAGAAGTTAAGGAAAGCGTCAAAGGTCACGCCATCTGTGGAGCTCGGGGGTGACCCGAGTCTTTCCCGCTGCAAGTCCTGGGCTGGGCATCGCTCTGCAGCTTTGAGGCAGGGAGTGGTCTGAAGGAGAGAACGGACTGAAATATAGAATAAAAGTGTATAGTCAGAGGTCTGGGCGGGAACCTAATGAAATAAAACGGGCCCATAAGCAAGGGAAAAACGTAAAACTTTTAACCTCGGGTCACCGGTATCGCCTCAGTTTAGCAATGAGGGAACAAGTGAAAAAAAAAATGTTTAGTGCAAACTCAACACCTATCAGATTAGTAAAGATTTAAAAGGCTACCCAGTGTTGGTGAGGTGGAGGGAACAAATCCTGAACCACACTGCTGGGGGGAGCAAGGTGGTTAGGACGATGATCCGGCGATTAAAATTTAAGATGTTTATACTGTTTGACCTAGCTACTCTACCTAGGAATTTCTTCCAGAGAAGCTCTTATGCAATTGTGCAAAGATTTATATGCTTAAGATTCTTCACGGCTACATGATATGCAGTAGAAAAAAAGCTGGAAAAACTCCAGTTGTCCATCAGTGGGACCGCTTAGATAAATCAAGGGACATCCAAATAATGAAATACAATACAGACATTAAATCATGAAAGAGATCTCTACTTGCCAAAATGGAAAGATGTCCCAGATGCATAGTTAAGTGGGAAAAAAAAGTAACTGCAAAATAGTAGGAATAGGAAGAGTTTCAGTCAAGTGCATACACATGAGAAAAAAGTACAGACATGCCTACCAGTACCTGAACAGGGAGGGGGGAAAAAAAACCCTAAAAGAATATATATATAGCCAATTTTTAATCGCAATTACCTAAGAGAGGATTGTGGGAAATGTTACTTCTAGAAGGTTGGAAGTTTTCACAAGAAGCATGTACATTCCAAGTAAAGAAATAAGCTGACATTAGAAACGTGGCCCTATGCTGAAATTTCAGGGTAGGATTCCAGTTCCTGGGGAGGAGGTAGATAGACAAAGACCTGGGAGTCTTTAGGACATGGTCAGCCACACAGGTTGTGCACTGCACAAGGGCACCCTCTTGAGATGTGCAGGCTTGGGGCATTAGACGGATTCCCGAAACAAATTCAGAAAGGCAACCAAAGCAAAAGGTCAGCTAAGCAGGGCAGGAAGGGGGCTCAGAAAGAAGAGGGTGAGCATGTCACTTCTGAACATCTCAGGATATAGGAGTCAGTGACAAGGCCAGGTCAGGGTGGTCCTGAAAGCGAGCAACACGGTCGCCAACGGAACCTGAGTGTGGCTCTGATTCTCAGATCTGCAGGTGGTTTAAGACATGAAGCCTTCAAGTGGGCGGAGCCTCTAAAGTACTTCCTGCCTCAGACCCAGATGGGTCTGGGTCCTGAGACAGAGGCGAACAGAGGAAGAAATGCAACGCCCCAAGCTGCCCATTTCGGCACCTCTTCACTCACACAATTCCCTGTGCTCAAACCTGAGTTTCAACACCTCCAGACTGGTGACAGTGACCAGAAACTGGAAGTTACCCCCAAAACAGGTGGAACCGCCTATCCTTCAAAAAATAAATCGAGCAGACTGTGCACTTAGACCCGTCGAAAGAAATCTCTCTCCAATTTGAGTGAACAGTGTTCTAGAATTTCCTTTTCAGGCTAAAGCTCCAAATACCCTCTCCCATAGAAATAACGATATTAGGTCGGCACAGAAACTAGCTGGCCCTAAGGAAAAGCCTAATCACCATTTCTAATAACGTTTCTGAAGGAAATGCATTGAGTTCCAACAGGGTGTGAGGCAATGAGGAACTTAATTCCTCTTCTCTGTTCCCAAAAATGTGGGAACGTTGCCCAAAGCGTGTTCCTTCAACATCTAAATGATGCGAATGTATGTTATACTTTAGAACACTTTTTTCTTTTGATACAGGCTTCCATTGTCAAATAAGACCGGGAGAAACTAATTCAAACCAGGCCAAACGGGCTTTATTATTTAAAAAATTTTTTTAATTGTGGTAATATATACACAACATAAAACTGACCATTTTAACCATTTTTTAGTGTACCATTCAGTGGCATTAATTACTGTTACAATATCGTGCAACCATCACCAACCTTTTTTATCATCCCCAAACAGAAATTCTGTCCCCATTAAAATCTCACTCCCCATTCCCTCCCTTCCCAGCCCCTGGCAACCACTGTTCTAATTTCTGTCTCTATGAATTCGACTATTCTAGGGATCTTTTTTAAGTAGAATCACACAATATTTGTCCTTCTGCGTCTGTTGTGGGGACATGCCAAGTTTCGGGCTTCAGGAACGGGTAGGATGGGGAAATGGAGACTATGCCCAGGGTCTAGATAGAGGAGAGAGAGAAGCAGACTTGGGAAGAAAGACATTTCTGGGAGGCTGGGGAGTCAGCAGGTGAAGGTGAACTGGACATAATTAAACACATACTGGTTTGGAGTCTTTGAGCCAAGGAAAGAGATCCGGGCTGGAGCTCGGGACTGAAACCAACAGCATTCTGAAGGTGGGTATAGCGGGGGAATCATGGGGACAGTGCACAGTACTCAGGAGGACCCAACAATTAAGGGAGAGAGGAAGCAAGAAAAATTCGGGAAGATGTCTGAAAAATTCAGGATCAGCCAGAAAAAACAGAAGACGCCAGGAGCGTACCTTCTAAGTGTTTCCCAGCCTTCCCTTTACCCTACTCGTCACTCCTTTCCAGAACCATCTGTCTAAACCACAGATCTACTCCTCATCTGAGTCTCTTGCCCCAAATCTAAAACCTTTAATGATTTTGTACGGTGTTCAGAGCAAAATCCGAACCTCTTACTGAAGTTTCCAGTGCTCTCCCCAGCTCACCCTGATGCTCTCCCGACTCTCACCCCACCTGGTCCAGCCGCTCGGTTCATCTGTGGTGCACATGTGTGCACGTGTTCCTAACCAGCGTCTTTCTCTTGGTGTCTGTGTTATTCTTTCTGAATATTGGCTTATGGTCTCCCTTCAAAGACCACATGCAATCCCACCTTTTCTGAGAGATCCGAATCGATCCCTGGAGTGGGGATAAATGTGCCCATTTCCCATAATCCTATACAGCAGGCATACATCCTTTAAAAACAACAAGGGGCACGTGGTGGCTCAGTCGGTTAAGCCTCCGACACTTGATCTCGGCTCAGGTCGTGATCTCGCAGGTTCATGAGTTTGAGCCCCACATTGGACTCTGTACCAACAGTGTTGAGCTTGCTTGGGATTTTCTCCTCCCCACCCCCATCCCACCCCCCGCTCTTCCCTCACTCTCTCTCTCTCTCAAAATTAAATAAAAATTTGTTTTTTAATTTTTTTTAATCTTTTATTTATTTTTGAGACAGGGAGAGTCAGAGCATGAACAGGGGAGGGTCAGAGAGAGGGAGACACAGAATCTGAAACAGGCTCCAGGCTCTGAGCTGTCAGCACAGAGCCCGACATGGGGCTCAAACTCATGGACCATGAGATCATGACCTGAGCCGAAGTCAGACGCTTAACCGACTAAGCCACCCAGGCGCACCCCCCAAATAATTTTTTTTAAATAAAAATTTTAAAAACAACAAAACAACAAAATCATACTATCATCTGGTTACAAAATCAACTTTTTTCATCATAGAAAAATTAGAATATGGAAAAAGTTTAGTTTTTTTACTCATCCAGAAATAATATTAACATTTAGATACATATTCTTTTTAGGTTTCAAAAATATTGTAGATAAATTGGAAATTATACTGAATATATCACTTTGTAAAGTGCTTTTTTTTAACATATATTATCAGCATTTTTCCTATCCTTAGTCTTCAGAACTTATTAATGGTTGCATTCACTCCCCTTGTGTGGGCATAATTTAATCAGTCCCCAATTACTGAATGAGAATTTCAAAAATTTTTGTCTCCCCCAGTACATTTCACCTAGTAAGTATTCAGAAGATGTTTGTTGAATTGAATGGTTATGATCAGGACAAAGCATTATCAATAGCTAGATCCTGTTCTGAATTGACTTTATCATTCAATTAACAGAAAATTTTTTAAATGGGGAAAAAACTGTTTTCCGCTTGTGTGGTAACACATATTTGCAGAATTTGTAAGCCCAATGAAATCAAATGAAACTACTGCTTTCTCCAGCGTATGGGGATCACTCCATCTTCTGCAAAGACAAATCCATGATGAAGGTAGTGATTTGGAAAGAAACAAAGAATGGATACTCTGAACTATAGAGAATCAACTGAGGGTTGGTGGACGGAGGTGGGCAGGGGATGGGCTAAATGGGTGACGGGTATTTTATTTTATTTTATTTTATTTTATTTTTAATTTTTTTTTCAACGTTTATTTATTTTTGGGACAGAGAGAGACAGAGCATGAACGGGGGAGGGGCAGAGAGAGAGGGAGACACAGAATCGGAAACAGGCTCCAGGCTCCGAGCCATCAGCCCAGAGCCTGACGCGGGGCTCGAACTCCCGGACCGCGAGATCGTGACCTGGCTGAAGTCGGACGCTTAACTGACTGCGCCACCCAGGCGCCCCTGGGTGACGGGTATTAAGGTGGGCATTCGTTGTGAGGAGCACTGGGTGTGTGGTACGAGTAAGTGACGAGTCACTTTTACTCCTGGGGCGCCTGCGGGTGGCTCAGGTGGTTAAGCGTCCATCTTTGATTTCGGCTCAGGTCATGATCTCACGGTTCGTGAGTTTGAGCCCAGCATCAGACTCTGTGCTGACAGTGCAGAGCCTGCTCGGGATTCTCTCTCTCTCTCTCCCTCTCTCTCTCTCTCTCTGTTCCTCCCCCACTTGTGCTCTCTTTCACTCAAAATAAATAAATAAACTTAAAAAAAAATTCTACTTCTGAAGCTAATATTGCACCATATGTTAACTAACTAGAATTTAAATAAAACCTTAAAGAAAAAGGAAAAAACAAAGAATGTCTTAAATCTATAAGGAGACGGTATGTTCAGAAACCTTCTACAGATTTTTAGTGTCATCTAATCTGAACATTTGTGTAAAAGCCCATGTCACCTTTTCCTGAATCTCCTTCCTTCAGTGTTTTCTCTTCACATTAAAATATATTGAAATTTTTTCAGTTGGTAAAAGCCAGTTTAATATGATTCATGTACTTGCCCACAAGAAAGTGAACTTTCCGTATCACTAATTAATATCCACCCGACACAGTTTTATCAGCCAAGCATAATGATTTGAGGGAGGAAGGAGAGAGAGTGGAAAAGAAAAGAATGGGACTGAGATCGAAGGTCACGATCTCCACGTCCATGAGGGCAGGAAAGGGGCTCTAAGGATGAACTACAGGGGACCAACCACTGGACAAAAGACGCAGCCTAAAGCCATGACAGCAAGCTCCAAGGCTATGTAGGTAAAGACGTGGAAGCTGACGTTGCTGGCCCGAAGGCAAAAAAAAAAAAAAAAAAAAATCAAATTAAAAAATAAAATAAAAACCTTCAGCACATGAACTTTGGGAGTAAAAGAGAATGACTCCAAAATTTTACATATGACCTAGCCGCCGTTTGCGTGAAAGGGCTCACACACAGCCCTGACAGGTGTTCCCAAAAAAAAAGCCAACTTGAAGATCTCTTCCAGATGTCTAATAACTATAAAAATTAAGAGCTCAACGTATAGAAGATCTAACGATGTACATTGAAACCGGCAAAACAGCGATGTCTAAATAATCACTGCAAATATGATATAATATTGTGACATTTTAAAAACTTCAATGTAAAAAAAATAAAAATTAAAGTAAAGTAAAAAAACTACGGGCACCTGGGTGGCTCAATCGGTTTGAGCATCCGACTTCGGCCCAGGTCATGAACTTGTGGTTCGTGAGTTCCAGCCCCGCATTGGGCTCTGTCCTGACAGCTCAGAGCCTGGAGCTTCCTTCAGATTCTGTGTCTCCCTCTCCCTCTCTGCCCCTCCATCGCTCGCACTCTGTCTCTCAAAAAAAAAAAAAAAAAGAAAAAAGTAAAAAAAAAAAAAAAAAAGTAAAAAAACTAAAAACTTAAACGTAATGTACAATGCAAAACGTATTAAGAGCGTTCTGAGTTCCACATATTATTTTAGGTGGAAGTGACACGCAAGTTCATGAAAGAGGACGTGGAGGAGAGATAATAAATACTGCTCTGAGGGCGCCTGGGTGGCTCGGTCGGTTAAGCGTCCGACTTCAGCTCAGGTCATGATCTCACGGTTCGTGGGTTCGAGCCCCGCGTCCGGCTCTATGCTGACAGCTCGGAGCCTGGAGCCTGCTTCAGATCCTGGGTCTCCCTCTCTCTCTGCCCCTTCCCCACTCACACTCTGTCTCCTTCTGTCTCTCAAAACATAAATAAAAACACTAAAAAAAAAAAAGTACTGCTCTAAGTACTGATTACCTTGACCTTGACAATCCAAAAACGGAAAGGTTGAGGAATGCTCACATAAAAGTAACCACCAGAATTAAAAACAGGACATGAATTTGCAAATTGCTAGAGAAGACACAGTGCATACAGAAAACAGCAGTTGTTAAAAGAAAAGATATAAAAATACAGATAAAATGAGATGAAACCAGACCGTACCATTAGCTATAATGATAAATGTAAGTTACACTTCCATATTAAAAGGAAATAACTTTCATATGGGATTATAAAATAAGGCCCAGTGACTTTTTGCTTACAAGAGGCAGAACTAAAACAAAATGAGACAGAAATGGTCATAATAAAAGGATGATCAAAGATTTAGCAGACAACAAACAAAAAGAAGGGCCTTTAATTCATGATAATGTCGGCCATATTTTATTTTTATGTGCTCACGCAACGCTTATAAAAATTAATCATGTCATAAACCACCATAAAAACCCAAATAAATTCCAAGAAGAAACTACACAGCACTCATTGTCACAAAATACTCCACTAAAAAAATATCTAAGTCTAAATTAAACCCCAACACTTGGAAATTTAAAAGAACTTTTCAATAAGGTTTCTGGTCCGAGTAGACATCGAAACTATAGTTACACGCAATTGAAAAATAGAAAATAAGGATGGGAGCACTACATATTAAATCTTAGGTGACAAAGACAAAGCTGTATTCAAGACAAGGCAAGCAGATGGGAACAGGCCTATTTTATAACTCGTAGGCTGAAAGCAACCTAACTCCAAATTCGGATGCCATTTAAATACTGTAAGCACATACAAACATACACGTTCAGAGAGAGAGAAAAGACTCTTTAAAATATTAAGAATAGTAATCTCCAGGTTATGGAATTTCTACTTTCTTCTGAATTTCCTAAATAAGTCTCAATGAGCATGCAGGACTTTTATAATTAGAACAAGATTAAACAAAAGCACAACAAAAACATAATTTACAGTCACAGGAGAGAAACAAAACACTATCTTGCCAAAATGATCAAGGCAATTAAAATTCTCTCCTTTGCTTTGACTTTAAGCTCTAGCCTAATGATGGTTAATACAAGCCTGTTTTTACTATAATTCAGCACAGTTCTGTCTTCTGGTCTTGTGCCTGGAAGTCAGGGTATGATGCACCGGCTGAAACCTAACCATTGTTGTCTCTTTTGGGGGAAATCAAACATCCAGACAGGTGAGCAACCAAGGGTGGCCTGGTGACGCCTGTGTTTAAAAGCGAACGGTCCCGTAGGACAGCACTCACATTCTAGAGTTGTTGGGGAAGAAACAGAAGGGCTGAAGAGAATTCCCTTTGTGGTTGTGATTGTGCATTGTTTTGTGGGGTTTTTGTGTTTTGTTTTATTTTATTTTATTTTTTATTTGAGAGAGACAGAGCGTGCATGCATGAGCAGAGGAGAGAGGCAGAAGGAAAAAGAGAGCGGATCCTAAGCAGGCTCTACACTCAGTGCAGAGTCCAAGATGGGGCTTGATCCCACAACCCTGGGATCATGACCTGTGTCGAAATCAAGAGTTAGACGCTCAACCAACTGAGCCACGCAGGTATATTTTAAAAACAAAATAGGTGGGAGACAATACACATATATTATGTGTGTATGTATAAATCACATATGTATATATAAATTATATTTCATTAATATATTTTATTAATATATATTATAAATATATATATTATGTTTTTTTATTTTTGAGACAGAGAGCATGAGCAGGGAGGGGCAGAGAGGGAGACAGAGAATCCAAAGCAGGGTCTGTGCTGACAGCAGAGAACCTGATGAGGAGTTTGATCTCCAAACTGTTGAAATCATGACCTGAGCTGAAACCAGACCCTTAACCAACTGAGCCACTCAGGTGCCCCATAGGGGGAGATAATATTAAAAAAAAAAAAGTATAAATGCATATTTCTTCTCCTTTTCTGTCTCAACTGATTTAAAAAGCAATAGTATAGGGGCGCCTGGGTGGCTCAGTCAGTTAACCATCTGACTTCAGCTCAGGTCATGATCTCACGGTTTGTGAGTTTGAGCCCCGCGTTGGGCTCTGTGCTGATAGCTCAGAGCCTGGAGCCTGCTTCAGAATCTGTGTCTCCCCCTCTCTCTGTCCCTCCCCCTATCTATCTATACAGATATAGATATATTCATATATATAACTATTATATATAATATAGATTCATATATATTCATATATGAATTCATTACATATGAATATATATGAATCTATTCATATATATCTCTTCATATATATTCATATATTATATCTATTTATTCATATATATTCATATATTATATCTACTCATATATATTCATATATTATATATCTATTCATATATTATGTATATATTCATATATATTCATATATATAATATATATTCATATATATAATATATCCATGTATAATATATATATATATATATATATATTCAGGGTACCTGGGTGACCCAATCAGTTGAGCATCCAACTCTTGATTTTGGCTCAAGTCACGATCTCATAGCTGTGGGATCAGGCCCCGTGTCAGGTACCATGCCGAGAGCATGGAGACTACTTGAGATTCTCTCTCCCTCTGTCCCTCCCCTACTCTCCACTCTCACGTGCAGGCAATCTCTCTCTCTCTCTCTTTCTCTCTCAAAAACAAACAAAAAAAAAACAAGATCCAACTATATGCTGTCTATAGAAGAGTTTAGTTTCAAAGTCACAAATAGGTTGAAAGTGACAGAAAAAAATATACAAACAATAACCATAAGAAAGTTGGATTAGCTATACTAATATCCGACAAAGTAGATTTTAAAACAAAAAAAGTTACCAAAGGTACAGAGGACATTTCATGATGGAAAAGGGCCAATCTATCATGAAGATACAACTAGAAACATAGTATGCCCCTAACAGAGCCCTGAAACACATAAAGCAAAAACAGACTTCAACCCCCCATTTCAATAACAGATAGAACAGCTAGGCAGAAGACCAACATGGAAACGGAAGGCGTGAACAACACTATAAGCCAACCAGACCTAACATATCTATAGACCGGTCCACCCAACACAGCAGAATACAGTGCACATGAAACAGTCTCCAGGATAGACCATGTGCTAGACCACAGAACAAAACTTCAATAATTTTGAAAGGACTGAATTCATACAAAGCACGTTCTCTGACAACATGGAATAAAGTCAGAAATTTGAGACATTCACAAATATGTAGAAAACTGGCGCACTCTTAAACAACCTATGACTCAAAGAAGAAACCACAAAGGAAATTAGTAATTTCTTTTCGATGAATAAAAATTAAGACACAACATACCAAAGCTTCAGGGATGCAGCTAAAGCAGGTATAAAGAGACATGGAGAGCTGTAAATAGATTTAGTGAAAAAGAAGAAAGATCTCAAATCACTAACCTAACCTTCTACTTGAAGACACTGGAAGAAGAGCAAACTACACCTAAAGCAAGCTGAAAGAAGGAAATAAAGATCAGAGTCGAAATGAATGAAATGGAGAATAGAAAAACAACAGGAACCATCAACAAAACCAAAAGCTGGTGCTTTGGAAAGGTCAACAAAGTTGACACACCTTTAGTTAGACTGACCAAGGGAAAAAGAGAGATGATTCCAATTACAAACATCGTGAGTGTGCTTTGTTTAAAATGTATTTTCCAGGTCTTCTTTTTGCCCCAGGGAGGAATGGGTTCTAGAAAGATCTTGGCTATTTCCTTATAGCTTTTTAGCAGGTTGAAAATGTGCTCTTCAATAGTTTTGCTCATTTGGCCACCTGTTCCTGGAATAGCAAAGCAATTACTGTCTCTGCGCCTTTTCAGCTGCTTTAGATGAAACCCGTTTTGCGCCCACCTGAGAAAATGGGAAGATCTGAGGTGCTTTTCTGTGTTGCGTTTATACGGTGTTGTCAGGTTTTCACTTGCTCCAGACTTCAAGGCAGATACAAAAGAAAATGAAAACAACTTCTATTCAATAACAGAGTGGTCAAGTGGTCTTACTCCTTTAGGGAAGAATGTTCCTCAGATTCCTGGAAGGTTGGAGAGAATGCCAGGGTTGCAGAGCAGTTACCCAGAGTGTGAGACGGGTGACCGGGCAACGTGACCTGCTTTTTCCATTTAAGACAGAGCCACAGCCACCAGGATTCCACCGACAGCTCTGTGAACCAGAGTCCCTGACCTTTGCTAAGCTCTAGCACATTCGTATGTGAGAGGGAGGGGTTCAATAAGTGGTTGGATTTCTCCCAGTTCCTACCACCCTTCACCCAGGTCTCCAGGTGGAAGTCCAGGAGTCAGCATTCTTGATGCCTCCTGCCTTGCCCCCCGACACATCCTGTAGACTGATTTCTCCCTCTCCCCTCCACTGACTTCTGTCCACCCCACAGCTGTCGCCCTGGGCTAAGATACAACCACATTCCACTGGACCCTATAAGAGCTCCTAAAGACGTGTGCCTGAATCCATTCTGGTCCCTCAGTTCCCATTTCACTGCAGATCTGTTTTTGTCACTACCCAAGACAATCCCTTCGGGGCGCCTGGGTGGCTCAGTCGGTTGAGCGTCCAACTTCAGGTCAGGTCGTGATCTCTCAGTCTACGGGTTCAAGCCCCATGTCGGGCTCTGTGCTGACAGCTCAGAGCCTGGAGACTGCTTCGGATTCTGTGTTTCCCTCTCTCTCTCTCTCTCTCTCTCTCTCTCTCTCTCTCTCTCTGTCCCTCCTCCGCTCGTGCTGTCTCTCTCTCTCTCAAAAATAAACATTAAAAAATTATTTTAAAAAAACAATAAACCTCTTATTAAAAAAAAAAAAAGGCAATCCCTTCCACTGCTCTTGGAATAAAGCTCTAGTCTTCAGCACGGCCCACGAGGGATGCCCTGACCTGCTGGGCACCTACTACTCCAGCTCAGGGACGTACCCTCCCATCCTTTGAAGTTTCGTGCCTCGGATACACTGAACTACTCCCTTCCTCCGAGGAGCCTTTGTGCTTAGGTTCTCTCAACCTCCTTCCCTTTGGCTGGTTGACATCAGCCTCGCACGCTCACTTAAGCTTCCCCAGATACCTTCCCTGCGCACCAAAGACTAGACCCCCTCTCCCTCTCAGAGCCTCTTACTAACGCCTTGTATCTTTCTTCATGAGAAAGGATTAAGGTGAAGCCAGGAATGACAGATGAGACTACAATCTCATGGCAGACATCACCTGGAATCCTCTCCAACACAGCGGTCCAAGCAGCCACTGTAGATTGACCACACTGAGGATTTTATGTTTTTCGGCTTTTGTACTTGAGCCAACCTATTCCTTAAATCTTTAATATCCTAAGTTTTCCATCCCCCTTAAGTAGCTTGCATTGTTCCTCTCCAAAACTGCTTTCATACATCTAAACTGAATTTGCATTACAATTTAAATCCATTTCCTGGAAATGACTGTGCTTTACTAAAAACCCAGAGAGCTGAGAAGAGCCTAGTGACCTAAAAAAAAAAAAAAAAAAAAAAAAAAAATACAAGTAAATCCTAAAACACTGATTGCGACTTTATGAAAGAAGGGAAGAAAAACACTAAGAAATAATTCATAAGCCTATGGGGCAACTATGGAAATAGGACTGTTTACTTAATCACACGAACTTTCATCTGACTGCTTTACTGTTAGCCCATACGATGTTTTCAGAGTGCTGAATGCCACGGTGCATCTAAATGCGCTTCAATTACAACATTAACAGCTAATATTTACTGGACAAATTTATTATGTACCAAAGATCGTCTAACAGCTTTTCACACACTAACACATCCAATCCTCACTAATAACTCTAAGAGGTAGGTACAATTATGATCACTCTCGTCATACAGATGAGGCAACTGAGGCACGGGCAAAGCAGCAGGCAAAAATTGAGTTATTTTCAGGCAGGGGGCACCTGGGTGGCTCCGTCAGCTAAGCATCGGACTCTTGGTTTCGGCTTAGATCATGAGTTCAAGGTTTGTAGGATCAAGCCCCGTGTCAGGCTCTGTGCTGACAGCATGGAGCCTGCTTGGGGTTCTCTCTTTCCCTCTCTTTCTCTCTCTCTCTCTGCCCCTCCCCTGCTCATGTTCTCTCCCTCCCTCTCTCTCAAAATAAATAAACATTTAAGAAAAAGATATTTTCAGGCATGCTAGAATTCAGAACGGTTAACTCTCCCATACTTTTTCTTGTGTGTACGTTACCTGAGCGATACGCATTCAAGAGGCTTCAAAATAAGGGAAGAGAACAAAATAGAGAAAGACAGCAATCCAAGAAAATGCTGAGCCATGGCAGAGAAAGGCAGGGGGCAGGGCCTGGTGAGATGGGGCAAGATGACAGTGGCTCTAAGAAGTAAGGGGATGTCATGGAACCAAGAGCTTGGTAATCGCACTAGAGAATGAAACCATGTTATTTTTTGTTCCTATAAAAATGAAAGGGAAGTAGTTTCCAGAAAAACAAAAGCAAAAAAGCTGTAATTGATACATAAGAAAACAGGGCAACTCTGTTCAGAGGGTAAATTTATGCTATGTAGTTGTGTGTGTGTGTGTGTGTGTGTGTGTTTACAGCAGTTTAAAAACAAGCAGAGACGAAAGCCGGGAGGATGCACTGGTCTGAAGGGGGGACGTGGCTATTAGTGGGGAAATTAGCCAGTACCGACAGGGGCAGACCACGTATGAGAAGGCTCACCTTTATAAAGAGAGCTTGCCATCTTGTCAGAAAATCCCTCTGACAGCAGTAAGGACAAGAGAGAGAGTTCCCCAAGTCTTTCTCCATCACTGAAAGGTAAGTTCCTTGAGGGGACAGATCTTGTCTCTGGTATTAGATAAGCCAGAGTTGCCAGATTCAACAAATAAAAATATAGGACGCCCAGTTAACTCTGAATTTCAGATCAACAATGAATAATATATATATATTTTTTTAGTATAAGTATGTCCCATTGGGGCCTTATACTAAAAAAAATTGTTCATTCTTTATCTGAAACTCAAATTTAACTGGGCATTCTATATTTTATCTGGCAACTCTATAGAGAGCCAGTAATTATGGTGGGAGAGAAGGAAATAGAAGTAACTGGAAAAAAAAGACAACAACAGAGGATTCAAATTTAGAGATAAAACCGCCAGACATTCCTTATTAAGTTCGCAACGTTATCTTTACTGAGCAACCCTGTTTCCTGCTGGAAGCATGTGCTGTTAAACAGAGTCAAGGAGAGCCACGGACGAGTCGTGTCACCGGGCACGCAAAGCTAAGGTTCTGCGCGCGGTATTTCCCCTATTCACCACTGCCGCCATCACTAACCCAACCATGCGCCATGTACCGCCAACCAAAGCAAAGAGAGAAAGTGAGATTGTTCCAGCGCCACCATCCCATTTAAGTTCGCAAGACAAAGGCAAGACACCAGCAAAAAATATCTAGTCCTCACTGGTGTGCTGAGCGAAGCTGGGAAAATAATCAAATGCTCAGACTTTTCTGGAAAAGATCCCGTTCACAGTAGCAACCCAAACCATATGATGCCTAGGACTCCATCTAACAACGACGACAAAAATGTACAAGGCCTATATGAAGAGAGAAATAAAATTTTATCGAAAAACATTAAAAATAAAGACCAGGGCGGGGGCGGGAGGGGGTTGCCTAAGTGGCTCAGTCGATTAAGCATCCAGCTCTGGAGTTTGGCTCAGGTCATGATCTCACGGTTCATGGGATCAAGCCCCGCGTCAGGCTTAGTGCTAACAGCGTGGGGCCTGCTTGAGATTCTCTCTCCCTCTCTCTTTCTGCCCCTCCCCTGCTCATGCTCTCTCTCTCGCTCTCTCTCAAAAATAAAATAAACATTGAAAAAAATAAATAAATAAAGACCTGGAATAAATGGAGAGACTTAGAGAGGAACTGTCTTCTTATATAGAGAGAGTCAGATTCTAAATTTACTATATGAAAAGAGCAGAGGAGAATATTTTTGTAGAAGGCGTTTCAAAGCAAGACATGAAATCTAGGAACCAAAGAGAGAAGACTGATGGATTGACTAGGAAGCAATTTTAAATTCCTCTACAATAAAAGACATACTCACATAAGCAATAACGATAGTCTGGGAGAAAATATTTGTAACCTATTACTGACGATCACCAGTCCTAATATATAAAGAGTTCCTAAAATCAATTAAAAGGATAAACAACCTGATTAAGAAAAACAATGAGCAAAAGATATCTGGAAGCAAGTTACTGAGAGGATATACACATGGATTATCAACCTAAAGAAAAGATTAGTCAACCTCATTAGGAATCAGGGAAATGCAAATTAAGTCACTCCCAATATTTTCAGCCAAAAGATTAGCGAAAACTAAAATACGAAATACGAAATGGCAGCATTGGAGAAAGTGCGGAGAATCTGCCCTGCTCACCGTGGGTAGGGCTATAAAGCGGTCTGGCTCTGAAAAGGCAAGAGGCTCTACCAAAAATGAAGGTGTGGGCATTTTGGTCTAGCAGTTCCCCTTTAAGATATCCATCCTGGGGGGAAATACATACACGTATGCATGACAACATGTACAAGCAAACAAATGGGTTTGTGGAGACAGAGATTTAGCTCATTTGTAATAACAGCAAAACCCCAAACTTCCTAAATGTCCATCACTGAGGGCACAGTTACGTTTTTGTTCATCTATGTAATGAGCTGCTGTTCAAAAGAGCGTGGGAGATGTACGTGTAGCCACACAGAGAGACTCCAATTATAAATTAAGTTCTAAGGAGCACCCGGGTGGCTTAGCCGGTGAAGTGACTAACTCTTGATTTCCACTCAGGTCGTGGCCTCACAGTTGGTGAGTTCAAGCCTCACGTCGGGCTCTGGGCTAACAGCGCAGAGCATGCTTGGGATTCTCTCCCTCTCCCTCTCCCTCTCTCTCTGTCTCTCTCTCAAAATAAACATTTTTAAAAAATAAAAAATAAATGAAGTTTCAAAAAAGCAAGTTTATAATAATGTGTCATGTGTGGACAGTTATGTTAAAAAAAAAACTCTATGTTTTAATCTTTTTTTGTTTATTTTTTATTTTGAGAGAGAGACAGAGACAGAGACAGAGCACAAGTGGAGGAGGGGCAGAAAGAGAGGGAAACAGAATCCGAAGCAGGCTCCAGGTCCTGAGCTGTCAGCACAAAACCCCACATGGGGCTCGAACCCACGAACCGTGAGATCATGACCTGAGCAAACTCGGCCGCTTAACCCACTGAGCGACCCAGGTGCCCCTATGTTTTAATCTTATGTTTGCAAATGTACAGCATAAGCTCTGAAAAAAGGTACACAGCACATTTTTTTACTGTGGTGAGCTCTGCAAAGAAAGGCAGAATTAAGACTGTTAAAAATCATCACCCTTAATTTTCTCTATTCGAAACAGAAATAATTTTCTTAACCAGTGGTAACATGGACTCTTTCAGAAACCATGCATGGGTCCCGGTTAAATCCATTCCAGAGGCCTGACACAATTGAAACCATGTTTTCTAGAACTAATCGCCCCTCATACTCTCAGAGGGCTCAACCAGAGGGGAACAGTGAGTGCTTCCCATGCAGAAGGAAATTCAAATTTAGGAATGTGAAGCAGACCCAACAATTTCACAGTAAACACCGGGAGACTGGGATGCAAGTTTGGGGTACAACCTGCACAAAGGGACTCAACCTCACTTGGTTTCTGCAGAGACCAGTGATAACGTTTACAGGACTCGGTGAGAGCCATGGATGCCTTTTGGAACAAGTTAAAAAGCTGCACATTTGGTAATGTTGTTAGAAAGCTGAAAATGTTTTCCCCGTAATTTACATGGGGGAATTGCTACATGCAAAAATCTGTAGTTAAATAGGAGGAGGAAATGGAGAAGAAAAATAAAGGGCAAGGGGAAATGTCTCCCTCATGAAAGTGTTTGTTGGAGAGGTGGGTGGTATTTTGAAATTTTGTTCTTTTTTTTTTTTCCCCCAATTCAAGTTGTGCTCTCCGGCATTTTTTCCTGTAAGGACAAGTATTATGCTTGGCCCTGCTCCAAAAGTGCTGGCTAAAATTCCTGCAACATTTTCTTCTCGAAATTCAACTCCCAGCAACACCAAAAATTCATTTGTATTTCAGAATTTCCAAAAACCTAAACATAAGGAAAGGGGAAAAAAATCAAAATCAAGTAAAAGATGGTCAATTATAAACTGTCCCATATCTGAAGACATTTCTTTCTTTTTTTTTTTAAATATTTATTATTGAGAGAGAGAGAGAGAGAGAGAGAGAGAGACAGAAGGGGAGGAGCAGAGAGAGAGGGGGGCAAAGGCTTCCAATCAGTCTGCACTGACAGCAGAGAGCCCAATGCGGGGCTCAAACCCATGAACCGCGAGATCCCAACCTGAGCCGAAGTCAGCCACTCAACGGACTGAGCCCCCCAGGCGCCCCAAAGACATTTATTTCCATAGGACCTTTTACATTCCGGTTCGGTTCGAAGTCTTCAGTCTAAACAAACAAACAAACCTCTCTAGTAAGGTCACTGTGACAACAAAGGGGAATCAGCTCAAGTTCTCTCCCTGGGAGTCCCCGTATCTGTTACGGCAGGAGCTGTGTCAGTCAGGATCGGCCAGTTCTGCTGAGGCAACAAAGAGCCCCAAGATCTCCAAGGTTCAAAACCGCCCCAAGTTTACTCCTTGCTCTTGCAAGTCAATGGGGTGTCCTGATCGTCCCAGACCCAGGCTGACAGAGCGGTCACCATCGCCAGCCTTGTGGTCACCACACGAAAAGGAGAGCGAGAACTCTGGAGACTCCACAACCAGCAAGCAAATGCTGAGTGTCGCAGTTATGTTGTTCTTGATACAACCCATTGGCCAGAACTAATCACACACGTGGCCTCACCCGTGACAGACGTCCAGGAGCACCCTTCTCTCGTGCCCAGGGTAAGGGGGAACTACAATTATTTGAAGAACGGCGACAAACAATAAATTGCCAACGGCTTTTCAAAACCACTAGAAATGAGACTAGAAAATAGGCTGAGTCTTTTAAATGTGATTTTATCATCAAAATGGATGTACTATTATTCTGAATTCCCTCTGGCTGGCAATACTTGCGCGACAAGCTCCAGGTTGAGAAACCCTTTATCCCCATCAGGGTTGTCTTTACAAGTTTAAGTTTGTGGCCCAAATCCGTAAACCATCCTACCTTCTGTGAGTGTTTCCTGGGAAGTGAAAAATAAACTTTCCATATTTTAATTTTTGATAGATTTTTGCCTCTCAAGAAAGGAAGTATGACTAATTAGGAGGTCGACTGAACTAGTGAGGGCATCAACCTTTTCCCGTTTTACCTTCTTATTTTGGCGTAACAAGATGCCAGCAAGAGAAATGTTGAGTTCTTTAGGTGATCTGAAATAATCTGAGCTAAAATCTACACTTAGCCACTAAGTTTTTTTTAAAAATCAGGGGCGCCTGGGTGGCTCAGTTGGTCAAGTGTCCAACTTCAGCTCAGGTCATGATCTCACAGTTTGTGAGTTCAAGTCCCACATCGGGCTCCTTGCTGACTGCTCAGAGCCTGGAGCCTGCTTCGGATTCTGTGTCTTCCTCTCTCTCTACCTACCCCTTCCCCACTCCTGCTCTGTCTCTCTCTCAAAATTAAATAAACATTGGGGCGCCTGGGTGGCGCAGTCGGTTAAGCGTCCGACTTCAGCCAGGTCACGATCTCGCGGTCCGTGAGTTCGAGCCCCGCGTCAGGCTCTGGGCTGATGGCTCGGAGCCTGGAGCCTGTTTCCGATTCTGTGTCTCCCTCTCTCTCTCTGCCCCTCCCCCGTTCATGCCCTGTCTCTCTCTGTCCCAAAAATAAAATAAACGTTGAAAAAAAAAATTAAAAAAAAAATTAAATAAACATTAAAATATATATATATAAATAAATAAATAAACAAATAAAATCAGAAATGTGATTTGCCAGTTCAATCAAATGTCTAAACGGGAAGTGGGCAGCTATCAATCACCTAAGACATCATTCTGGCTTACTTAACGCCGAATTTCTGTTATCTAATAAGCAGTTTCAACCTGCTAACTTGCATTATTTATCAAGTATGCAATGTACTGTTGCCGAATTCATTGGTCAAGACAGCCACTGAGAATGTGCCATCTCATTCCCGAACTGAGTGGATTTTCCCCTCGTGTTGGAAGAATTCTGTAGACTTATGCCATCGGACTGTTTTCTCGTTTTTCATTTGTCTTGACCCACTCAACAACACGGCTGGCTATCTCTCCGAGTAGATCACCGGAAGGGAAATTCAACCTCACAGATTTGATTCTGACATTGGCTCATGCTCAGTGTAGGTTCCCTCAGAAGCATATGCTGAGAAAAGAACTCAAATGCAAACAATTTAAAGGGAATGGGGAAGTGATATAGGGAAGAAGAAATAGGAAATAAATGGCATGTTTCAAGCCAATTACCACTCTGGGCAACTGGGCTTAATCCCACTGGGGAAGTCTCAAAACCCATGTAGACACATTCTTTAGATTTACCCACCCTGGCAGGTGAGGGGGCTGGGGTATTGATACACCTGTCAGTCATTACTTAGGCTGCTCCCAGGAAGCACTGGTTCATGGGCAGCAAGGTGGCCTACAGGCCAGAAGAGTCCTCAAGCAAAGAAATGCAGCTGCTGGAAGTCAGAAGTCGGGCCAGCGTGCACTGCAGTGGTGAGGATGAAGGGATACAGGCGAGGGCACAACATTTGCTATAGCTGTTAACTCACCTGACAATGGCCACCAGCTCTGAGTCTAACTTCGGCCAAACGCCTTGTTATTGGTCACTAGAAGAATCACACTGAGCGACACACGCCCATATTTCTAACCTAACAGTAGTTAAAATAGCAGAGAACCAAAACAGTTACTTTTAATAAACTTAGGATGAATAAAACTAATGACAAACCAGAAAGAAAAGATTAGAATTCAAAAAACCCCAGTTACACAGCAAAAGCAACATTTCCCAAAGTGAAAAAAAGGTTCCCAGGCCAAAAAATAAAAAGGCTCGGGAACACTCCCTCCAAACTCAACCACAACATCTGACTTGACTGTCTTCTCAGCTTTTGTCACGACCAGAAACGATGTATTCTTTATTTCATGTACAGATTTACTTGTTTATTGGTTGCTTCATATCATTTGATTGCTTCCTAAGTTACAGAACACACACTCAAAAGCTAGAAAGGGGAGTTAATAAGGCTTATAAGAAGTATTAATGTCTTATATACGTCTCATAAGACAGCAAATTTATTTCTGAGTTTCAAGATGGAGATCCAGCAGCTGGGCCACTGATGGGTGAGGTGTATTTAAAATTTACAGTCAGGAGCCCAGCTTCTCTGACACACCAGAAAGTGGGGTGCTCTAACGATTGCCCAGACCTGTAATGGGTTCTTCTGAGACATGGGGCATTCCTCATTGCGAATGCAGAGTTCTGATCTAAGGAGGGGAGACTTGCTCCTAGAAAACCCTATGTCCAACACTTGGTTCTTGCACAATATCCCATTAAAGAATGGTTATTGAATTCATTGTTGGAGTCTCCATTTAACAAAAGAATTCTGAATGTGATTGGCTATTTTAAAAATTAATTCGAAAACTGTTTAGCAGTATCTACTAAAGTTGAACATGTAAGTAGCCTATGACCCAACACTTCAACTCTTGAGAATATAACCAACAAAAATGAACACATGTGTTCACCAAAAAAACCCATATAACAGAATCCATAACAACGCTATTTGTAATAGCCCTAAAAGGAAAGCTACTCAAACGGCCCCAAAAGGAAAAGAATAAGTAAAGAGTGGCATATTCACATCGTACTGTATGGCCAAAACAATGATCACACACACAATAACATAGACACAAATAGAGGGTTGAATGGAAGAAACCTGATACAGAAGACTACATACTATGTGATTCCATTTAATTAAATTCCAAGAACATAAAAACTATCTCTGATGTTAGAAGTCAGGAGAGTGGTTACCCCGGGGTGGTGTGAATTCAGGATGAGGCATAAGGTGAGTTTCTGTGGTTTTGGTAACATTCTATTTCTTGATCTTAGTTTCCATACCAAATTACCACAAACTTGATTGTTTAACACAATAGAAATGTATCTCTCCCAGTTCTGGAAGCCCGAAGTCAGAACTCAAGGTCTCAGCAGGACCAGCTCCCCCCTGAAGGCTCGAGGGGACAATCCACTTCTCGGCTCTTCCAGCTACTGGTGGCCCCCCAGCTGTTCCTTATGGCTGGAACTCCCCCTTCTCTGCCTCCGTCTTGATGTGGCCTTCTCCTCCATGTCTGCGTCTTCTCTCCTGTCTCTTATAAGGACACTTGCCATTGGATTTAGGGCCCACCTGGGGAATCCAGGACGATCCCATCTCAAGATCTCTTATCTAATTATATCTCCAAAGACCTCCCTCCAAATAAGGTCATATTCACAGGCTTCCAGGGACCACCATTCAACCCATTACAGGGTGTGAAATTTTAGCCAGCAATGCATGCATGCACTTTTCTGGTTATATGCTACACATCTGTGAGGAATTTTTTTTTAAGTCAGCTTACAACTTTTTAGAGATAGATTTGTTAGGGCACCTTGGGGGGTGCAGTCAGTTGAGCCCCTGACTCCTGATTTCGGCTCAGGTCATGATCCCACGGTCATGGGATGGAGCCCCGCGTTGGGCTCCGCTCGCTGGGCATAGAGCCCGATTGGGATTCTCCCTCTCTCCCTCTGCCCCACTCCCCCACTCACATGTGCACACACACTCTCTCTCTCAAAGAAAAAAAGCACTTTAGAAATACACTTGTTCTGGGGCGCCTGGGTGGCTCAGTCAGTTAAGCGTCCGACTTCAGCTCAGGTCATGATCTCGCGCTCACAAGTTTGAGCCCCACGTCGGGCTCTGTGCTGAGAGCTCGGAGCCTGGAGCCTGCTTGGGATTCTGTGTCTCCCTCTCTCTCTGCCCCTCCCCTGATTGCACTCTGTGGGTCTCTCTCTCTCTCTCTCTCCCAAAAAGAAATACACATTAAAAAAAATAACAAATAAATAAATAAAAGAAATACACTTGTTCACCCACCATGAGGTGTCTGACACGCATCTAATGAAAAAGACGACCCCTGGCATTTTGTTGGCCCCGTGCCCACAGAGTTTTGTCTTCTCACAACATCCCATCCTCCTTCTGATCTTAGTCAAATATACAGAAACTTCATAGCAACTCACATGTATGGTTTTATCAAGTGATTTTCCCCCACCTTCTACTGCCCAAAGTGATGACATCCTTTAGCAAATTACAAGGCAGGGACCATCCGAGAGTCTGGGCTCTGCACCGTGTCAGCTCAGAGAACCGGGCTGTAATTTTAGACAGATGTTAGTGAACTTGGGGATTCCTGGTGTGTGGACGTGTGCCTCCAACCCCAGATGGCAGGGAAAAGAGCCAGGACTCCTCACCCAGATGACCCAGAAAACGTTTCTTAATGAATCGTCCAGCGTGACTCACGCTGGCTCCCACATCTGGCAGATCTGGGTTACATCACTCACGGTCCTCAGTGTCCTGCGGGTTCCTGGGAACATGCCGCCCAGAGTCAAGTGCACCAGCTGCAGCGGCCGGCTGTATTCACACGCCTCTCTGCGTCATCCTGACGGCCACACGCTATGGGGCGGTTCCAGAGAAGGTGCCACCCCCCCCACCCCCACCCCAAGAGGCCACCTCCTCTTACTTTCCCATGGGCCTAAGAAGTCACCATGGAAGAAAAATTCCATGCCCGGAGGTGTCCAGGACAGAAGTGCAGTCTCTGCTTTTCTACACTAACATCTCTGGCACCGTATCCCAACTGCATTAGCTTGTGTTAATCTGGAGAAGGGGGAAAAAAAAAAAACCCAACACACACACATAAAAACTTGGGCCATCCATATTCCTCGAATAGGCTCAGAGGAGGGGAGGAACAAACTGTACAGTATAAACTTTGAAAGAATTCAGAAGATATATGATAAACAGCTCGTGGCAAGAGGCAAGGAGGTGACAATTTTCAGGGGGACGGGGACCTCTGGCACTCTGTTCCACTAGACCAAGTCCTGCTATGTTCCCTCTATCACTTAAAACGTCCCCAACACTCTCTAACAATCTGCCTGGCACCACATTCCTGCTTTATTAACTACGTATCCTGCGAGATCTTTATTTTGCATCCTTTTATTTACTGATCAGAACTGCCCTGAAGGCTGCTTCTGGGGCACCAGATCTCCCAGTAGCGCCCTATGGGGAAGTTCTTCATCCTCCTACTCATTACTAGAACATGACACAGTTCACATTCACGAACTACAAGCCTCCCTTGTTCCACATCAATCCCCCCTGCTCATTCAGAGCATGTTAGAGCTGGAGGGGATATCTTCTTTTAATCATTAATTTCATTCTTTATGGATCAGATACTGATCCATATTCTAATTTTGAAGACAAGACCAAAAAAAAAAGTGGGGGGGAGGAGAAGAAGAAAAGGCTATGATTCTGACAAGTGAAGTAATTCATCATCCCTGGCTAGATAATGACATACACGAGTATGACCCAGGTCTCCTCATTCTTGGATTCAAAATTACATCATGCAGCCTCATGAATTTAAACAAGCAAAAAAGTCAATTAGAAGACTTTCAAGTTGGGGCTGAGATTTACAAATCTGTAGATACGGTCTAAAGAAACAATCAGAGGGGACGCCTGGGTGGCTCAGTCGGTTGGGCGTCCGACTTCGGCTCAGGTCATGATCTCACAGTTCATGGGTTTGAGCCCCTATCGGGCTCTGTGCTGACAGCTCAGAGCCTGGAGCCTGCTTCGGATTCTGTGTCTCCCTCTCTCCCTGCCCCTTTCCCGTTCACACTTTGTCTCACTTTGTGTCTCTCTCTCAAAAATAAATAAAGATTAAAAAAAATTTTTTTACAAGAAAGAACCAGAAAGAAGACATAAAGAGAGGGGTGAAGAAAACATTTATTTACGTGTGGTCATTTTCCTGGGTGCACATTAGACTTGCCTGCAGGCCTTCCAACCCCCACGCCCAGGCCAGGCCTCAAAGCAAATGAACTCAGAGTCTCTGGACATAGGGTTTAGTTGTCAGTACACAACCAGGTGACTCCAACGGGCAGGCAACGTGCAGCACCACTGATATACTGGAGTTTAGGCTAAAACACATGTGCAGACACCATAACCAGAGTTCTCAAAAGAAGAAAAAGGAAAGAAAAGAGGAAGAAAAGGAGGCAGGAGGAGTCATTTGTATGACTTCAATTTACTTTGTTCATCTCTCTGTGCTTTAGCGGGGTAATCAGATGTAGGGTCAAACTGAGAAGGTCTACACTGGCAATCTCAGTCTAAACAAGGCCAGCTTCCCCCACCAAGCTGATTACCACTGAGGCATGTAGGCTACAGGCGAGGGGAGAAGGAAACAGAGCAAGCAATCAAGTCCTGTCCTCTGAGGGTAGACACACACTGTCATTATACTGTCTTTCTCTGTTTTCTTTTTTCTTTTTTTAAGGAGTCCATTACATATGACCTGGCAGTTCCATTTATGGGCGCATATCCGAAAGAATGGAAAGCAGGGACCCAAAGAAATATCTGTATGCCCACGTTCACAGCAACATAATTCACAACAGCCAAAAGGAGGAAGCAATCCATCTACCTGTGCACAGATGAATGGATAAACAAAATGTGGTATATCCATACGATAGAATATTATTTGGCCTGGAAAAGGCAGGGTATTCTGACGCAGGCTACATGGATGAACCTCGAAGACGTCATGCTGAGTGAAATAAGCCGGCCACAAGGGTCCATACTGCACGTACATAAGGTGCTTCGAATAGTCCCATTCACAGAGACAGAAAGGGGTATGGTAGCTGCTGGGGGGCTGGGGAGAGGGGAAATGGAGAGTTAGTGTTCAATGGGTACAGAATTATTAATGCTCCAGATAGTAGCAGTAGCAATAGAACAAAATGGATGTACTTAATACCACTGAAATGTACTTTTTTGAGAGAGAGAGGGAGAGAGTGCATGCATGCATGCAAGTAGGGGAAGGGTAGAGGGGGGGGAGAGAGAATTTTAAGCGTGGAGCCTGATGGAGGACTCAATCTCATGACCACGATATCATCATGACCTGTGCCTAAATCAAGAGTCAGACGCTTAACTGACTGAGCCACCCACGTGTCCTGAAATGTACCTTTAAAAGTAGTTAAGGGGGTATATTTTGTTATGCATATTTTAACACATATTCAAAAATTAAAAAAAAAAAAAAAAAAAGAGCCCATGTCATGTCCCTCATTTACTTCTCTCTGGTGTTCGCGGCAGTTGCTAAAGACAAAATCCCAAAGGCAGAGATATCGTCTGTTAAACTGCGAAGCCTGAGGTCGGTGTCCGACATACCCCAGGCCCCTGGAATCTATCTGGCAGGCCTGGCTGACTCAACAAAGAGTTATAAAGCCTCGCAAATCCCCCAGGGCACGTGGAGGCCCGGCTGGCAGGCCTTGCGTTCCATGTTATGTAACAAGCAGGTTGCCAACTTTCAAACAACACGAGGTGAATTCCGATGTGCTCCACGTCTGGGATCAGCCAACTGGTGATTAATTCCCAAATAACTCCATATGGGGCCTAGTCCTAATTCCCAGATGCAGTAGTCCCACCTAATTTGTGAGTTGAGAAATCTCAGGTCTTCTCTTTGATAGGGATCCACTCGAACGTATTTTGAAAGAGGGGCTTATCTTTGTTCTTTTCCCTCCTTTCGGCTCAGTATTCTAGAGGCAAAGAAAAACCCCAGCAAGGAGAAAACGCCTCTAGCGACTGCTCGGAGCTGCCTGGCAATCCGAAGCTTTCAAGCGAGTAAGGTTTCTCCTTTACGGACATCCCTGAGACAGGCAGAAGAAAAACATGGCAGGTGTTCTCTGGTCAGTGATCCTAACTCATTCCCTCAATCAGCAGTCTGTGATGATCCTATACAGGGAATGACATATGAAGATGTCTTCTAGGGGAAGGCACGTCAGCCCTAGAGGCCGGTCACCAAGCACATGTGTCTGAGCTCTGGCCAGGTGTCTAAATAAACCCGGGGCCCCACAACAGCTCTCCCACTCGGCCGAGAAAGTCTGTCCCAATGATTCACCATGAAGCCCAAAGTTTAGCAGCTGGAAGAATGTACACTTTCCTCTTTCTTAAGAGTTTGCAAATTAACAGTTCTGCCAGAAGCCAATCATTCAATGGGAGTTGGATTAAGTCCTTGGACACCCTTCCAGTGAGCTCAGACAGACACAGGAAAACACTCACTGGTTTCTTTGGCATAAAGTTCTGCAAAATAAAAGAAATTTCTCTAAATTTGAGCAATAACAGAAAAGGCGGGAGGCTCTTGTTCCTGGAGGGAAAGGGAAATCTACCTTGAATGGTGTGACTCATGTGTTCTGAGGTCTAACCTGTGCTCGTATACGTTTTTTTCTATGTAGGTATTTAGGAATACATGCCACAATACTCTTTAATATACAACATACAACTTTGGGGACTCTGGAAGACAGCCTGAAGGGTGAGGGTTTCCTGCCTCTGAATCGCCACCACCTTCCCTGCTCCTAAAGCACAGACACCTGTCAGTCAACTATAGTCCTCGTTACATGTCTGGATTCAAAATGCTATCTCCCTGCCTCTCCCTACACTCGTGTTTGCCCCCATCTGATTGTCCTCAGGTGGAAAGGAGAAGACCCCCCCTCGCTCACAGTTGCCACTCATGCTTCATGATTTCTACAAGGCTCTCTGGAGTCTATGGATCCACGAAGTTCACGAAGTTCATGGATAGCAGTATCCCAGCGGCACACTGGTAACCACCTCCGGTCAAAGTCATCTTCTCATTAAGTCTTGGGGCGCAGACATAAGGCTAGCAAACTACGTATGGCCACAGGAGGAAAAAAAGGTGTGTTTTCCACCATTACTTCCTTAAAGGCATGCCAAGCACCATATGTAAGTTAATAATAGTCTATCCCTTCCTTTGCCCTTAAGAGAGAATTCAGCTCATGCAGTCCCACCATCACTATATATAAAGTGTTCATTATATACATAGCCCAACACTAAGATAATATACTACATTCCAAAACACTGCCAAGACTCTGAGAGCATCTTCTGGGACCCTGAAACAGCGGAGTGACCATAAATTAGGTAAAAGGAGAAATTTCTTAGTACATTTCAGAAAAAAAAAAAAAAAATCAAAATAACCCCCAGCAACAGAATTTCATGTGTAAACAACTCTCGCATGTTCAAGTTTCAGCTTAATCAACTGTGACTCTTGATATTTTATTTAATACATCTAGGAAGCATCACCAAAAGAATAATTTTAATATCGCTTCTAAATTCAATTAGAAGGGTTACATTTTTATGACAGTGTAACATTTGCAGGGCCCTTCTCTCATACACAAGTTATTAAATCCCCGCAGTCCCTTAATCCACACTGCAGACTAATCTAATGCATTTAAGCCGCCCTTGAGAAGCCATCCCTCAGCTCGTGGCTCGCCCAGCATGATAGCTTTCGCTTTTCTGACCTAAGAAGTCATTTTCTTTTCCCTCTTGACATCTTAAGAGTCATCTTTAATAATGTTTTTTTTTTTTTCGTAGTTGCAATGTCTTTCAACTCCTGATGTTCCAGACTGACTTGGCAAGTCCATTCTTCTCTGATAGAAATACCCATCCGCTGAGGTAGAGTGCCAGCTCTACCCAAGCACACCACCCAGCAGACACCCTGTTACAAAATCCACAAATCCAGATGAAAATCCGGACGCTTTCCAACACGCTCCACACATTTCCTACTGTGCCCACGACAGATGCTCCCAGTAGCACAGCCACCGGGAAACTGACAAACACACACAGGATGCAGCCAAGGGGTTGGGAGTGGGTACCCTGTGACCACACTACTAACTACTGAGAGAAGTCATGGGTCTCTCGGAGTCTCTGTTTCCCCATTTGTAAGATGGGAAGACTAGTTGTAATCACCTGCATTGACACAATGTCCGAGAGTCAAAAGAAACCCTAGTACTTAGCATGACGTTTGAAGTTGCCATTAATTGTGAGTCTGCTTTCTTAGGGGATCGTTCTAATATTTTCATAGGTCCTGGGTCACCTCACTGGCTCACTCAGTGCAGTGTCCAGCTCTTGATCTTAGGGTCATGAGTTTGAGTCCCACACTGAATGTAGAGATTATACTTATTAAATAAACTTAAAAAAAATTTTTTTGGGGGGGACGCCTGGGTGGCTCAGTTGGTCGGGCGTCCGACTTCAGCTCAGGTCATGATCTCGCAGTCTATGGGTTCAAGCCCCGCATCGGGCTCTGTGCTGACAGCTCAGAGCCTGGAGCCTGCTTTGGATTCTGTGTCTCCCTCTCTCTGCCCCTTCCCTGCTCTCACTCTCTCTCTCAAAAAGTAAATAAACATTAAAAAAATAACAATAACAATACAATTTTGGTTTCACGGGTCCAGACTAATGGGCAAAGCAAGAACCACTAAGTCCTAAATTAGGGTCCCGCCGCCTTAAGTATTTTTTTTTCAGAACCAGGTCAGATATAAATTAATAATGACAGCCGCCCCTAGAGAATTACACCAGCTTACGTGATGACTGAACTAAAGATGAATTCTTGGGTATAAAGTCAGGATGGTCCCAATTTAGAATAACAAAATGTGTCAACAGAGGCCTCTGTTTTTCATCTGGAAGACACTGGCTACAAATTATCTCAAGCTTAACAGAAATCTTAATTAGGCTGAGCTAGCAAGTAAGCATTAGCATGAGTATCCAGGACTCTGACAGCAACCTTCTGAGGTGGGTGCGGTGCCCATAGCACGGGTAAGAAAACGGGATAAAGAAACCGGTTGATAGGCATGAAGAGAGCATAGAGAGCATAGCTAATCCACGACAACCAACAGCGTCGGCGACATTATAAAAACTTACTCCTCTTCAGCTACAAACCGAGCTGTGTTTTGAAAATTGAGATCAATATGCTTTTCAAGCAGAAAAAGCACAACGTAAAGTACCAAGTCCCCTCAGGCTACCTACCAATCCAGGCGGTTGGCCCCTCTCTGTAAACTTCCCATTCGCCCCTTCTGCTCTCAGCTGGGTGGGTGGGGGATGCGTGGACGGGCAGACGTACACACAGTCTTTGAAATCAATAAAACCAGAAGTCATAAAACATCTCCCAAAACATTTGCAATGACTGAACCGGAATCATGTCCCCAAAGAGACAATCCATCTTAATGTTGGTCAAAAGAACGTCAGTTAAGAAAATTATTTTACTGTACTGTTTTTCAGTTCTTTGATCACTTTATAATAAGGAAATATTTTATTTTTGTTGTCACTGTGCGAGTGCCACTCTCAGAGCTCTGAATAAGAGTTTAAAAAAGACAGGGGTGCCTGGGTGGCTCACTTGGTTAGGCGTCCAACTTCGGCTCAGGTCATGATCTCGCGGTTCATGAGTTCAAGCCCCACCTCAGGCTCCGTGCTGACTGCTCAGAGCCTGGAGCCTGCTTTGGATTCCATGTCTTCCTTTCTCTCTGCCCCTGCCCTGCTCACACTCTGACTCTCTGTCTCTCTCAAAAATAATAAGACATTAAAAATATTTTTTTAGGGGCGCCTGGGTGGCGCAGTCGGTTAGGCGTCCGACTTCAGCCAGGTCACGATCTCGCGGTCCGTGAGTTCGAGCCCCGCGTCGGGCTCTGGGCTGATGGCTCGGAGCCTGGAGCCTGTTTCCGATTCTGTGTCTCCCTCTCTCTCTGCCCCTCCCCCGTTCATGCTCTGTCTCTCTCTGTCCCAAAAATAAATAAATGTTGAAAAAAAATTAAAAAAAAAATATTTTTTTAAACATTAAAAAAAAAAAAAAACAGAGATGGCGCCCTCGCTCCCCCTTCATCTCATTCCTGGTCTACCAACCCATGAGTCAGGAACTGTGAAAGTATTACCTGCACAAAACCACCAAAGCACCAAATGGTTCTTACTGTCCTCCCCTTCAACTACTTTCTTGCATCTTACGGACTGTCAGCGAAATATCAAATCACAGGTATTTGGATATCAGTGGGTTTTAGGGACTGTATTTGGGGCGGGTTAAAGAATGGGCCCCAATCCTCCATTTGACTTCTGGAGGGTTTGTTTTGTTTTATTAGCTGGAACTCTGCAGACTTGAAAAATCTGATGCGAGGCAAAAGATATGCAACATTTGATCCTATCGTGAAGAAGGTAATAGATCATATGATTGCCAGAAGTCTATGAAAGACAGAAAAATTTCTAACCAAGGGGGAAAAAAACTAGTATGCTTGTGGTTTGTCTTCCAAGTGGGTCTAGAAACACTTATTCAAGATAACCACGTTAAAAAGCTTTTATTAAAGTTTATTTATTTATTTTGAGAGAGAGAGAGCATATGCACGTGCAGGGGAGAGGCAGAGAGAAAGACAGAGAGAGAGAGAGAGAGAGAGAGAGAGAGAGAGAGAGAGAGAGAGAGAGAATCCCAAGCAGGCTCCGCACTGTCAGCTAGGAGCCATCTGCCAATGGCAGGGCTCGAACTCACGAACCATGAGATCGTGACCTGAGCTGAAATCAAGAGTTGGACGCTAAACTGACTGAGCCACCCAGGCGCCCCACATCAAAAAAACTTCAAAACCATACTTTTGTAAGTTTATTTTTAAAATAACTCCTACCAATGTGGGGCTCAAACTCACAACCTGTTGCCTCAAGAATCACATGCGTCACCAACTAAGCCAGCCAGGCGCCCCTTAATTAATTTTTCATTGCTGGACATTTGCTTTTTTTTTCTCCGGACCCTTTTTAAAATTCTGGTGTAAACAACACTGCAGAGAACATTATTATACATAAACTTTCACGTATCTGTCAGTTTGTTTTTTCCCCCTAGGTCTCTATTCTTGACATATCTTTGCAAACAAAGATGTTTCCTCTTTCTGGGTACGTATATTAAGTTTTTGTCTGATAGGTGTTTGCAAGGCTACATTCATTAATTATGTTTTTGGATGAATTCCCCTTCATGTTTTGACATCCATAGACAACTGGGAAACTAAACATGGTTCCAGCTCCCCGGTCAGCACCCAGGATGAATAAATAAATGACCCCCTACGAGTTGGTATCAGCCAAACTCCCCTTATTCAGTGTCGCCCTCGTTAGTGACATGAACAAAAGGAAAAGCAGTAGGAGACCTTGTTTCCTGCTGACAAACCTTGATCTACATCTGTGTTGCCGATTACTTGTTCAACAAACCTGTTACTTTTTTAGAAATAATAAATAATTCAGGGAAAGTCATTTTGAATCGTCTGACATCTGTTGCTTGTATGACTCTGAATTATTCATCAGTGAGCATAAACAGTATTAATTAAAGAAAAGTACTGGAGAAAACCACTGAAATAGAAATGAACACTGCAGAAGAAAATGCCTTTACTCAAAGCATACTCCCTTGTCATTGACAAATATCTCAAAGAACATAACGGTCCTTGGAATTTAAAGGGGCCGGCGGGCACACTTAGAAATCAGAAGGCAAGATAGAAGTAATGAACACTACTTTGTTTCCGAATTTATTTTTCTCTCTCCTTCAGGAAAAAAAAAAAAATCGCTCTCTTAGGTCTGCTCTCTCAGCATTTTACCTCCTTAGTTTGGGGGAGTTTTACTGTCTTCCAGGGGAAAGAAAGTTTACTAAATGAGGCTCAAAAGAATCACAACAATAAGTAGTGGATTCAAGTCACCTCGTGCTCATTTGTCAACTGAGATTTAAATATATTAGTGGAAGAGCTGCTCCCCCACCCCCTCAAATTAAGGATGGCTCGATTAATCTGGCTGCCACCGCCTGATCATTTATTTCCATGACGACTTGGGCACTTCCTTTTGACACAGCGCTTTCTTGTGGTAAAAGAGCAAAAGAGAAAAACCTTAACAGCCCTGCTGGCCACATGGGTGGCCGTTGGCTAACTCTGCCCCAGTCTGTCTGTCGACTCAATTAGAGCGACATTAGATTCAGTAACACCCTCGGCAGTAGGAGACACTAGGGAACATGCGCGCACACTAGGGAACGTGTGTGTGTGTGTGTGTGTGTAGGAGAAGTGTGGGCACAAAGGAAAGGTGTTAAAAGTGTTTACGAAGCACTGTTGGTAAACAGATGCCTGGGAGAGGGGAGGCAGGGGTGTCTCTGTAACTGGTTTCTCAGGTGACAGAAGAAACAGGGCTCTCAGGCACAGCAAGGCTGGGGAGCCGCTGAGGGGGGGCTTGAACCGGGAGATTTGCACAGAAACCTGTTCCTTTGTGTGGCTCCACTGAATTGCTGAGCAACCATTGCTAGACTCCCAGGTAACCAGGCCTGCTCCCTCCACTCCAGGACCGACTGCTGGGGTTGCTGTGGGCAACACAAGAGAAACACTGGGGAGGGCAGAGGGGCAGCACAGGACAGACAGGCGGGAGGAGGAAGAAGCATCGAGAAAAGGACTGAAGGAAAAGCCACAAGCCCCGCTTGGGGTCCTTTCAAAAGCCCTGAATTCGGAGGGATGGTAACCGACTGGCAATCACTGGCACTCGACTAATGAATGGCTTCTGTGCATAAATTAGCACTCCAGTCTCTCCAGATCAGATCTGCGGGAGACCTCCCAAAGCTTCCAGAAAGAGAGAGCCACAGCAACCCTCTTTCAGTGATACCCTTTGAAGGGATTTCACGAATGGGGACAAGCCTCCCTTGTTCCTCCAAGTTTGGTTTGTTCTGGTGGTTTTGTTCCTTTGCAGGAGGTACAGGAGATGGGGGGGGGGGGAAGCTCGGAGAAGACGACAAAACAGCCCTGCCTGGCTTCGAATGGCCGTTCATCACAGAGGGCTTGTTGTCAAAGACGGCAGAGAAAAGAAGCCAAGGATCTCCGTTTCCCAAAAAAGGCTGAACAGGGACTTCAGTGTCTCTTTTAGGCACTACTCAAAATGAAACTACAGATTTAGAAAAGATCTCTCATATAGCATCGCGTTTTAAGAAACAAACTAAAAAAGATCTCTTTTAGAAAGACGATGGATGGATTCGTTGGATCAGAAGAGGGTTGCCCGGCCCAGAGGCCCCTCATCCGAACCCCAAGTCCAACCGGGATGAAGCCTGTTTGTAAGGTCAGATGCCTCCCAGATGCCCCCACAGCCTTAATTTCATTCAAATATTCAAACACCAACGTTTACATTTAGAAAAACAGAAAGGAACAAAGAGGCGCTACCTCCCTCCTTTTCAACACAGGCGGCTTCTAGGCTAGAGATCGAGGGAGAGTCTTGGGGAGCTGCACCCAGGTTCAACCTGTCCTCACGGGTTCAGCCGGCACTGACGCACCATCAGTCTCAACAGGAAGAGCCCAGAGGTAACCCACAGACTGGAGTCTGGGTTTGGCGATTACGCCGTGAGGCACCAGTGCTGTGAAACACACTCTAACGGCTAGCTGTGAGCAAGACCGGGTGGGGGTAGAAGAAGGGCCCCTGGGTTCTCTTGTGGCTTCGATCTGGGACGCCCACGGCACCCACCGAGCAGGCGGAAGCTGGGGCCCTTGACAAAGGCCACCCAAACCGTGAATGGTAAAGATGAAATACAAACAGGTATCCTCAGTGGGGATACCAATGGGCAGCTCAGTACACCCCCCTCTTCAGAGGCAACACGTGTGCTTCCAAACTCCACCGTGCGCAGGGATCACCCGGGAACCTTGTTCCCATGCAGACCGATTCAGAAGGTCTGGGAGGGGGGCCTGAGAATCTGCATTTCTAACAAGGTTCCAAATGCAGACCACACTTTGAGGAAGAGCGGTGCGCCTGAATCACTGTGGTTCCAAAAGCGGAACCCATGACCCAGGGCTTCTCCAGGGGAATTAAATCAGTACCGACGGCAGGGAGGCCAACCTCAGGGATGTTTTACGTTTTCCAGGTGATTCTTACGTATGGTCAGGGCTGGGTATCCACTGGTTGGACTCATTCTGGCTTTCATTTTTAACGGCATCTGTGGACCCAGGAAACCCAGTGTCTGGGAATCACGGTTTTGTATCCAAGAAGGGTTGCTGGCCGAAATGGATTGGTATAGACACAAACATACAGTATTTGAAAACACAACGAAGAGAGATATAATATGATACTTATTTTACATGATAGTGTGTCAGTTTCTTTGATTAAAGTGAGGAGTTCAGAGTGTCCCTGACTAATCAAATTCCACAAGCGTGGGCCACGTGCTAAGGCTCTGGAGGAGACTGTTATAGTTAAGGGTCCTCCCTGCTGTTCTGTTAACCCCCCCAAGGCCAATGCCTTGGGACCGTAACTTTCTTAGATGACAACTGACTCATAAATGGATTCTAGGTCCCAATGGCATCCCAGCTAGTACATTTAAGTACTGAGCATGGGTGGTTCATTCTGTCAAGCCTCCACTCTTGATCTCAGTTCGTGAGATCGAGTCCCAAATCAGGCTCTGCACTGATAGCGTGGAGCCTACTTGGGATTGTCTCTCTCTCTCTCTCTCTCTCTCTCTCTCTCCCAAAATAAATAAGTAAACTTAAAAAAAAAAAAAAGTTCTGAAATTTTTTCAAATATGGATTCCTGCCAACAACTAAGGGCCCATGCAGGACCTATAAAGCAAACTCACGGTCCCTTCCTTTCCACCCCTGTCCTATGTCCTATCCTTCTGATCCACAGCTCCAGGCTGTAAGGAAGGTACCCTGCAGCCAACTTTCCACTTTCTGTGCAATGAACAGAACTCCGAAGGGCATCAGTTCTGCCAGCTGCCAACAGATGGCATCAGCGGTCGCACAAGGTCGTTTGAGCCTTAGCCTTGGCTTGGTTCCTTAATCTCTGTCATGTTTGCTGTTGGAAATGCTGTTAAAAACTTACTGGAGGTGAAAAAAAAATTAGGCCAAAATGCAAGCCATCTTTGGATAATAAAATGAGAGCCACGGGGCGCCTGGGTGGCTCCGTTGGTTAAGCGTCCAACTTTGACTCAGGTCATGATCTCGTGGTTTGTGGGTTTGAGCCCCACATCAGGTGCTGTGCTGACAGCTCAAAGCCTGGAGCCTGCTTTGGATTCTGTGTCTCCCTCTCTCTCTCTCTCTCTCTTTCGGATTCTGCGTCTCCTCTCTCTCCCTCTCTCTCTGCCCCTCCCTCGGTCGTGCGCTCTCTCTCTCAAAAATAAATAAAAACATTAAAAAATAATAGTAATTAAAAATAATAATTAAAAAAATAAAATGAGAGCCTTAAAGGAATTCAGAGTCCCTGACATCCCCAGCTCTCTTAAGAAACAACTGTACCAGCAACCAATGCGCACCCAGCTAGGTTAAGTGTCATGTCGGTTTTTAGAACAAACTGGCTTTTGGAAACTCACCTGTGAAACAGCTTCTATGTCCCCATGTGACATAACAACGAAGTTGCTTCTCTCGGCCCACATAGAAACCACAGAGAAAGCAAAACAACCCTCCACCGTGAAGCAAAACTCTAACCGCAACAACGCTTTTCAGAAGCAAAGACGCTCTGAGAAACAGAACTGTGTTTCCTCTTGATTCATCTGGCTTGTGTGCTCAGAACACCCACTATCCCCAAGGAAACAGGGCCCCGCTTCACCAATGGCAACAAAGCCGAGCGTTCCAGCTGGGACAGCTCAGTTCTTTCTGCGGGAACTTAGAGGTGAATGCCTCGTCTTAGTCTTTCGAAGGTTAAGATCAGGAATCCTGTGGGTTGCCAGACTTCTGTGTAAGTTATTTTACATCAGAGGTTCTTAGCCAGGGGTGATGTTGCTGTCCAGGGGACCGCTGGTGGCACTGAAGACATTTTGGTGGTCACACTGGGGGAGGACGCAAGGATGCTGCTGGCATCTTGTGGGCACAGGACAACCCCCACAACGAAGAATGATCCAGTCTGACTGTCAAGAGTGGAGCGGTTGAGAAACCCTTCTCTGGAGGCCAAGAATTGGGGCCAAGAAAATTTAAATTCCAAAAGTCAGTTTCCCAATTGACTGAGAAGACAAAAGCTAATTAATGGGAACTCCCTCCTGACGTCAAAATTGGCCGTCCAGTCTTTCCTGGTCCCTGTTTTTGAGAACAGAGTGTCCCTCATTTTCACCAAGGCCTCCCCTCTGAATGTCATCATTGCTGACCTTCTCAGGAACTTCGCTCCATCCCCCATGTGCTCTTGATCCGCACTGACACTCTTACCACCTCCCTCCACCTGATTCAAAGAGGCTGTTTTCCTATTTCAAAAACATCTCTCAGGGGGCACCTGGGTGGCTCAGTCCGGTTGAGCGTCCGACTCTTGATCTTGGGGCCATTGAGTTCGAAACCCACACTGAGTGTAGACATACCTTAAAAATAAAATATTTAAAATAAAAAAAAGCTCTTGGGGAACCCTCTTGCACTGTCCCTGGGAATGCAAACTGGTGCAGCCACTGTGGAAAACAGTGTGGAGGTTCCTCAAAAAATTAAAAATAGAGCTGCCCTATGACCCAGCAATTGCACTACTAGGTTTTTATCCAAAGGACACAAAAATGCTGATTCGAAAGGGCACATGCACCCCACTGTTTATTTATTTATTTTTTTTTTAATTTTTTTTTCAATGTTTATTTATTTTTGGGACAGAGAGAGACAGAGCATGAACGGGGGAGGGGCAGAGAGAGAGGGAGACACAGAATCGGAAACAGGCTCCAGGCTCCGAGCCATCAGCCCAGAGCCTGACGCGGGGCTCGAACCCACGGACCGCGAGATCGTGACCTGGCTGAAGTCGGACGCTTAACCGACTGCGCCACCCAGGCGCCCCTGCACCCCACTGTTTATAGCAGCGTTATCTATAATAGCCAAATTATGGAAAGAGCCCAAATGTCCATCAACTGATGAGTGGATTAAGAAAAAGTGGGATGTATCCACAATGCAATACTATGTGGCAATGAAAAAGAATGAAATTTTGCCCCTTGCAACAAGGTGGATGGAACTGGAGGTTATTATGCTAAGCAAAATAAGTCAGAGAAAGATACTGTGATCTCACTCATACGTGGAATCTGAAAAACTTAACATGTTCATAGGGGAAGGGAAGGAAATATAAGATAAAAACAGAGAGGGAGGCAAACCATAAGAGACTCATAAATACAGAGAACAAACCGAGGGTTGATGGGGGTGGGGAACTGAGGGGTAGGGAAAATGGGTGATGGGCATTAGGGAGGGCACTTGTCGGGATGAGTCCTGCATGTTATATGTAAGTGATGAATCACTGGTTTCAACTCCTGAAGCCAAGACTACACTGTATACTAACTAACTTGAGAATAATTTAAAATTTTTTTTTTCAACGTTTATTTATTTTTGGGACAGAGAGAGACAGAGCACGAATGGGGGAGGGGCATAGAGAGAGGGAGACACAGAACCGGAAACAGGCTCCAGGCTCTGAGCCATCAGCCCAGAGCCCGACGCGGGGCTCGAACTCACGGACCGCGAGATCGTGACCTGGCTGAAGTCGGACGCTTAACCGACTGCGCCACCCAGGCGCCCCGAGAATAATTTAAAACACACACACACACACACACACACACACAAACTCTCACCCAAAGAATGAAATAAATATCCGTGAGTCCTTACTGATACAAACAAATGAATCAATCAATCAATCAATCAATCAATAAATAAATGGAAGAGAAGGGACACGTCTTCCTTACAGAGGAATTCCAAATAATAAATACAGAAGGAAGGAGAGAAAATAGAAAATCTCTAGAATGCCAGCCACAGTAATCATAGCTGCACGATCTCCTGGTGAATGTTCAAGGTTTTTAAAGGGGAACTAGGATACTTGCAGAGCCTGAATCTTTCTGAAAGTATTTATTAATTACTGTGGTGGTTTCAGCACATCTGAACCTTTCTTTGATAGCCTCCCCTCAGGAGGTAGAGCTTACTGCCCCTCCCCCTCGTGTGCTGGGTTTAATGGCTCACTTCTAATGGATAGAGTATGTCCTAAAGACAGCTTTCTAGAACGTCAGGCTGACCTCTTTAGGGGTTTTATTCTAAGGTCACGGAGACCTTAGGTCAAGGTTATGGACACAATACCCAAATGCAACATGCACCCGGGTGTGGCTGGTAGTCACCTTTGTTGTTTTTTTTATGATTTTGAATTTTCCATCAAGATACAGATGGGGCGGAGGGGGCGGGGCGCCTGGCTGGCTCAGTTGGTACAATCATCGGATTCTTGATCCTAGGGTCATGAGTTCAAGCCCCACGCGGTGGGTGGAGCCTACTTAAAAAAAAAAAAAAAAAAGATACAGAGCTTAGTGTTTACCCCTTAGTGACAATAACCTGCGGAGCAAATATATTTGGGGTGCAGGCAAGGGAAATCTATTAGACCCCTAAAGGGATTTGAGGGTTTAGCAAAAGAACAATACTGGCTTCCAGAATTCAGAATTTTGCAACAGCCCTTCAATCCTGGAGAAATCACAGAGCAAGGACACTTCAAAAGCATGGCTGACTGCACCCATTTAATTAACACCCCATTCACAACTGACCCCTCTCTCACCATTCCACACCCTCCTCATCCCGTCTTGTGTCAGGGCAAGAAATTTGAGTTGGTGGGGGGGAAAGGAGGGGAATTTCTTGGATGCCTCAGAGCCCTTTTAGCCTGTTCACAGGAGAAAAATACTTACCTTCTACTAAAAATAGGTTGGTTGTGAACCGCCTGGGTGGCTCAGTCGGTTAAGCATCTGACTCTTGATTTCGGCTCAGGTCATGATCTCACAGTTTGTGGGTTCGAGCCCCACATCAGGCTCTACACTCACAGTGTGGAGCCTGCTTGGGATTCGCTCTCTTTCCCTTTCTCTACCCCTCCCCTGCTCATGCTCTCTGTCTCAAAATAGATAAACTTAAAAAATAAAAATAAAAATAAATAAAAGTAGATTGGTTGCTGGGTTGTTTGAGGCAGAAAATTAACACTCCCTTCTGAGGCCTTCTGAGTCAACTAAATATAGTTGACTCTGGTACAACGTGGTTGAAAGACAGATCACGAGTAAAGCATCCGTCTTCTCCCACCCAGCACCAGGGCCCCCCACTCCTCCCCAAGCCAGAGGACCCCCAGTGGGATTCAGCTCAAGCCACAGGTGCAGAAGACACAGGCTTCTGACTTTTCTTCCCACTCTGTCCATGAGTGGAGTTTTTCCAGGGAGGAGGGGAGGACACTGAATTTGGAGGGCGGGGGGGTGGGGGGGACTCTGAACAGGGACACTTGGAGGACAGGTAAATTATGTCAAAGGGGACGAGCTAGAAAAAGGCCAAAGCCTGGCCCTGGTCTCTTTGCTGGGGAATGCCAGAGGGCCCTGCCTGGACCCCTTCAGCAGGGATGGCTGTTGTGAGTGTCACTGCTAAGGGGTCCCATCTGCCTCCTAGTCTCTGGAAGCCACTCCTCCCGGGAAGTTATACTTACACCGAAGGAGGCCCACAACCGATCAATGGTTGACACGGGCGAGGGGCACAAAAGGCAGACCCTCGGGCGTTGGGGGAGACCAGCTCTGTAGCACGAGTCACGCTCCCAAATTCCCCAAGAACCGGGCTGAAGCTCGGCTTTCCCCCACCTGCCCTGCCACTCTCCCTACCTCACCCTCACACTATCCCTCAGCTCCCTGCACACAGCCTGACTTCTAGGGAACTCCTGATGCAAGACTCTGGGAGTTGAGCTTCCATGAAGTTTTGGGGGCATCCGGCAGATCCCGGCCGAGAACTTCCAGCCCAAGGATTCCAGCACTCCCCCGAGAAGAACCGAGCAGAGGGGACTTAAGACCAAAGCCCAGTTGATGCCCTAACCACCAGAACCTCCTGGTTCTTCCTTATTCAGGTTGGAGAAAAAACATTAGAAGGAGGGGCTCTGCCACACCTGGGTGGCAGACCTGTGTCCTAACAAGATTCTACAGCAAAAGGCTGATTTTGCTAGTTCCTGGGCACCCTGTACCCAAGTTGGGAAAAACTCAACATTGGCAAGCCCAATCTCACTGATCACTTACAAAAAAAATTTTTTTTAATGTTCATTTATTTTTGAGAGACAGACAGAGTGGAAGCAGGGGAGGGGCAAGGAGAGAGGGAGACCACAGAATCCGAAGCAGGCTCCGGGCTCCGAGCTGTCAGCACAGAGCCCGATGCGGGGCTCGAACTCACAAGCTGTGAGATCACGACCTGAGCCGAAGTCTGAGGCTTAACTGACTGAGCCACCCAAGCGCCCCTCACTGATCTCTTATAAGGCAAAGAGTTATGCCATTCATCAAGTCTTTTTCAACAAGGTACGTATGGGATTTCGTAATGGTGTTACCATCATGGCAGACTCCGTCCCTAGTGCCTTTGAAGGCTATTTCCTAAATACTGGATCGGTTGGAAATCCTATCCTTTCCACACACACTATTACCTTCCCTTCCTCCCTTTTCTTATTTCTCCTGGGACTTCTCAGGATCACCTCCCCAAGTCTTCATCTTTGGGTCAGCCTCTGGAGACGACTCTAAGACAGATGTATAGATCCGATAACATAAAATCTTAAAATCACAAAATTTTTTTCCAAAGGGCATAGTCCCAGTGAAGAGCCCAAGAATGCAAAGCATGCCTCTGTGATCTAACTAGGAGTAATGCTAAGTTAAAGTACTTGATTCTTGGGCAAAGTAGCTTAAGACCCAGGTTAACTGTAAAAAGACTAAAACTTGTAAGAGCCTAAACACTCCACACAACTCCTAAGACTGTGCTTCTTGGGTACAAGTTTAAATTAGCTTTTTAAATTAGCTTTCATAAATCTTCGCCTAGTCCGTTATATTTCAGATGTTGAATTTAGAACAGCACTCAAAGATTTTTATGGGGCAAGTTTCACGGTTCCAATTCCAATTTACGATTCTTCCTTTACGGACTTCCTTTTGGAGTTCACCGGTATATGAGTCCTTGAGGACTAAAACACCAATGAATTAATCAAAGGAAAAATGTTCTGTTGCCCTCCCCCGTTTAGAAATTCGTTGAAATATAGATGAAGTTCCATCCTGAAGAGCAGAACATTCTGAGAAAGCCATCAGCCTAAATGCCTTTATGAATAACTATGATGTTAGAAGCTCAAAGATTTTACATCTCGGCCACACGAATAATCAGACCACTAAGGAACACAGAGAAGAAAATGCACGTAATGCAGGTCTATATATTTTTTTCTCTGCTTATATGAACGCCTAAGTTATCCTGTCATTTTTACCACCACATACACATTCAGGTACCTTCTCCTGATATCTGTGGTGCTTCCTGACCCTAAGGGAGGGACTTCTGTAAGCTGATTTTGCTTCCTCAGACCTCCAACTATGTGAAGCACAAACTAATCTCAGCATGAAGGCAACATCGTGCTTAACCTGTAAGAACTGGTAGTTTGGGCTCAGGGAAAGCTGAATCAATGTTGCCACAAATGCATACGATGGCAAAATATGCCACAAATTCAATTAAAAAGTGATTGTTCAGTACGGCAGGTAAGTATTTAAACAAGAAAACTTGGGGCACCTGACTGGCTCAGTCGGTAGAGCATGTATGTGACTTTTGATCTTGGGGTTGTAGGTTCGAGCCCCACGCTGGATGCAGAGATTACTTAAAAATAAAATCTTTAAAAAAGAAAAAAAGAGGGGCGCCTGGGTGGCTCAGTCTGTTAAACGTCCGACTTAGGCTCAGATTATGATCTCACGGTTCATGGGTTCTAGCCCCGTGTCAGGCTCTGTGCTGTCAGCTGGAGCCTGAAGCCTGCTTCAGATTCTGTGCCTCCCTCTCTCTCTCTCTGCCCCTCCCCTGCTCACGCTGTCTCTCTCCTTCTCAAAAATAAACAAATATTTAAATTTTTTTTTAAAAAAAAGAAAGAAAGAAAAAAGAAAACTAACACAAATCACACTTTCAACTCCCCCTAGCTGTCAATCAGAGGTACAAAGAGAGAACTGTCCAGCAATATTCATCCCCCTTAAGCTATTATAAACTGTTACTTGCTATGTAATAGTATTTAAAGTACAAATTACTACAGGATGCTTATCATTTTTAAAATAAAAAATGCTGGGGCACCTGAGTGCCTCAGTCAGTTAAGCATCTGACTTTTGGTTTCAGCTCAGGTCATGATCTCACATGCATTCAAGCCCTACTTTGGTCTCTGCACTGATGGTGCAAAGCCCGCTTGGGATTCTCTCTCTCCCTCTCTCTCTCTGCCTCTCCCCCGCTCACTCTCTTTCTCTCTCTCTCCCTCAAATAAATAAACTTTAAAAAAAACTTTAATTAAAAATGCCAAATACCATTAGTATGTTACTGTATATACATGTGTGTATATATAAACACAATCTATGTATTTGTCTATATAGTTATTAACCCTTGAACAACACACGTTTGAACTGTGTAGATTCACTCAGATGCAGATTTTTTCAATAAAATACGGTACAGAACTGTAAATGTATTTGCTCTTCCTTATGATTTTCTTTTTTTTTTTTTAATTTTTTTTTTCAACGTTTATTTATTTTTGGGACAGAGAGAGACAGAGCATGAACGGGGGAGGGGCAGAGAGAGAGGGAGACACAGAATCGGAAACAGGCTCCAGGCTCCGAGCCATCAGCCCAGAGCCTGACGCGGGGCTCGAACTCCCGGACCGCGAGATCGTGACCTGGCTGAAGTCGGACGCTTAACCGACTGCGCCACCCAGGCGCCCCTATGATTTTCTTAAGAACATTTTCTTTTCTCCATCCAAGCACTAACCAGGCCCGACCCTGCTTAGCTTCCGAGATCAGATGAGATCGGGCGCGTTCAGGGTGGTATGGCCGTAGACAACATTTTCCTTTCTCTAACTTACTTTATTGTAGGAACACAGTATGTAGGTACATATAACATACAAAAGATGTGTTCGTCGGCTCTACGTTACAGTAAGGTTTCTGGTCAACAGTGGGCCGCTGGTAGTTAAGTTTTGGGGGAGTCAAAAGTTATATGTAGATTTCTACCTGTGTAGGATGTGGGGGGAGGAGGTCAATACCTCCTGACTCCTGCAATTGTCCAAGGGTCAACTGTAACTATTTAGTGATCAAACTCGTCTTCACCCCCCACACCAAATTTGCCAGTTAGGAAATGTCATTACATGACATAAATCAATTCCCTGGCTCCACCCCATTGGCATAAAAGCAGCCTTTTTTCCAGCACAATATGTATTTGGAAAGTGCCCACTATGGAGCAGTAGGCCACTATACCTTACTCTACTAGATTACTATACCTTAAGCGCAAGACAGAAAAGAGAAAAGAAAAATCAGAGTTAAGCTCACTCTTTCCAACCCATAATACACAGAACTCTCTTTCTGATCAAAGAACCAAGCAAATGAACTTCAAAGATGAGAGCTACGAACAGCACAGGTTTTAAATTCACAAAGTGTGTCTGTCGTGCAGGCAAACCGAGCTCTGCCCAGAGTTCCCAGAGAAGCAGAGGAGAAGCCCTCCCAGGAAGGGTAACGGGTGACAGGCAGGTCGTCATCCTGGCCGCGCAACTGACTCGTTCTATGACAACGAACAAGCTATCGAATGCTTGGCAGGGTTCAGATTGCTAGTCTACATAAAGTTAGAACGGTGAACGAAAAGATCTGAGGTCCATGCGAGTCGAAAATTTTACGATTTTAAAAACAACTGCTTCAATACCTGGGCATTGCTGAAGATGGAGGACACTGAGCCTGACTCCCATGGCTGAACTGTGGTTGCTGAAAAGATTTCTGCTTCGTCACTCTCCAACACAGTGGGACGGGTTTGGAGAAAAACAGGAAACACATGTCCTGCGTGATATGCATGTGGTCCCCTCAAGTGAAAAGAGACTCCCATTTCGTTAGTTCCCACCAAATGTGCCATATCATCAACTAATACAGACCAGCCCTACTCAGGCACTGTTCCTACAGCTGTCTATTATCCTGTGCTATTCTACTGAGCCTATTATTTCTTTGACTCAAATAGGAAGATTCTAGAAGCCTTTTCAAAATGGGAGTATAGGATATGTTTTACTTCTAGTTTGAGTCATCCCAAGGTACCGGTGGAATTTGTCCTTCTTATACAGTTGAAGGCAAAAGTCCTGAGCCCTCCAACACAAAGAAAGGCTAACCCAACCCCTGCAGCACAGTGCCCAGACTGGGAGAAAACCCCGCCACCTTAAACTGTTTACTCACCTCTAATGAACAATGGCAAGCCAGAGGCAGACAGAGAAAGTATGGAAAATCAATGAGGCACTAACTTTGACAGACAATTTTGGGTGCAGTATACCTGTCACAGGTAATAAATCACTTCATTTAAGTTTATCTTTTTAGCAGTGCACAGAGGATTATACCCATATATCACTTCAACCTCTTTTTTCTGTCCTGTTGACAAAGGACAAATTGAGAAGGATGGTGGGAAAGCTGGGAGAAAGTAGGGAGGAAAACAGAGAGCTCTATTACTAGGCCCGTGCAGTAAAAGAAATAATGACAAAACAATGTCACCATTTTTTAAAATGTTTTTAAAGTTTATTTATTTATTTTGAGAGAGGGCAAGCAGAGGTGGGGCAGAGAGGGAAAGAGAGAACCCCAAGCAGGCTCCACGACATCAGCACAGAGGCCAATGCGGGGTTCGATCTCATGAATGGTGAGATCATGACCTGAGCCAAAATCAAGAATCAGACACTTGACCAACTTAGCCACCCAAGCACCCCCATTATCATTTTAATTTTTTTAGTGTTTATTTATTTTTGAGAGAGAGAGAGGAAGAGACAGAGCACAAGTGGGGGAGGGGCAGAGAGAGAGAGAGAGAGAGAGAGAGAGAGGGAGAGAGAGAGTAGGACACAGAATCCAAACAGGCTCCAGGCTCTGAGCTGTCAAGCACAGACCGCAACGTGGAGCTCGAACCTGGGAATGGCAAGATTATGACCCAGGCCAAAGTCAGATGCTCAACCAACTGAGCCACCCATGCACCCCCTCCCTCCCCATCATCACTTTCTAAGTGTCAGTTCTATTTGTAAAATCTTAAAGGGCTTCGTGATTTACCAATGAAGTTACCACAGATTGGAAGATAAAGGTCATCTTTCCAAACCCTTCAAGATACACTAGAGATCTACAGTCTCAACACAATCAAAGGCCCGGGTTTTCTAATCATGAGTGAGTTTATGGGTTTCACTAATGACACTGCTTAGAAACTGGTGCCCAGAGAAGGCTTGAAGCATAGAACTGAATGTGGGGGGGGGGGGGGGGGGGGGGGGGGGGGGGTCAGTCTGGGTGGCTCAGTTGATTAAGCATGAGACTTCAGCCTAGGTCATGATCTCACGGTCCGTGAGTTTGAGCCCCGAGTCCAGCTCTGTGCTGATAGCTCAGAGCCTAGAGCCTGCTTCAGCTTCTCTGTCTCCCTCTCTGCCCCTCCCCACTCACGCTCTGTCTCTGTCTCCGAAAAATGAATAAACCTTAAAAAGTTAGGGGGGGAAAAAAAAAAGAACTGAATGTGGTAAATAGGGCTTCTGATTCAACAATATGGTGATAGGCTAAGATATTTGAAAAAACAAAAAACAACTTCTCACTACAAACACATAGGAATGCTGGGTAAAATATGACCTGAAAAGGGGAAAAAGTGAGTGAAAGCAAGTGAGCTAATCCTAAGGCTGCTTTGGTAACTTACAGACTTGGATTTTAAAACCCAAGTGGACAAAGGAGATAAAACCTTGAGTGGCCATAAGCAGAGCTAGAACTAACACCCTTCAGGAGAGGCAGAATCCTCCAAGGATTGCTTCCTCAGTGAAGATTAAGGGGGAAAACTCTTCCCCGGGGAAAAGGGTCCAAGACGACAATTTCATAGGTCCCTGGGCTCTAAAGGGAAAATAAAAACCAAACGAAACTCTCCCCTAAAAAATGGATATCCCAGATCCAAACCATGAGCATAATGATTGGAAAAATTCCAAACTAAGAAATTAGCAGAAACGTTGGTCCCAAGCCAGGGATGCTCATGGGATCTCTAGAACAATAATGCAAATTGTTCTGGAGAAGTCCCACTATCAGGCCACATGAGATCCCCACAGAAAAAAAATAATCCCCACTAAAAATCAGCTTATAAGAAAATCTAAAATTATAAAATACCATGAGCAGAAAACAGCAAACACAACAAACAAGTCCAGGAACTTGGGATAATAAAATTAAAATTTGAAACAGAGAATACTAAGTAAGTATGTTTAAAACTATTAAAGACATGGGGCACCTGGATGGCTCAGTCAGTTGAACGTCCAACTCTTGATTTCTACTCAGATCATGATTCCAGGGTCGTGGAATCGAGCCCTATATCAGACTCCACACTGAGTGTGGAGACTCCCTAAGATTCTCTCTCTCCCTCTGCCCCCTCCCCAACTTGTGCTCTCTCTTAAAGAAAGAAAGAAAGAAAGAAAGAAAGAAAGAAAGAAAGAAAGAAAGAAAGAAAAGAAAAACTATTAAAGACATAAAGGAGAAAATAAAACCCTGAGGAAAAAAATATGAAAAAGGTAATAGTCAGATTTAAAAATACGCCAAATAGAACTTCAACAAATGACTATTATAAACATTGATATTAAAAAGTCAACAGAAAGTTTAAACAGCAGACTAGACACAAAAGAAGAGAGAATTAAGTAAAATGGAAGACAGATTTGAGGACATTACCAAAGGGATCAGAGAGATGAAAGGGACATGAAAGAATGACCATAGAATAGGGACAATGAGTACATGAAAAATGAGAAGGTCCGTATGAATTTAATGCAAGATCCAGATGACCAAAATAGAAATTGTATTAGTTTGGATCCTCCAAGATGCAGATGCCAAGGAAGGATGTTAGAGAAAAACAGGAGTAGCTAAGGAGGACGTGCAGACCATGATGTAGGTATAACTTCTAAAGGAGGAAGAGGAAAAAGGCATGTTGGAAAGGATGAGATTGAGAATGAAGCACAACTCTGAGAAAGTTTTTGGCCACATTGCTGAGAACCCTTGAGCCAAAGTCACTCGTTGGAGAAGTCCAACATCTTACAGGAATAGGCCAGCACTAGAACCCCCATCACACTCAGTCCAAAACAGGGAGCATCCCAGGGGAAGATAGCTTTTGAGTAAATCCTTAGATGTGGCATCTGGGGGTCAATCAACTATGCTTCCCACACCAGATGTGGAGGCACATTTTATGGTTGCTAAAATGAAAGGGAAGCAATATTTTTTTTTTCAACGTTTATTTATTTTTGGGACAGAGAGAGACAGAGCATGAACGGGGGAGGGGCAGAGAGAGAGGGAGACACAGAATCGGAAACAGGCTCCAGGCTCTGAGCCATCAGCCCAGAGCCTGACGCGGGGCTCGAACTCACGGACCGCGAGATCGTGACCTGGGCGAAGTCGGACGCTTAACCGACTGCGCCACCCAGGCGCCCCGGGAAGCAATATTTTTAAAAAATTTTTAATGTTTACTTATTTTTGAGAGAGAGACAGAGCATGAGCAGGAGAGGAGCAGAAAGAGAGAGGAAGACACAGAATCCGAGGCAGGCTCCAGGCTCTGAGCTGCCAGCATAGAGCCCGACACAGGGCTCGAACCCACAAACTGTGAGATCATGACCTGAGCCAAAGTCGGATGCTTAACTGACTGAGCCACCCAGGTACCCGAGGAGAAGCAATATTTTAAAAGATAGGATGTTCCAGAACTGTGAAAGCCATAAATCTTCCAAGTATAGAATAATACCAAATTCTAAGCAGGATAAATCAAAATAAATCTACACGCACTGTAGTCAGCCTGCAGAAGATCAAAGACAATAAAATACCAAAACTGGGGAGAAATTATAATACTAAATAAAAAGAAAATAAACCAGGCAGAGGTATAATTAATTTTAAACTGTTATTTAAGTCTTAAATATTAAGGGCGCACCTTAAATATTTAAGGCCAACAAAACTAATAGAGAAAAAAAGGAGGGGTAGGAATAGATAAAATTGAATTCAGTAAGAGATAAGAAAAGAGAAAAAGAAAGCAAAGGAAAGGTGTTGGAAATAGCATGAAATAAGAGAAATTATCTAAAATATGTCAACAATTACTATGAATGCAAACAAACTGGGGCGCCTGGGTGGCTCAGTCAGTTAAGCATCCGACTCTTGATTTCAGCTCAGGTCATGATCTTACAGCTCGTGAGATCAAGCCCCACATCGGGCTCTATCTACACTGTCAGCATGAAGCCTACTTGGGATTCTCTCTCCCTCTCCCTTTCCCTCGGCCCTCCTGTGCGCATGCTCTCTCTCTCTCCCTCTCTCTCTCTCAAAATAAAATAAAATAAAATAAAATAAAATAAAATAAAATATAACATCATAGAGGGGCACCTGGATGGCTCAGTCGGTTGAGCATCCAACTCTTGATTTTGGCTCAGGTCATCATGGTTTGTGAGTTCGAGCTCCGAGTCTGGCTCTGTGCCTGCTTGAGATTCACTCTCTCCCTCTCTCTCTGACCCGCCCCTGCTCACGCGAGCGTTTTCTCTCTCTCTCTCTCTCTCTCTCTTTCAAAATAAATAAACATTTTAAAAAACATTTCAATACAGAAAAAACAAATAAATAAAAGAAGAAATATATGTTTACATATGAACACTATGGACTGTAGGGATATATGGTGACATGCTACCAATAAAACATCTTTGGATGATGGAGATTCTGGATGACTTCTGTTTTATTGTGCATTTCTGTGTTTTCCAAATTTCCTCCAGTGAGCATATGGTGCTTTGCAATTAGAAAAAAGTAATCATTATTTCCTAAATAAGTGGCAATAATTTCAGTTTATACGCGACTGCAGGGGCCCATAAACTATGTCCTGCAGGCCAAACCCAGCCCTCCACCCATTTTTGTACTGTCCGTGAGTTAACAATGGTTTTTCCCATTTTTACATGGCTGAAAATCAAGAGAAGAATAATATTTACAAAATGTCATTCTGAATCTCTGTATTTAATCTTTACAATATCCTTGTGAAGTAGGTGCTATTACTCATTTTATAGATGAGGGAACAGAAGCTTCTAGATAGGTTTGTAAGTAGGCAAAGATCTCATAGTTATTGAGTCTCTGCAGGCATTCAAACCCAAGGAGTCTTAGCTCAGAGCCTATGCTGTTAATCAGCTCCTCCCTGTGAAAAGTTTTCCAACGCAATCAGAGCCAACAGAGGCAGCACATTCTGGTGAATTCTCAAGACAGACGACCATGGTGTTTTCAGGGAAGCTTTATTGGATAACGAGGCCCCGTTTCTACCATGATGATAGGCAACATTACCTTTGAACTCTAAGCAAAATGTTATTCTCCCCCGCCAAAATTCTATTCTCATTAGTAAATCTGTATTATAAAAAATCGTACCCGATTATTAATATGTTTTGAATTTCATCAACAAAAATTCATGGAGATTTGTTCGGTCTCTCATTATATAAGCGCCCATGTAACATCCTTGATACTGTTTCTTGGCCCACAAAACCTGAATAGTTACTATTTGACCCTTTACAGAAAATGTCTGCAGACTTCTGCTCAAACTGAGAGAGAAGTGGAGAACTGGCAGATAGTCATAGTGGAAATCCCCCACTCCCAGAACTTGGAGTAATCAATAATCCAAATGGCTCTCCCTCCCAAGCTATTCAACAAGCTCTTAGTCATTTAGAGATTAAGTTTCTGTCTACATGTTTTAATTCCCACCGATGGGTGAAAAAGAAAAGAAAAAAGAGAGGAGAAGAGAAGGGAAAGGTAGGGAAGGGAAGGGAAGGGAAGGGAAGGGAAGGGAAGGGAAGGGAAGGGAAGAGGAGAGAAGAGGAGAGGAGAGGAGAGAGAAGAGAGAAGAGAGAAGAGAGAAGAGAGAAGAGAGAAGAGAGAAGAGAGAAGAGAGAAGGAAAGGAAAGGAAAGGAAAGGAAAGGAAAGGAAAGGAAAGGAAAGGAAGCAAAATTTACTTCAGTCAAGGTATTGCTCCTTGGAAACTGGCAAAAAAAAAAAAAAAATGTGTTCAGGGGAGGAAACTTGACTTTTCTATCATCTCAAGAGTTAATTTATCAATGTTTTCTGTTACCCGAAATGACTGGGAATGGGCCACTCATACTAAGTATCAGTTTGCTCATTCATTCCTTCAACAAACCTTAAGTATTTAACAGGTACCTGCCCAATGGCACTCTGCTAGATAGATCGATCAGCCCTAAAATAGCTCACAGATTAGAAGATAAATATCAATACAATACATTCTAGAAGACAAAGCAGTTTTAAAAGACCACAGGAAATGCAAATCAAAACTACAGGGAGATAACACCACACACCCAATACGATAGCTATAAGCAACAGGACAGATAACATCAAGTATTGGCATCAACGATGTGGGGAAACCAAAACCCTTATACGCTGCTCGTCGCAATAGAACATGTAACAGCCACTTTGGAAGACAGTCTGCAATTTTCTTCAAACGTTAAACACACACTTAACATCTGACCCAGAAATTCTACTCCTGAGTATCTACGCAAGAGGAATGGAAGCATGCGTCCACACTAAGACTTGCAGACCAATGATCACTGCAGTATTTTTATAATAGCCCCAAACTGGAAACAACCCCAAATATCCATCAACCGGTGAATGGGTAAACAAATGGGGTGCATCCATACAATGGAACACTACTCACAAGGTAAAAAGGAACCGACTACTGATACACTCATCAACATGGATGAGCTCAAAAACAGGACCCTAAGTGAAAGAAGCCACTCTCAAAAGACCGCGTACTCCATGATTTTAGATGAAATTTCTAGAAAAAGACAAAACCACAGAGGCAGAAAGCACATGAGTGGTTGCCTGGGATTGGGGCAAGAGCAAGGACTGACCACAAACAACCATGAGGGAAATCTGGGGGATGATGGAAAGTTATAGAACTGTGTTGTAGTGATGGTGGCACAAACGTCCGCATTCACTAGAGCTCATCGGCACGCTGACCACGGGTGTATTAACCGTACGCGGATTACATCACAACAAAGCTCTGTAAACAAACGCAAGGATCAGAGGGGCGGCTAACTGCCTGAGGTGGAAAAAAGGGTAGGGGAGGCTCTGCAAGAGACAGAACCGTGCGATAATATTAGAGTAAGGGACGTGTCTTGGAGGCGAGGATTTAACAGTGTGCAAAGGCGAAAAGAGGAATGAAAACTAAGGTAGCATTTGAGGAAGGAGAACAAATATGTGATCCTGGAGGGCAGGGTGCACAGGAGGGTAAGCAAGAAATCAGGAAGGGTCGCTAGGAAGTTGGTACTTCATCTCACAGGTGATAAACGTCATTAAGAATTTTAAGGAGGTGACTATCAAATTTGAGTTTTGGAAAGCTAACTCTGGAGCCTATGTGAAAATGTGACTTAGAGACGGGAAAAAAAAAACCAAGACGCTGCGTCCAGGTAAAAGACAAAAATGAAAGTGGCAGAAGTCAGAGCAAAGAGACATTTGGAAGATAGAATGAGCCTTTTAGGTTCTAATGAGGTAGTGGGAGAGAGACACAGCTGGCTTCTGGTCCCAGCACCTGCAAAGACAGTGGTGTCACTGAAGAAGGCAAGGAACACAGGACCAGAGGCTGGTTTGGGGGGAAGGGCACAATGAATCCTGCTTTGGGTTGATTTTTGAGGTGTTGTGAAGATATTCAGGTACAAACATCCGGTGCACAGCGGCAAAATTGAAAAGCGTCTGGGGCTGAAGCTATGCCTTGGGGAATCCTTAGCAGGGGGGAAAAGAAAAAAAAAAAAAAAAAAATATATATATATATATATACACACACACACATACATATACGTATATATATATATATAACCATATATATATAACTATATATATGTATGTATATATATATGTATGTATGTGTGTGTGTATGTGTATGTGTATGTATATATATATATATATATATATATATATATATATATATACATATATATATATATGGTCACTAAACCCACTGAAGTGAGTTCAGAATCATACGGACTCATACAAGCAGCAAGTGGATAGGGCTCAAGATTAAAAACGCCAGCAAGAGTCTACCTTCCACATCATGCCTGCAGACACATTAAGAAAACGCCTTTTCCTCCCTTACTATTCTGACAGTTTGTTCCCAGCAGACGGCAAACAGATTTTTATAAAGAGTTAGTAATTACAAAACAAATATGCCAAAGATGATGATCAAACTAGGGACAAATATATAGACTGGAGAGTATAACAACAGGACATGACTGAGGCAATTTAGACTATATTGCTAATTTAGACTCATATTGCTAATACGGGCATTAATCTGCTCCTTCAAGTTCAGAGTAGATAGGTCAGATTGGCCCCTCAGTTCACCTACAACCACCCAAATGCACAACAGTTCTACAATTCTTTCAATAATATACTATGCAAATCAGCAGCCTGGAGACTTACCTTCCTGGACCTTCCCAATGCCCAACAATGGCTGACACATGACGTGACCAAAACATTTCATACACTATTACATACAGGAATAGTAGGATAATTGTAGGACATTAGGAATTGTAGACAAAAAGGGGTGCCTGGGTGGCTCAGTTGGTTAGGCGCCCTACTTTGGCTCAAGGGCAAGATCTCACAGCTCATGGGTTCGAGCCCCACGTCAGGCTCTGTGCTGACAGCTCGGAGCCTGGAGCCTGCCTCGGATTCTGTGTCCCCCTCTCTCTCTGCTCTTCCCCAATGCGCACTCTATCTCTCAAAAAATAAAATAAAATTTTAAAAATTAAAAAAAATAATAAAAAACAAAGAATTGTAGACAGAAGAACAGTGGACTAAATGCCAGGAAGCCCAGATTCAACACTTTATTCTTCCATCATGGACAAGTTCATTATATTCTTTGTATTATGTACAAATGAGAATATAGTGCACAGAACAGATTTTGAAATTGTGTTGTACAATGTACGGTAATATTGCTTGAAAGTTGATCGCCTCATACACACAACCTTTTGTCTATCTGCGGGCCAGGAGAGTTCAAGTTGTGCTCTACTGTTATAGGAGGGAAGAGTTTTTGATGGTAAAACTTGAAAATAATTTACTGGAAATCATGCCTAGGAATGGAGTGACTGCAGCATTACAGATCCCCCTTATGTAGATGGTCTTTGATTCTGTTCCTGTCCATTTCTAGCCTTTTGGGTAAGAGAACTCTGAACGTAACCTAGAACCCTTCATTCCTCAGGCCTTCCCCCACTCCCACGCACCCACCCATCCACTGCCAGTGAATAGGGTCCTTCTCCAATAATGAGTCTCCCACCTTCCCCTCTGCCTTCTGCTTGGGTGGCCACCTGTCTGTATGGGCCTGCCAGACAAAAAATTCCCCAAGGGCAGGGTAGAGGTTGTTCATCATTATACTGTCAGCACCTCGCACAGTGGAGGGGCTCAAGAAATGACCCCCAAAGCGAAAGAAGAGCTGGAAATTAGAAGGAAGACAGACTTCCAAATGACACCTGTTAAAAAGAAAATTTGGGGGCACCTGGATGGCTCAGTCGGTTAAGTGTCTGACTTCAGCTCAGGTCATGATCTCACGGTTCGTGAGTTCCAGCCCCATGTTGGGCTCTGTGCTGACAGCTTGGAGCCTGGAGCTCAATTCGGATTCTGTGTCTCCCTCTCTCTACCCCTTCCCCACTCATGCTCTGTCTCTCAAAGATGAATAAACGTTAAAAAAAGAAAAAAAATTTAGGGGCGCCTGGGTGGCTCAATCGGTTGAGCGACTGACTTCAGCTCAGGTCATGATCTCGCAGTCTGTGAGTTCGAGCCCCATGTCGGGCTCTGTGCTGACCGCTCGGTGCCCGGAGCCCGCTTTGGATTCTGTGTCTCCCTCCTTCTCTGCCCTTCCCCATTCATGCTCTGTCTCTCTGTGTCTCTCAAAAATGAATCAACGTTAAAAATTTTTTTAAAAAAAGGAGAAAATTTTTGTTATTTTAAAGAAAAATTGCATATAAAAGGGAATAAAACTATGATGACACAGTACACGTATACGTATTGAAATGATTACTACAGTCACCCTAACATACTGGGTTGTGTGGTTATTTCTTGTCGGTAAGAGCTCTGTATTTTTTAATATTTTTAATGTTTACTTATTTTTGAGAAAGAAAGACAGAGCATGAGTGGGGGAGGGGCAGAGGTAGAGGGAGACACAGAATCGGAAGCAGGCTCCAGGCTCCGAGCCGTCAGCACAGAGCCCGACGCGGAGCCCGAACTCACCAACGGCGAGATCGTGACCTGAGCCGAAGTCGGGCGCTTAACTACCTGAGCCACCCAGGCGCCCTTCTGTGAATATCACCGTATTAGCTAAAGTAATACTAGTTGTTGCAACCAGCACTCAAGGAGAGGTTCATTGGCCATGGGATGGGGCACCCTGCTCCACACAGTCATGCAGAGATCCAGGCTGATGAGGGCTCTGCCGTCACCAACAAGTGGGTCACCTTTGCTGTTCTGCCAGGACACCGGGAAGACAGAAAGGCTCACATGTGGGAGGTTGGGCCTGGAGGAGTGCTCTCACTTCTGCTCACATCCCTTTGGCCAGCAGCTCGGCGCTTGGCCACCCCCTGCAGGAAGGTTGAGAAAGGTAGTGTACGTGGAAGTCCGCGGGGGCAGCGTAGGAAGTGAGAAATGGGCTTCAAAGGGGCACCGGGAAACCGTTAGGGATGACAAATATTTCTTTACCTTGATTGGGGCGATGATTTCACGGGTGTTGTACATGTGGCAAGACTCGTCAGACTGTACGTTTTAAGTCAGGGTGGTTTATTATACCTCAACTGTACCTCGATTAATAAAGCTGTAAACACAGTTTTAAAATCTTTCCGTTAATCTTTTACCTAATAATTAAATCTAATACCACTTCCCACAGGAGTCTCGTGTGCAATCTCGTGTGCGCTAGATCAGATGAGCAAAACTAATGTTTTAAAAGTCTCTGGTCGGGTGCCTTGGCTGGCTCAATGGGTACAGCATGTGACTCTTGATCCTGGGGTCATGAGTTTGAGCCCTATGTTGGGCAGAGAACTTAAATAAATAAATAAATAAATAAATAATCATTTTTAAAAATTAATTAAATAAAAGCCTCTTGTCCATTCATCTGATGATGAATGTTGATACACAGAATGTGGTACATACAGACAATGGAGTATTTTCCAGCCTTGAAAAGGAATGAAATTCTGATTCACGCGACAACATGGAACCCAGGAAGCATTATGCCAAGTGAAATAATCCAGACCCGAAAGAAAAACACGGTATGATTCCACCTATATGAGGTACCTAAAAGAAAACAGTCAAATTCATAGCGACAGGAAGCAGAAGGGGTGGTTGACAGGGGTCAGGGGGAGGGAGAATGGGGGAGTTCGTGTTTAATGGGGACAGGATGTCTATTTGGGAGGATGAAAAAGTTCTGGAAACCCACAGTGGTGGTGGTTACACAATATTGTGAATGTACTTAATGCCAGTGAACTGTATACTTAAAAAAGGTTACGAAGGTAAATTTTAGGTTTTATACACACACACACACACACACACACACACACACACGTGTATATACATATATACATATATACACATACGTGTATATACATATATATACATATATACACACATATATGTATATATGTATATACACGTATGTGTATATATACTATATATATATGTATATATATACATACATATATATATATATATATATATATATATATAACCACAATTTCTTTTCAAAAGTCCCCTGTACAGGGGCACCTGGGAGGTTCAGTCAGTCACAAGCGTCAGACTCTTAACTTGGCTCAGGTCATGTCATGATTTTGTGGTTCCTGGGTTCAAGTCCTGCATCGGACTCTGCACTGTCAGATTCTCTGGGATTCTCTCTCTCTCCCTCTCTCTCTCTGCCTTTCCCCAGCTCATGTGTGCACTCTCAGTCACTCGCTTTCTCTCAAAATATATAAACATTTAAAAAACAAAAATAAAATAAAATGTCCCCTGTGCAATATTCCATCTGAGGAGGAAGGATATGAGACGTGGCCTCTGGCCCACTTTTAGGTAGCGATTTCTTGATAAGTTAAATATCTAACTTAATAGCAAGAGTAAAAACACATTCAGCAAGTCCTTAGTTTGGAAAATACCGTTAAGAATCATGAAACTGATTCTAAATTTACCTCTAAATCATGAAAGCAAAACGAAGTGTGATTTCAGTTGGATTTTCTGAGAGTGTAAGTGTTATTGTAGTTGGCTTGTTATTTTAATTGTTGGCAATCACTGCTAATGGACTACCCTCACTACTAGAAAGATAAACAGTTAAGTAATTAAAATATGCAAAACCCAGGGCTCCTGGGTCAAACTCTTGATTTCGGCCCAGGTCGTGATCTCACAGTTCATGGGATCGAGCCCCAAGTCGTGCTCTTTGCTGAGTGTGGAGACTGCCTGAGATTCTCTCTCTCCCTCTCTCTCTCTTCCTCACCCCGGCTCATTCTCTCTCTCTCTCTCTCTCTCTCTCTCTCTCTCTCTCTCTCTCTCTCAATAAATAAGCTTTAAAATAAAGTCCTTCTCCCTTTAAAAAAAGTGTTATGATTATTCCAATGGCAATTTCACAAACAATCTTGGGTCCTCGGCGAGGCTTCAGATGAGTGATTAGAATGCAGAAGCTGACAGGCTCCAAATTAAATTAACAATACCCAGTGTCATCAGGCTTCAAGACAAATGTGTATCAACACTATCAAACAAGCAGTTCTCTGGGTCACTTGGAACGTCTTCCAGACGCCAAGCCTTTCCGAACTCAAGCATGGAAGAGGAGAAAATACAACGGAAGGGACTTTGCTCTGTCAACACAGACCCCCCCTTAGCAGGTCGGCGCAAATTAAATAAGTACAACCAAATGGTTTTAACTGCCTGGGTCTCAACGTGCAGGTGACAAGGAGGAAGGGCAAAGAGATAAAAACGTTAGCACTTGAAGGAGCAGAGCAATAAATACTATCATGGATGTGCTCACCTCTGCAGTTCAGTGAAGACGGCCTGGCCTGGCGGTGATGTTGACTGTGAACGATGAGAAGGGACTTGGCACCAGAAACTCTCATCCTTCGACTAGGACTAGAATCACAGGGCCACGGAAGAGAGGAGAGAATGGGCCGGTGGGGGTTCTAGACGGGCCCAGCAGAGGGGAGAAACGGAGGGAAGATTATGAGAGCAGAAACCAGAGCATGTGTGAAGTGCCTACAAAGGGCAGATTTTGGGGTTCTGAGGAAGCCTTGAACCCTCTCCTCTAAGTCAGCGAAAACTGCATCAGTTCTGAGTGCATCTGGTCCCAGATGAGAAAATCACTTTTACTCTGGGAAGCGGAAGCACAGAAGGCCACACGCTCAGAAACCTGTGGAGACCGAAGTGACCAAAGGAAAAGCAAAAACCGAAACACCCAGATTAAGCCCACAAATCATTTTCAAGAAGCCTTTTCGAGCAAGGCAATGTAATAAGTAAGTCCTAGGGACGGAGTGTACAGAGTGGTGATCGTATATTTGAAAGTTGCTAAGAGAGTACATCTTAAAAATTCTCATTACGTGGAAAAAAAAAAAAAAAAAGAAATACAACAACAGTAACAAAATAGCAATGTGTTAGGTGAGCTCCCAGGTAAAAATTTCAGAAAATAAACACCTTCAAAGAAAAGGGTTTCTCTCTGTTTCAAAGACAAAGAAAGCTTCATATCTGCTGCTCCTAGGGGCACCCCCTCCACAAAAGGCATATTGTGCTCGGGAACTGGGGTGTGCGTGCTTTGAGATTTGTATAAATAATCAACTCTTCCTTTAGAGATTCTAAAATGTCTTGTCCTCCTAAGAGATTCCAAGGAGCAATAAATTAATAAATTCACTCTATATTGTTCTTCTAAACTTAAATTTAAAATAATCTTGGGGCCCCTGGGTGAGCTCAGTCTGTTAAGCATCTGACTTCGGCTCAGGTCATGATCCCCCCATTTGTGAGTTCGAGCCCCATGTGGAGCTCTGTGCTGACAGCTCAGAGCCTGGAGCCTGCTTCAGATTCTGTGTCTCCTCCTCTCTGCCCCTCCCATGCTCATGCTCTGTCTCTCTCTGTCTCTCAATAATAAATAAACGTTAAAAAAATTTTTAATCAGAAACAAAATTATTTATTTATCATATTCCTAAATTCTGTGTGAGATTCTGATTAAGCTTGCATAGACTTTTATTTTCCAGTCTTTTGGGGGGGTAGGGGCAGAAGAATTTTTCTCCCCTCTCTTGGTAGAAAAAGCTCCAGTGAAAGGATTGGTTGTGCCCTAGTTCTAGAAGGTGCTGAAGAGGCAGGCCCTAAAGCAATATGGAGAAAACTACTACTTTGGGGGTGTGGGGTAGAGGGAATCAACCAAAGATATCTGGAGTCCGACTGAAACTTCTAGAGCAATTTAAGCCTTATGTTCCAAATACCTAAACAATGGCCGCTATTTATGCACAGTTCAAAAGAACTCATGGCATCAGAAGGCACCTTCGGAATAAGATTGCAGCTAATTCTCTCCGCAGCAGAAATCCACCCCCATGAATAACAAAGCTTCGCTCTGTTATTCATAGTAAGGATTAAACCCAGTGGGATAAAATGCCCAGCTGCCAGGTCACCTTAGCATAGGGCTGAGCGTGGAACACTTCTCGTTTCTCACCCCCCTCGGGAGCCCCACGGTGGGTACAGGAGCCAGTTCCTTCAAATGGGCCAGTCATAATCCCTTTTGCTATTTTTTTTGTTGTGTGTATATATTTTTTTAATGTTTGTTTATTTTTGAGAGAGAGAGAGAGACAGAGTGTGAGTGGGGAAGGTCAGAGAGAGGGAGACACAGAATCCGAGGCAGGCTCCAGGCTCCGAGCTGTCAGCACAGAGCCCGATGCGGGGCTTGAACCCAGGAACCTCAAGATCGTGACCTGGGCTGAAGTCAGACACTTAACCCACTGAGCCATCCAGGCGCCCCATCCCTTTTGCTGTTAAAGGAGAAATTAGTTAAGAAGGAAAATGCTCCCAGAGACAGAGCTGAAGGGGGTTCAGTAAATAGGAGTACAACCCTTGGCCCCTCTCACCCAAGGGTGAGTGCAACCATTCAGAGTAACACAAAACTGGGGGCGCCGAGGTGGCTCATTTGGTTAAGTTTCCAATTTCGGCTCAGGCCATGATCTCGCGGTTCGTGGGTTCAAGCCCCGCGTGGGGCTCTGTGCCCTCAGCTCAGAGCTTGGAGCCTGCTTCGGATTCTGTGTCTCCCTCTCTCTCTGCCCCTCCCCCGCTCTCACACACACACACACACACACACACACACACACACACTCTCTCTCTCTCTCTCTCTCTCTCTCTCTCTCAAAACTAAACAAACATTGGGGCGCCTGGGTGGCGCAGTCGGTTAAGCGTCCGACTTCAGCCAGGTCACGATCTCGCGGTCCGTGAGTTCGAGCCCCGCGTCGGGCTCTGGGCTGATGGCTCGGAGCCTGGAGCCTGTTTCCGATTCTGTGTCTCCCTCTCTCTCTGCCCCTCCCCCGTTCATGCTCTGTCTCTCTCTGTCCCAAAAATAAATAAACGTTGAAAAAAAAAATTTTTTTTAAAAAAAAACTAAACAAACATTAAAAAAAAACTTTTAAAAAGAAAAAAGAGTAACACAAAACTCATAACATAAAATGAAAATAGGGGCACCTGGCTGCCAGGCCCCCACGTTGGGCCTAGAGCTTTCTTTAAAAAAAAAAAAAAAAAAAAAAGGAATGAATAAATATCAAAATGTAAAACCAAAACAAAAAGGTTCCCAGCCTATCCCTACACCTCCAAAAGGCTGCCCCTGGAGCATGGGGTGGGGGGTGGCCGTCAGCCCCTCCATTCCACGGCTCGGCTTCCCCCCCATTCCCGGCTCCCCACCCTGCCCCACTCCAGCTAAAACAATCTGCTGACCGTGCGCGGCTCACATGATTTCACAGCTTCCCACCTAACAGAACTTCTTTGCCAAAATCCATAACCATCCTTCAGGACTTGCTGCAGAGGGCCTCCCCATGATCCCCACCCTTTGTGAACTCTTCTTGGCACCGGGTTCATAGTGAGCTTGCAATCAATTCCAAGTTTAGTGTCCTTACCGAAATAATTCTATGCGGAAGAATACGTTGTCTGGCGTTTGCTCCCGGGTCGTCCCGGGCTGGGGGCGGGCGGCGCGGCCTCCCCCGAAGCCACACTGGTCCTGGGCGGACTGTTACAGATACAAGTGGGTACACGCGGGTTCATCATAGGGTTCTCTACTTTTGCTTATGTTTGGAAGTTTCCACAGTGAAAATCTGAAAATAACTAGCATCACAAAGCCAGCTAATGACAGAACTAAGATTGGACTCCGTATTTTAAGACCAGGGCCCTCCCTGCCTGCTACGGTTTCTCATGGATTATTTCACAGCAGCTCTCGCTGCTTTTTTCACTGTATCCAAAATCGTATTCATTATTCATTTGACAGGAAAGCCCGGTTGCTCTCCTCAAAGAGCAGGCAGTGTAACCAGGGACACAGGTAAACAGATAAATCACAGTGGAATGGTGAGGACAGGAGCCAATGGAGGAATCCGAGTGGAAGCAAACAGTTTTCTGTGGGGGGAAACAGAGCAATTAAGCACACTTGAGGAGCCCAGAAACGCAGCCGCGCCAGAAGGTGGTATTGCAGGTTGAACTCAAGAGCTAAGCAGGGATATTTTAGGTTCAGGAGTTTGGGGACAGAGGCACGACTCAGCCATGGGCCAAGGTGAGGTCTTGTGGAGGCCTGGTGAGGAAAAACAGGGCCAGGTGGGGCAGATGCCCTGGGGAGGTGAGTGGGGGCCGGGCTGTGATAGGGCTTGAAGCCAAGCCAAGGGGGTTGGATTTCACCTCCCAGGCAATCAGGAGTCGACACGCAAGGGACATAATCACCATCAGGATTATTAGGAAGGTAACCAAGCTGTGTGCATGGCAGCCGGGAGTGGGCTTTCACAGGCGACCGGAGCCAGGATTAGTATGAAGGAGGGAGGTACGAAATCAAGGGGGGGCCAGAAAGCCCAGCAATCCAGATGCCTATTACTTTAATGCAGTATTTCTTTAATACTCAAAAGTAATGCAAGAAAACCCACAATTAAAACAAAAATCCAAACTGTCAATAAAGGCAGGTTGTTGCTGTTTGTTTTACAACCCTGCCTTACGCAACTGGCCGTGCAAACCTCCCCCCAACTCCCCATCCCCCACCCCAACTCCACTGGGTGAGTCTAAGAGAGCTGACAATGATATGGGAACAGATTGAACAACATGACAGACTTTATATATATTGGTGTGTGTGTGTGTTTAATATTGTAGAGCTTTTATTAACTTTTCCCACTTGGTTCACAATATGGGAGGATATTTTGATAAGTGCACAGAGGGACACACAGCTTTCTTTGCCTCCGGCTCCAATAGGGCTCGGCAGGGCTCTCAATAGACCCAGACAGTAAATGAGGAGGGACCACCCTTAAAAAGCACCTGGCTAGCTCAATCCGAGCAACTCCCTCCAGACTCCAGATCTCCAGGTGGTGAGTTCGGGCCTCACACTGGGTGGAGAGATTACTTAAATAAATAAAGCTTAAAGAAAAACAAAAATAAAAACCACAAGAGCAAATGCCCAGAGGGTGAAAGAGGAGAGGCCAGATTCAAGCAACATTTCCAGGGCAGAAATGAGGGGGGGGGGGGCGGGAAATGCAGGACGGGGAGGGTGAGCCCAGTGCTCAGCTCAAGCAGAATTTATTCTACCCAACTACATCCTGAATACTTCAGGGGCAAAAATCCCATTCCCCTCGTTTTTTGTATCATTTTGCACCCAACTCAAAAAGTTCCTATTAATTCATTAAGCGGAAGAGAAGAGCTTACATCCAAAGCACACACGACTGAAAGCCCAAATGTGTATTTCCTTCATATTACCTCCCTCAATGAAGCGCGGGTCACTCATGAATATTCAAAACACATAAACCATTAATGATAACTAAGACCCTCCCCCCACACACACAAAGCTAGCAAGTTATTTGAGTGACACTCTCCTGTCCTCTTTCCATCTCATTTTGCATCCTGAGGACTAAGGAGGAGAATAATGAAAGGGAAGGCTCAGTTTATAGTCTCTGCAGCCACAATCAGATTAGAAGAAAGGCTGACCGAAAAATGGTTGTTCCCGCCCACCCTGTACAATTGGGAGAGAATAACTGAGCTGCTTTACAGTTTTCTGTATCAAGTATTAACTGGATTCCCACTGCGCGCTCTCCTTCCCTGATTTGCAGTCTTGCTCATGTTAGCTTCAGCCTTGCGTGGTAAGAACATTTGCTCACTCCATCTCTATGGAGCAAATCAAAGGCCAGCTCAGGACTATGGACAGTTCAAGTGACAACAAGAGTGAGGCATCATCGAGATGAATCATCGGGTGTGGAAATACGCTCAAGAGAGACTCACAATGACCAGGGAGACCTTGATAAATAAAAGCCGCCGTGAAACCTGATTTCTGGATGGCTTCAGAAGGCTGAGTTGCTCTGAGAAAGAGGTACTGAAATGACAGCTTATGGCCCGTGGCTAAGGCCCAGGCAAGAAGCCATGACTAAACAGGAAATGGGTTGAACCGATGTATGAGTGTTCAAAGCACAGGCGCGGGGCTATTCTCTGCTACATCCTACAAAGTGAAAATAAAGCTGCATTAACCCTCACAGCTCCCATCGTTTATTGGGAGACTACTATGCACCCAGTGTTTCACAGGCATCATTTTTAAAAATGTTTTTAAGTCTTTTTTATTTATTTTTGAGAGACTGGAGGGGGTGGGGGGAGGAGGGGCAGCGAAAGAGGGGGAGACACAGCATCTGAAGCAGGCTCCGAGCTCTAAACTGTCAGCACAGGGCCCGGCGAACTCACAAACCATGAGACCATAACCTGAGCTGAAGTCTGATGCTTAAACAAGTGAGCCACCCAGGCTCCCTGCACAGACATAATTTGTAGCCCAACCAAAAGTCCTGCAACGGATAGCGTGATCTTCATTTTACGAAAAGACGCTCAGAGAGGTTAAGTCATTTGCCTGAAGTCACAAAGCTGGTCCTAAAGGAGCTAGAGTTCAAACCCGGAGGAGCAAAGGCAGGTTTAGAGAAATGAGAAACTTTTCCTTTCAAGCTCTTGATGACCCTACTTTTAATTAGAGGGAAGCGAATGAGGTCGAGGTTGCCAGTGCTGGGTGAGATTCCTGTCTTCAACATTTTAATACTTTGTTCATCGTGGAGTATTTGCATGAATTATGACTTTTTAAGTGTCCCATATTAAGATATTATTTATGAGGTTTTTTTTGCACCCAAGAGGCATGTCTCACTGGCCTCACCCTCCGTTTGGCTCTGTTCCGGGCTGCCAATGACCTGTAATAACCTGAATGAAGCCTGTGTTTTCACTGCTGACTTTTCACTTTCCTCCTGTCTATACTGCGTACTGGGAAAGAGGTGTTTGTTGTTGTTTTTTTATTTGCTTCTTTCATTTGTTGTTGTTATTGTTGTTTGTTTTGTTTTTTCCTTTGCCCTCCTTTTTTTCCTCAACACTGGTCAGGATACCTACAAGCAAGAAATGTGGCAAAAGGTGGTAAACTGGAAAATGGGCTGCAAAAAATTCCACGCCGTCCATGAATATATGCAAGCACATTTAAAAAGGAAGTGTCTTAGAGTAATGTCTTGCCCCCTGCCCAAAGCTGGAGAATATATTTATTTTTGTAACAGATGAGCTTCCATAATGATCAGATCTTCACACATCTGCTTCACAAAATTATCTCTGAGCCCCATTACCAGACACAAAATTAAATAAATACTATGAGCTGGGGCTGTGGGTTGTCGTTGGTAGCTGCAGGGAGAAAAGTCATCCTTTTTATTTCTAAACTTTTGTTGCTACAAATGTGGTGCTGTTATGACATACTCCAGGATGAGGAGGGGAACAGCCACGCCAACAGCAAACACAGCTGTTTTGATTTGTATTCTGTGGGCTTTTTTTTTTTATTAACTAAATACAGTGTTTGATTAAAAAAAAAAATCAACATTGGGACACTCATCAATTACACGGGAGAGAAACTGATATAGAAATTGACTAGGTTCAGGTACCCATACATAACCACTTTGCCATTTCAGCGCTGATGTCGATAAAAACGGCATTCATTCAGCACCTACTGTGTGTCCAAACACAGCCAGGAATTTGAATCACCAGGACAAAAGGCCAGGTTTCCAGGGCATCACCATTTGGACCCATGTTTTACAGAGGAGAGTGCAGTCTATTTATTTAATTAAAAAAAAAAAAAAAAAAAAAGCTTGATCTCAGTCCATATACACTTTCTGTAAGACAGGCCAAGAGAAATTTATAGAAGCAGAGGGGGCAGACCTCTGGCAGGGTTACAACAAAATTAAATGCTCGTGGCCTGGAGTTTCCTGTCCCTTTTCAGCACTTTCAACTCCAAACAAAAACAAAATTAAAAAAAAAAAAAAAAAAAAAAAAAAACACAAAGAAACGAAAACCAGGAGCAATAAACCAGCAACAGGACTGCTTTTTGTTGCTGGGGCAGAGGATTACACTTCTGGATGTCTCCTCCACTTCTCCTAACTTGACCTATCTGACCGACATTTAAAAGGGAGCAAAGAAAAATTACCTCTGGGCTCAGAAAATCAATGTTAAAAATCCAGACTCTAAGTTCCACACATTCTATGCATTAGAAAGTCATTTAGGAGGCCCTCACTCTGTCCCCTTCACCTGAATTCTAACAAAGATCTTAATTAATCTGGTTTTTCAACTCACAGGAGTTTAGAGGGCACATAGGAGAAGGGGTGGTGGCTCTACTCACTAGCTCAGCCCTCGCCCTATAGATGGCCATTTTTTTTTTTTAATGTTTATTTTTGAAGGAGAAAGCAGTAGAGGGGCAGAAGAGAGGGAGACACAGAATCCGAAGCAGGCTCCAGGCTCTGAGCTGTCGGCACAGAGCCCAACGCAGGGCTCGAACTCACAAGCTGTAAGATCATGACCTGAGCTGAAGTCCGACGTTTAACTGACTGAGCCACCCAGGCGCCCCTGGATGGCCAATTATATATATCATATTTGATGACCTGAAGGGCAGGCACTCATTGACTCACTCACTCATTAACTCATTCATTCATTCACTCACTCATTGACTCACTCACTAACTCATTCATTCATTCACTCACTCATTGACTCACTCACTCACTAACTCATTCATTCATTCACTGATTCATTCAATCACATCCATCAGAAGCCTCCTCTGGGCTCCTCCAGCTCCTTCAAGTTCCTGCTAATACCACCCTCTCTGACTTCAAGGGATGTCTACAGAGTTGCTGGCGCTCCTGGTAAGACCGTGCCCCCCACCCCCATGCCAGTGCAAATCTCCTGAACCAAAGACCCTTAGGAGGTGTATTAGTTTCCTGCGGCTTCTGTAACAGAGTACTATGGACTACATGGCTTGAAGCCACAGAAATGGATTCCCCTGCAGTTCTGGAGGCTGGAATCCACAGTCGAGGTGTCAGCAGGGTCTCCCTTCCCCTGAAGGCTCTAGGGAAGAATCCTTTCTCTCCTCTTCCATCTTCTGGTGGCCCTGACAGTCCTTGGCTTGTGGCTGCATCACTCCAAATATCTGCCTGTGTGTCCTCTCCTCTTCTGAGAAGGACACCAGTCATTGGATTTCAACCCAGGATGATTTCATCTCGAGGTCCTTAACTAATCATATCTACAAAGACCCTGTTTCCAAATAAGGTCTCATTCTGAGGTTCCAGGTGGATGTGAATTTTGAGGGGACACTATTAAACCCCCCTACTGATTCTCCATCTTCCCCCAAAAAGCTGTCAGAACAAGCCCCTTTACCTCAGCCTCCACGAAAGTCCAAGAATCCCCTGCGCCCCTGACTTTTACCCGTTCCCACTGTTACCTCAACTTTCCACACAGCAAACAGAAAAACTACATACAATTGTATATAGCTAAATATATAGTTACGTAGTATTTGATATATATTATATAATAAATACAAGTCAAGTCATATCACTCCCTTGTTTATAACTCCCAGTGACTCCCACTGCAAGGGGACACTTCCTGGCCACCCTCCAGAGCCCTGCACCATCTGCGCTGGGTACCCTCCCCCCATCTTCCCTTCTTTCTCCCTCCCCTGCTTCACTACTTCCTGCTCTCCTCCTGGGTACACCCAGCTTTACCTTTGCTCGCCTCCTTGCCCAAACACACCAAGGTCATTCCAACACTTGCCGATCCCTCTGTCTGGACAACTGCCCTCCAGACTGTCACACGGATCAGACCCTTGTCCACACGTCAAATCCTCATAGAAGCTTCCATTTATCCTATTTAAAACAATGCATGCCCCCACCCACACCCACACACACACACACACACGCCTTAGGTCACTCTTGACCACATTACCCTAATTTAGTTTCTTCTTTACAGCACGTAATACCATCCAAAAACATCTTATTTATTTCCGTGTCTGCTAACGTGTAGTTTCTGTCCAGCGATAGAATGTCAGCCCCACGAGGGCTCCACGGTTTAGTGAAGGGGATACGGATTCGTCCGAAGCGGAAACGCTCACGGGGCCGGAACTGTGCTGTGGAATGTATCTTCACGACCATCCCACCAGGCAGGTACTATTGTTATTGCTATTTTACAGGTGGAACAAGGGAGATGGGGTAACTTGCCCAAGGGAAGCCAGCGTTCAAACCAGTGGGTCTGACTCTAGATCCCATGCTCTGGGCTCCCTCATCAGGGCCTGCCACGCAAACAAAGATTACATACAGCACTTTGCCAAGGGGTAAAGGTTATGCAATAGGCCTGTGGGGGCCGGATGAGGAAACTCCACCTGAGTCGGGGCGGGGGCTTCCTTTTGCAGCTGAGTTCTCAGGCAGAGGAGGCAATCAACAAGTGAAGACGGACAGCCGGCACAAGAGTGTGGCAGAAAGCAGACCGCACCAAATGGAATGCTAAGGTGTTTCTGGTCATCCCCTGTGCGCACGGGGAGGGGACACAGGACTGTGGTTCCAAGTCTAAGGTATCAGTATTAAGTACTGTTGCTGCAAGGCTCCTTCCCCAACTGCATCCTGGTTCTAAGCACTAAGCTCTTGCCTCCTTAACGAGGCTCTCTCTGAAACCAGACACGGCTTCTGCTTCTGGGAGCCAGCCTCGCTCTGCTCCATTCCGTGGAGCGCGGGGGTCCTGGTCTAAGCCCCAGGAGCAACGCCATCTGCCAGCTGATAACTTGTGGGTCTCTCTCTCTCTCTCTCTCTCTCTCCTTTCTAGAGCTGGCTTCTCTCAGTCTGGCTCCCCTGAGCCCATTTCTGACACGGATGGCTGGGAGGAGACAAGAAAACTATCAAAAACAGAAGGAGGAGAACTATTTCGTGCAGGAGTAAATGGCTCTTTGGCCAAACACCTTCCAGTCCCGTTCTGCGATGCATTTGGGTCTCTGTTCAAATGTCACCTCATCAAATGCCTTCCTGCATCTCTCTCCCCATGCCCACTTCCTGTCCCTTTACTGTTGTCGTTGTTGTTTAATCTCTCCCTGACATATCTGTAGTTTTGTATACTTACATGTTATTGCCGGGATCTCTCCCATCACCACCACCCCCGTCCCCAGCAGAGGACAGAGAGTTTGTTTTAGTCATTGCCGTGTATCTGCAGTGCTCAGAGCAGTGCCTGGCACATAATAATCACTCAATAAAGAGTGGTAAGCTGCGGGACAACAGCAGTCCCCATGAACCTGAAGTCTGAAATCGCTAGGTAGAACGCACTGTAATAGCTGACGTTTACAAAGATCTCTCAAGAAATCAAGACAGGGAAGTATGGTAAAACCTTGGTTTGTGAGCATAATTCGTTCTGGAAACGTGCTTGTAATCCAAAGCACTTGTAGATCAAGGCGGATTTCAAGAGCCATTGGCTCAGCTGTGATCATGTGACGTTCGGCGGCAGGTACTAACTCGAATTGCAAGACATCGCTCTTTTATCAAGTTAAAATGTATTTAGAAACATCTGCTCGTCTTGTGGAACACTGGCAGAACAAGTTACCAGCAATCCAAGGTTTTACTGTATTTCTTTTTTCTTAGAGTTGAATGAGATAATGTTCCGGTAACAAAGGCGGTAACAAAGTTTCTAGAACATAGCAAGCCCACCAAAAGGTTAGCTATTATTATAGGAAACATTCTAGAAACATTTACAGGATCTGGATAAATATAAACCTTCCTTCCCAGGAACACCCAGGTCATTTCCTGAGTTTCAGATGGTTGGAGCTTTCCCGGAGGGCAAACCCAATGGGAACAAAATAGAAGGTAATGCGGGGATGGTCGGTGCTGGACAAAACCGAAAATATCTGATAAAGATATTTGCTGGGGCGCCTGGGTGGCTCAGTCGGCTAAGCATCAGACTTCGGCTCAGGTCATGATCTCACAGTTCGTGGGATCGAGCCCCACGTCGGGCTCTGTGCTGGCAGCTCGGAGCCTGGAGCCTGCTTCGGATTCTGTGTCTCCCTCTCTCTCTGCCCCTCCCCTTCTCGCACTCGGTCTCTCTTTCAAAAATAAACAAACATTTAAAAAAAGTTGTTGAATTTTTTCAAATTCAAATTTTTTTTGAAAAAGACATTGGCCAACGAGAGGTGACTTTAAGTAAACAAAGATGTTGCTGAAATAAACAGAGTCCGTGGTCAAGAAAGGCACGACTTTTGGAATAAACGATCCTCATCAAGCCCTTTGAAATGAAGTAGGTGCAGAGATGTATGAGTTGTGCACGTGTCTGTGTTTGTACTCTGAAGAGGAACTGTAGTAGGGGACAAACCTCTATCAGCAGTCAAGGCCACAGAAACCAGTCTGTTTTACAAATTACCATGTCATTAAACAGAGGGCGCATGAGAACTATTTTAAGCACATCCTTTCCTTAGTCTTGGTTTTCTGCTCAACTTCCAAGGCCTTACCAGCCAAAACCGCCAGCTTCAAAACTTCAACCTCACTGTACTATCAAGGAATGTTTTCTAATCGTGCCCTAAAACCAGACGACCCAGCGAGCTGTGCTCCTGTCATGAGTGATGTTGTAGAAAGAGGCCGGCAGGACGTGAAAACAGGGCTAAATCTTGAGGGTAAGACAAGACAAGAAGCAAACAAGTGTTCTTCACGTTAAAGGTCCTTAATGGGATAGCACATCATCGTGCAGAAGCACATAATAATAGACTTCTTCCCACATTCCAGAAGTTCATAATCACAAAAGCAGCAGAGAGAGGGAATGATCCTGAGCGGGTAACATTTATCAACTCCTCTGCATCTGCAATGGTCTTAAACCCTTTATAAATCTTATCTCTATACCTCTGAAAGGTACCCCTTTTGCAGATGAACAGAAAGAAGGAGGCTCTGAAAAGTTGAGTGATGTGCCCTAAGTGGCCAGGATTCAGAACTGGTTGCTGACATTGTACCGTCCCAAAGCAACGCTCTTTTGGCAACACTGATAACTTCTCGATGATTCCTAAATGCTACTGCTTTGCAAAATTTGCACCAGTTCACTGTCAGAGAGAAAAAAACAAAGTGAGTGCTGTCTGTTTTCAGAAAGCTAAATATATTCACTATTTACATCCCGAAACTGTACCCTTTTCAAAGTTTCACGTTTAAATATTCTTTCATAGGGGTGCCTGGGTGGCTCAGTTGGTTAAGCGTCCGACTTCAGCTCAGGTCATGATCTCGCCCTCTGTGAGTTTGAGCCCCGCGTCGGGCCCTGTGCTGACAGCTCAGAGCCTGGAGCCTACTTCGGATTCTGTGTCTCCCCCTCTCTGCCCCTCCCTCACTCATGCTCTGTGTCTCTCTGTCTCACAATAACAAATAGACGTTTAAAAAAAAATTTTTTTAACCAATAAACGTTTCTTGGGGGGCCTGGGTGGCTCAGTCAGTCAAGTGTCCGACTTTGGCTCAGGTCATGATCTCGCAGTTCATGAGTTCGAGTCCCGTGTTGGGCTCTGTGCTGACAGCTCGGAGCCTGGAGCCTGCTTCGGATTCAGTGTCTCCCTCTCTGTCTGCCCCTTCCCTGCTTGTGTTCTCTCTCTCTCTCTCTCTCTCTCTCTCTCAAGAATAATAATAATAAAAAAAACCCATGAAATAGTCTTTCATAAAAGAAAGGATATTTTGACACGAAAACTCCCCCCAAATCGTAAACATGAAAAATTAATGACGGAATAGCAATTTAAGTTTTAGAATATCTTTAAAAAAATTTTTTTTTATTTTTATTTTTTGGAAGAGAGAGTGAGCAGGAAAGGGCAGAGAGAGAGAGAGGGAGAGAGAATCTCAAGCAGGCACCGCACTGCCAGCACAAAGCCCAGTGTGGGGCTCAAACTCACGAACCGTGAGATCATGACCTGAGCTGAAATCAAGAGTCAGACCAACTAAGCCACCCAGGCGCCCCTAGAATATCCTTATTCTGCAAAATCATAAGTGAATGATCTTACATCAATCGCTGAAATTTCTTCTGAAATTTTACTGACCCATGAAATAAAAGTCTGGCATGACTGCACTATATAATCAGTATTTTTCAATCTACCCATCAGTGGCTCATGAAATCATTTCAGTTGGTCAATACCTATACTCTCTTCTTTCTTTCTCTGCATTCGGTAAAACAGAATAGACAAGTAGTAAAAAAAAAAAAAAGTCAGAGGTGAGGACAGGTAGCAGAAAGGTTAACTAATGTTTCATGAAACTCTTTGTTTTAATTTGATAAACACAGAAATGCAGGTTTGTACTGGGTCAGGTTGTAAAATGTACTTACTGGCAAAAAACTTTGAAAGCCTTAGCACGGTTTTTCTTAGAGTAATACATATTCACTATAGAGCATGTGTGAAACAGAAAAATCACAGAAGTCATCTATAATGCCATCACTCACAAATGACTATAATTAATATCTGTTATCTCCTAGGCAAATTCTGTTTCTGTATCGTAGCAGACACTAAATATCCCTAAATCCTGTAACGTAGCAGCATGATTTAAATAAAAGAGTGTCAGTCAGGGGCGCCTGGGTGGCTCAGTCGGTTAAGCATCCGGCTTCGGCTCAGGTCATGATCTCATGGTTCATGAGTTCGGGCCCCACGTCGGGCTCTGTGCTCACAGCTTGGAGCCTGGATCCTGGTTCAGATTCTGTGTCTCCCTCTGTCTCTGCCCCTCCCCCACTCAGGCTCTATTTCTCTCTCAAAAGAATAAACATTTAAAAAAAAAAAAAAAAAGACTGTCACTCAATGGCAGTGTGCCACAAATGGGGGGAAGGCCCTCAAACAAGAGGAACTACTGTCATTTCAGATGCTTAGGCATCCACCCATCTCTGATTACATCAATTGATAGGTGGAATTGATTTCTCTCCACCCGTTCACAGAAAAAATGCAACATTCCACCCTAAAGGTAAGCATTTCATTCCACCGTTAACATTTTCAACGAAGATTCAATCAAATCAGGTTATATATTCGCCTGGAATTTTGCTTCCAAGTGTTAAATATGGCTTATTTTTAGCCTTGGGAGCGATGAAACTTGTGTTAACAGGTCCTGGTGAGAATAATCAGTTCACAGCCAAGCTTGGGGTGCAGCCGATGTTCGTGGGCAATGAAGGATGACTTTGAAAATATGGCAGATCCGGCTTGCGCTCTCTCGTGCGAGGAATCGGGTCAGAGGAGGGTTCAGTAGTAAGGAAGTGTAAACTGTGTGAGAGGAATAAGAGTCTCACGACACCACAAAGCCCTACGTATTAGTGTGGACTTAGCCCAGACGACCAGGAGAACTTCTCCCAGGGGAATCGTGGACATTCTCAGGATTAAGAGGGTCACCTGGGATGGCAGCAAGGAATTTCAGGGATCCCACGCTTGTGCTTGCTACAAAGGAGACATGCGTGAAACGTGCTACTGAGAACGTTGCTGGCACATGAAAATTAACTTCAAAGTTACCAAGAGTTCAACTGTCATCAATTAGTTTCGTATCAAACGTGGGTACCCTTACCAAGCTTTTAGGAGGAATCCAGTTTCCAGGAAATAAATGTGGACCACTTATCTAAAAATTAAATAGGCTGTAAGAAAACACTGTGATGTATAAATACGAAAACTCTCTTTCTCTGTTATATTCAAAAGAGTTTCTTACTCCAAAGTATGAACTTTCATACTCACAGGGGTACAGGAAGTTTATGATAACCTATGCATGTGTCACCACACCAGGGGCTCCATGCCGGAGGCCCGTTTGTTAAATAAAGTTTTATCGAAACACGGTCACACTCATTCCATTAAACCATCGTCTATGGCTGTCCCTGAGCTACAACAGCAGAGCTGAATGACTGTGACAAGACGTGTTATGGCCTGCAGAGCCAAAAAACAGTTACTTGCTGACCCTTTGAGAGAAAGTTTGCCTATAGCTAGATTTCTGCGGAAGCAATGCGCCTCATTAACAGGTGGCATATCTTGAGTCATCTGTCACCATTTCCGAGGGCCTCATCCTTCTGTACAATGAACTGGTGACTCTTCTTCCTCTACAGAGGTCATTTATTACGGGGCTCACAGGAATAGCTGTAAGATGTAACAGAAACACCAGTGGGGTTTGGATGGGTGTTAAACCAATTTCAGAAAAGCGTGACTTGCAGCGTTGCAAGGAACCTACTCAAAACCTCTCCTGTGAAACCAATCTGGATGTTTCGGTACTAAATCTACATAAGGATAAAGACACCCAAGAAGTAACACTGCAATGCTCTGCATGTAGAAAGGGGGGGGGGGGGTGTGCATATTCCTTCCAGGCTGGATACCAATCTGGAGCCTACTTTTCAAGCTCTCCTCTTTCTTCTAGCAACTTTTTCTTTTCTTTCGTTTATTTATGTTGAAAGAGAGAGAGCATGCGTGGGATGGGCAGAGAGAGAGAGAGAAGGAGAGAGAGAGAAGGAGACAGAGAATCCCAAGAGGGCTCTGCACCATCATCACAGAGCACGTTGCGGGCTCAAACCCACGAAACATGAGGTCATGAGCCAAAACCAAGAGCCGGACACTTAACCGAGTGAGCCACCCAGGTGTCCCCTTTTAGCAACTTCCTTGTATTTATTTGTCCTTCGCCTTTGGATGGAAACCCACAGGGACACATCTGGACGCACGCAGATCCCCACTCCAATGCAGGTAGACCACGCACCCTTGTAGGCTGAAAATACTGGTCACCACATGTCCAGATGTCCAACTCTACATACCAAGCCCATGTCCTCACCCTTAGAAAAGCCACACCTGCCGAGCAAGGTCCCAAGGATGCTCCGGGTGAATATCACCCCCAGGCAAGGCCCTTAGAGACAACAGAAGTTGCAAGGCATCGTGTCAAGGAAAAGACCTTTAGTTGACTTGTAACACATGATTTGAAAGCCAAATCCAAATCTCAGTGCCATCCTGACAATATTTCCATTGAATGAAATCCTGTTTTGCTGGGGGCTTTTAAAATCAATCTGCCGCAAAGAGCTTCTGGACAAGTTAATGATGCAGGTGCCTGACTCACACGCTCCAGCAAGCCCTCCTCCACGAAGAATCAATGGACTTTGTTCAACATATCAAAACAGTTGGCAACTGAACAGTAATACAATTAAAATCCTTATATTCTTTCTCATATTTAAAAAAAAAGCAAAATAATTAAAATTTTAAAAAAACTTTTTTGAGAGCAAGTATGCTGAAGTCTGGGAGTAACAGAACCCAGACATAACTGGGTTTTCAAACCCGAGCTCCACCCCTTAGAGCAGGGGCAGCACCTGCTGAATGTAGATCACATTTAGGCACGTACACTATTTTTCAGTTTTTTTCATTTTTTAAATGTTTATTTCTTTGGGGGCGGGGGGAGACAAGAGCGGTGGAAGGACAGAGGGAAAAGGAGAGAGAGAATCCCAAGCAGGTTCTGCCCTGCCAGCACAGAGCCCCATGCAGTGCTTGAACCCACAAACTGTGAGATCGTGACCTGAGCTAAAATCAGAGTCAGACACTTAACTGACTGGGCCACCCAGGCGCCACCCCCCCCTGCCACTTTTTTTTTACTATAGAGAGAGGGATAGCACACACAAGTGGGGGGGGAGGGGAAAAGAGTTGGGGGGGGAGACAGAGAGAGAGAGGGACAGTGGGAGAGACAGAAAGGGACAGGGAAGGAGGGAGGGAGGGAGGGAGAGAGAGAGAGAGAGAGAATGAGAGCATCTCAAATAGGCTCCACGCTCAATGCTCAGTGTGGAGCCCAATGTAGGGCTCAATCCCACAACCCTGGGATCATGATCTAAGCTGAAAATCAAGAGCTGGACACTCAGGGCGTCTGCTGGCATCTGACCCTTGATTTTGGCTCAGGTCATGAACTTACAGTTCACGTAATGGGCTTTGTGCTGACACTGCAGATCCTGCTTGGGATTCTCTGTCTCCCTCCCTCCCTCCTTCCCTCTCTCCCTCTGTCTCTCTCTCTCTCTCTCTCTGCCCCTCCCACGTGCTCTCTCACTCACTCTCAAAAAAAAAAAAAAAAAAAAAAGAGTGGGACACTCAACCAACTGAGGCACCCAGGTGCCCCTCTTTCAGCCCACTTTTAAGGACGAGCACATTGAAGCTCAGGAGGTTTGAAATGACTTGTTCAAGGTCAAACACCTAATAAGAAGTGGCAGAACTGGGATTCCAACTTAATCTGGCTCCAAAGCCCTGTTTTGCCTCCACCCCGCCCACTGCCCCCAACTCTACACCACGGAAGGAAGTTCGACAATGTCAAAGGGCTCTGACCCCCTCCCTTCCTGGAAGAGGCCTGAGAAGACATTTGCTTTGTTTTTCTCCGTCTCTCCTTTTATTCTTTCGAAGCATATGCTAGTGTCGTTTCTTCAGATGACTTGGCTTAAGCCTTCTTCATTACAGTCACAATTGAGTCATCCTTCCTGCAAGTTCTACCGGCTCACTTGCTGGGTTCTGAGTTCACAGATTCTGGGCTCGTCTCTCATACTGTGAATCTTAACTTCAGTTTGAGGTCATTTCCTGTGGCCCTCATGCATCACCTATACGTGGGATTTGCCTCTCAATACTATTTCTGGAAGGTCTCTAATTGCCTTGGCCGTGCTAGACTGTGGAAGGAAGGCTGTGCTGGCTCATTCGCCACAGCGTTCCCAGAACTTGATACATATTTACTAGATAGACACTGTCTCTTTGCCACATTTCAAGATCAAAGTAACTTCGCTAAGGCCACCCAAGAGTGCGGCTGCAGGCAAAGTGATTTAAGGACGGTCATAATCCGCAGGAGGGTTACCTTGTAAAACAGCAACCTGCCTCTCAATACCACACTGGGCACAAGTGTTCTGAAACAACATAAATGGGTTCCAGAAGTTACTGTCCTCTGTTTCCGAGTCCTTGACACCCAGGTAAAAGACATGCAACCTAGGGGCGCCTGGGTGGCTCAGTCTATAGGGTGCCCAACTTCGGCTCAGGTCATGATCTTGTGGTTTGTGAGTTGGAGCCCCACGACGGGCTCTGTGAGGACCACTCCAAGCCTGCTTTGGATCCTCTGTCCGGCCCCTCTCTCTCTACCCCTCCCCCGCTTGTGCTCTCTCAAAAATAGATAAATATTTTTTTTTTTAAAGGTGGGGGAGGAGAGCGCCTGGGTGGCTCAGTCGGTTAAACGTCCGACTTCGGCCCAGGTCACCATCTTGTGGTTCAAAGATTCGAGCCCCGTGTCAGGCTCTGTGCTGACAGCTCAGAGCCTGGAGCCTGCTTCAGATTCTGGGTCTCCCTCTCTCTCTGCCCCTCTCCCTGCTCCTGTCTCTCAAAAAGAATGAACATTAAAAAAAAAAAAAAAAAAAAAAGACGTGCATCCTAGATACGGGCTGTGTGTGTGGATGAATCCAACACAGGGTAAAAACCTAAAGTTCTTCTTCCACCTGCCAAGCAATCACTCACGCTATGAGGAGGAAAGCCTTCACTCAGCCGACCTGGGAGGAAGCCAGAGATGAGGACACAGAGGTCTCTCCCAGAGCCATTTTCCCTCCATACCCATAAGGACCCTACAGAGCTAAAGCCCCCCCAGAGACTAGGGCCAAGTATGTTCTAGTTCACATCAGCGGTAATACATCATCGTCCTGGTGGCTTCATTGCACATGAGGACCCACATGAGGCATTGCTGATTTTCTCTGCACTACACACACATATGAGTAAAGGACTATTGATTTGATCCAAAGGAATACTGGAGAAGAAGCCTGAATACTGACACACTAAGTGCTCTGTGATGAGAAAACACATTAAATGTCAGGAAATGCCATGTAAATAAAGACACAAGCAGGAAATTGCACCGCTTCATCTCTGTACGCCCCCCAAGAATTTAGGAACTTGGCTGCACGTGGAGATTTTTGCGCCAATGTTTCTGGCTGTGTTTAGGGGCATGCCGACCCGGCCGTGACTTAGTAATTCCCAAGAACCTTTCTTTGAAGGTTTTCAAATTGTATTTCATACCAAGCATGTCATAAAAAGGCTCACTAATCATTGATCAATAAAATATATTCCCTTCCACGGAGTGCCTTTTTTTAGCTCCAACCTGAAAAGCATTGCCTTCTTCCCACCCCCTCAGGGATCAAAGACAGACTAATGTCAGGCCCACGAGCACAAAGCAAAATGAGAGCGTGACTTGTCTCTGATTACTTTGTGCTTTAAGTGCAGCCACAAGTGGATCTTTCTGGAACAAAACGTTTTTTTGTTGTTGTTGCTGTCTCATGAGTCAACGTACCGTGTGATTCAGGAGAAAGAGGGTCTTCCTTTTCTCAGAATTTTCCTGATATCATATTTAAGGTCAGAACTAGAAAGTGTCCCAGGAGCTATGAAAGTCTGGCTACCCCTCTCATCTAAAGCATGTCCTGAAGCCACAAAACTTGAGACAAGGACACAGAGAAGGATCCACGAGTCTGGCACAGCAATTTGAGATGCCGTTCGCTGGATGTAAATCTGTCTTCCTAGGAAATGCACCAGATCTACGCTCTGCCCCAGAAATAGGAAACTTCTAGAATCGATGCCAATGAAATGCTGCTGACGGAGCAACCGAGAAAGCTTCCATTTCCCCGCCATATGTACCTATTTCCTCCCCTCAGCTCCTACACCTGCCTGTCTTTTCCAACCTTGCCCGGCCACCTCCCTTTTTGCTCTCACGTTTTTCGCTCCCTTTCTCGTGCTCTCCCTAAGCAAACTTTTACCGTGGTTTCGAGCCACAGTCTCTGCGTAATTTCCCAGAGCTGTCCATCTGGTGTTAATTGGGGGCAGAGGATGCTGCTCTCTGCCCCTTACCACGTCACCAGGCCTAGAAAGAAGCGGTTACTCTGTAACACCAACCTAATCCTAAACAACAACCCAAGGGATCGCCAGTGTCCATTTCCACTGGTCAAAGGCATTTGCTTTCATCATGATCACAGTAAGCCGGATTCCTAATATGACCCCAAACTCGGTGGTTGCTGATTTCTTGTTTGTTTCCTCCCCTCCAGCCAGACTGTTTCGTGCAACACGTGGAGAAATGTGCCTACCTACCTACCCAAAGAATGCAAAATGGGGATTCTCTTGGGACAGAACTTTTCGTGTGAAACACTGAAGTTCCCTTTCCATGCGTTGTAATTTTTAGGTCACTACTTACTAAGCAAAGTTGGAATATTCCATTTAAATGTAAAATTGTCTTCTCCCAGGGCCAGCAGAGCAGCACGGCCATAAACAAACCAATTGAGCAAGTTAGAAATTTAGTCTCTTAAAAAAAATAGGTATTCTGGAGGCTTTATATAGTCTGCAAGGCAATAAGGAGATCTTAATCTACTGCCTAATAATGAAGTCATGTGCCTGGGAGCCTAAAGACTCAAATCATCTGTGCATAAGAAAGAAGATTTATGACGCATACTTCCCAAAGAAAGGATACTCCAATAGGTCTAGTTCCATCAGCTGAGCAGTCAAAACCAGGTCAGCAGGATACCAAGGAGATCTTTACAATGGTAATGACCTCAAAGGTATGCTATCAGCAGGACAACTGATGAGAAACTATTTAAAAAGGGTGCAAACACAAATACGATCCACAGCAAAGGACATCTAGAATGTTATAGAAAAAAAACAAAAAAAGAACAGATTCAAGACTTTAAATACTCGAGGTTTGTGCAACAGGAGACCCAACCAAGAGATGAAACGGAGATCAAGTTAACCGTGCCTCTGCTACCCTCACTGACACCACATCGGGCTCAAGAACGAGGAGGGTCCCGAATGTTGGAAATTTCCTCTTAAGGGCAACTTAGATCACTGATATAAATTCTTCTTGAATGGGGATATAGATGACAAGTTACATGAGAGAGGAATGTGATAAAGCAAAAGTCGAATTTCTCAAATATGGCAGGACCCCACCCCAGCACATCAGCATCCCTCCACCTGGGAACCTGGACAAGAGCTGGGGGGGGCAAGGAATTTATGCAAAAATACACCGCATCTCCCTATGACCACCTTGTTTCTCCTAGGTTATATATACATCCTTAAGTAAAAAATACAGCTTCTTCATCGTCCATTGTAAGTCAAATATATATAAATAACAAAAACGAGGCATAGGGCTTCCTGGCCTAACTCAGTCAATAGAGCCTGTGACTCTTTTCTTTTTTAAACGTTTATTCACTTTTGAGAGACAGAGAGAAACAGAGCATGAGTGGGGGAGGGGCAGAGAGAGAGGGAGACACAGAATCAGGAAGCAGGCTCCAGGCTCTGAGCTGTTGGCACAGAGCCCTATGTGGGGCTAGAACCCACGGACTGTGAGATCGTGACCTGAGCCGAAGTCAGACACTTAAACAACTGAGCCACCCAGGCGCCCCTGAGCCTGCGACTCTTGATCTTGGTGTTGCAAGTTTGAGCCCCGCGTTGGGTGTCGAGATTTCTTAAAAATAAAATCTTGGGGCGCCTGGGTGGCTCAGTCGGTTGAGCGTCCGACTTCGGCTCGGGTCAAGATCTCGCGGTCCATGAGTTAGAGCCCCGCGTCGGGCTCTGGGCTGATGGCTCAGAGCCTGGAGCCTGCTGTCTGATTCTGTGTCTCCCTCTCTCTCTGACCTGTTCATGCTCTGCCTCTCTCTGTCTCAAAATAAATAAACGTTAAAGAAAAAAATTGTAATAAAAAAAAGAAAGGAAAGGAAAGGAAAGGAAAAGAAAAGAAAGGAAAGAAAAGAAAGAAAAAGAAAAGAAAAGAAAAGGAGGCGATTTGCAAAGTTAAGTGAATTTTCAGTCGGTTTCCTGTGTCCGTTACACTCCCAGTCACAGCCAAGCCGTTTTCCATATTATTCCATATGTAACACTGATACTGCCTTCAACTTTGTGATTTGTCCTTCAACTTACGAGCAAATGAAGTAAAAAAAAAAAAAAAAAAAAAATTAAGACCTTTTGACACATCTACCACATATAAAAAGTATTCAGGTTTATTTTTCAGGCAAGCATGATTTTTTTAAAGTCAACATTTCATTCTGAAAGATGTGACCTACTGCACAGGTAGCACATCTCAGTCAGGACTTTATCGCTTTCGGCCAAAGCTCCTTGCAAATCATCCAGAAGAGAGAGGAGTAAAACATGAGCTTCAGAAAATGTTATAAACCTTCAGACAGAATAAAGTGTGGAATCTAGAATGAGTTTTGGGGTTCAAAAGACTTGCCACTTTATTTTTTTTTTTAATGTTTATTTATTTGAGAGACAGAGACAGAGACAGAGCATGAGCATGAGCAGGGAAGGGCAGAGAGAGGGAGGGAGACACAGAATCCGAAGCAGGCTCCAGACTCCGAGCTGTCATCACAGAGCTCGACGCGGGGCTCAAACCCACTAAACTGCGAGATCATGACCTGAACAGAAGTGCACGCTCAACCGACTGAGCCACCCAGGCGCCCCAAAGGTCCACCACTTTAGATTTCATTTGTAAGGGTATCGTGAGGCTAGTATATAACCATGTCCATGTAGCTGTAAAATAGCCAACACTTTATTAGCACAGGATACGAGGGAGGACAGAGGGTGATAGGAAAAGTCTGTCCAGGAAGACTTTAATGGACATAGACTCATAAAGGGGGCTATGCTGATCCAAGGGATTCGGGAGGAAGGCGGGCGTGGGTCTTGTTATTAGGAATCTTACAATCTAATCGAAGCAACACCATGAGATTCATGAGCTAAAGAAAGGCAGGAGAGGGGCAGCTGGCTGGCTCAGTCACAGACCGTGCAGATCTTGATCTCAGGGTCATGAGTTCGATTCCCCACACTGAGGGCAGAGTTTACTTTAAAAAAAATGGGGGGGGGGGGCGCCTGGGTGGCGCAGTCGGTTAAGCGTCCGACTTCAGCCAGGTCACGATCTCGCGGTCCGTGAGTTCGAGCCCCGCGTCGGGCTCTGGGCTGATGGCTCGGAGCCTGGAGCCTGTTTCCGATTCTGTGTCCCCCTCTCTCTCTGCCCCTCCCCCGTTCACGCTCTGTCTCTCTCTGTCCCAAAAATAAATAAACATTGAAAAAAATAAAAAAAAAAAAAAATGGGGGGGCATACCCAAGTGGCTCAGTCAGTTAAGCATCTGACTTGGTCAGGTCATGACCTCACAGTTTGTGAGTTTGAGCCCCACATGAGGTTCTCTGCTGTCAGCACAGGACCTGCTTCAGATCCTCTCCCGGACCCCCATCTGCCCCTCCCACACATGCGCACATTCTCTCTCTCTCAGAAATAAATAAACATTTGAAAAGAAAAAGGGAAAGCAATTGTTTTTAAAAAAAAAAAAAAAAAAAAAAGGAGGTGCCTTGGTGGCTCAGTCAGTTAAGCATCTGACTCTCAATCTCTGCTCAGGTCGTGATCCCACAGTTCATGAGTTCAAACCCTGCATCGGGCTCTGCACTCATGGCACGGAGCCTGCTTGGGATTCTGTCTCTCCTTCTCTCTGCCCCTCCCCTACTTGTGTGTGTGTAAGGTCATGGAGATCAGGAGTGTGCAAACAAGTGAGAAATTGTCAACTATCTACTTTCCAGTTGAGCTGGAGGACTGGGTTAATGCCAGGGATCCTGGGGCTAGTTGGAAAACGCATCTAGTTTTGTCAGTACTTGCTTGGAATGTTCACCTCCCCCCCCCCCCACCCGCCCCCGCCCGCCATGTCTCTCTTCTCTCCCTAGACGAACTACCTGATTTTTGCACACACATTAAACCCTGCTCCAGGCCCCAGGCCAAGTCCTTTCCTCTGTCCGGAAAGGTTTTTCAGTAGAAGTATTTTTTTTTTTTTTTAATGTTCATTCACCTTTGAGAGAAAGAGAGACAGAGCATGTGTAGGGAGGGGCAGAAAGAGGGAGACACAGAATCGGAAGCAGGCTCCAGGCTGAGCCGTCAGCACAGAGCCCAACACGGGGCTCGAACCACAAACCCTGAGATCATGACCTGAGCCGAAGTCGGACGCCCCAACCGACTGAGCCACCCAGGCGCCCCTCAGTAGAAGTATTAATGAACACCGTAGACTAGGCAAAGGTGTGAGGCACTTCCACATATGATGGGCAAAGCAGGCTCTTACTTTATAAATAAACTGTAACAGAAAATGGAGTTGTCTTATCTAAGACCATAAAGATAATAACGAGGTTGAAGTGAAGGCATGACTGCCTGTTTGAAAGTCATCTAGCGGCTCTGTGCCTCGGTTTTTCCCCATCTGTAACAAACAGGAGGCAGTAACAGAATCCACTTCATAGGATGATTGTGTGCCAGCGAACAAATGAATATACGTAAATGCTTAGCCCATATGAAGCACCCAAAACAATGATGGCTACTATTTGTGGGAGGAGTAGAGGTCGGGCCCACCTAGTTTTGCTATCGTGAGCCGGTTCCAGGAACGAGCCGTCTCGGTCCAGTCGGGCTGATGTAACAAAATACCACCACACTGGGTGGCTCATAAGCAAACCAAATTTATTTTCACAGTTCTGGAGGCTAAGAAGTCCGAGATCAAGGCAACCAGCACATTCAGTGTCTGGTCGAAGGCCTGCTTCCTGGTTCATAAATGGCTATGTTCTCTCTGTGCCCTCCACAAGGAAGAAGGGTCTAGGCGGACTCTGGGGTCCTTTTTATAAAAACCCCTAACCCCATTCTTGAGGGCTCTCAGAGACCCCAGCTCCAAACACCATTCACATCGGGGACTGGGTTTCAAAGAATCTGGTGGGGGGTGGGGGTGCAGGGGGGCGGCACATATATAAATGTTCAGTCTATACCGCATGAGGCATAACATCAACTATTCCTGAGACTAAGTTGCTTCCTTCATTCTAGTTCCATCTTCTTTAATACGGGGCCTGCTGACCTACTGAAGAGCCCATAAGGTTGGGGAGGGCGGAGCGTCTTGCCAACCTCCTCCTTCCCTCCACCCTCAACTCCTGCTTCGTAACTGGCCCCTGTCACTAGGCCCACTCTGAGCTGGAGCACCTCCCCGCGTGCTTCTCTGATGCTGCTGGGCAAGAGGCCCACGCCCCCCACCCGCTTGCCCATCAGAGGCCTCTGGCCACCTCCTGACGGCCACCCGTCCTGTCGCTACCCATCCTGCCTGGACCACACTGGAGGTCTGGCGCAACTCCCTTAATCATAAGCCAGTGGTGTGGTCCCACCCCAGAGGCATTCCATCTCCTTCCGAGCTCTGAGCACCATTGGCCCAAACTGTCATCAACCTTTTCACACAATACTACAAGATAAGATAGGCCATGTTTCCCCTCATCGTGGACACAATTTACTCAGCATCACCACTGTGTGCGAACATGTGGATGCCCAGAAAGGGAAGCGATCCTCCCACCCACCCCCTCCATACCCTGGTTCCACCAACTGTTAATCACACTGCTTCAGGCTCTGTGTAAGACAGCAACAGTGGGCTGGCCATGATGAAGCATACACACGCTCATTTACTATTAGCAGAAAGTTTCAGGGACCTCGACCAGCCAAGATCTGTTCAAGCCTCACATGATATTCACAAATTAAGAGACACTGATGCATACTAGGTTTTCCAGCTAAGGACCTTTTCACTCGTTCAGAATAATTCTTACTAATAAAATATCAGAAGCCAAAAGGCAGATTTCACTTGCAAATACTACAGCTTTCCTTTAGGTAATGACTGGTTTCAGACAGACACTAAACAACAGAATGTTTAAAAACTGAGTTCTCCCAAATGTAACTCTTATACGTAGCTGGATAGGAGCTAAATATTACCATCACTTTGGAGAACATGTGTGTAACTCTACACTTCTAGGTATATTCCCCACACATTCTCACACATGGGTAGTAAGAAATAGTTTCAAGTCTGTTCTCAGCACCAGTGTTCCTAAAAGCGAAACTCTAGGAACACCCAGTGTGCATGGATCAAACAAGCGGATATAAAAACATTTGGCAGATTCATATAAAAGGATATTACAGCCATAAAGGGGTGCCTGGCTGGTTCAGTCAGAAAAGCACAGGACTCTTGGATCTTGGGGGCTATGAGTTCCAGCCCCACGTTGGGTTGTAGAGATTGCTTAAATAATTAGGGGCGCCTGGGTGACTCAGTCAGTTAAGTGTCCAGCTTCAGCTCAGGTCTGATCTTGCGGTTGGTGGGTTTGAGCTCTGCATCAGACTCTGTGCTGACAGCTCAGAGACCTGAGGCCTGCTTAGGACTCTGTGTCCTCCCTCTCGCACTCTGTCTTTCTCTCTCAAAAATAATATACATTAGGGGCACCGGGGTTAAGCTTCCGACTTCGGCTCAGGTCACGATCTCACGGGTCCGTGGGTTCAAGCCCCGCAAAGGGCTCTGTGTCTGACAGCTCAGAGCCTGGAGCCTGCTTCAGATTCTATGTCTCCCTAGCAATCTGCCCCTCCCCGACTCACACTCTGTCTGTCTGTCTGTCTGTCTTCGCTCTCTCTCAAAAATAAACATGAAAAAATTGTTTTTCATAATAATACACTAAAAAAAATTTTTTAAGAGACTGCTTAAATAAATAAAACTTTTTAAGTATACTACACAGCCATAATAAAATGATAGAATGATAGTTATCTGCATCAATCTCAGGATCAAAATGTTGAGGGAGAAAGAGCAAGTTCTGCAATACAGTGGGGAAAAAACAATCTTTTCAACACATGGTGGTGGGACAAATGGACAGCCACGTGCAAACAGAATGAATTTGGATCACTACCTCACAACCATATACAAAATTAACCCAAAATGGACCCAAAGACCAATGTAAGAACTGAAACTATAAACTCTTAGAAGAAACCTTAAGTGTAAATCTTTGTGACCTTGGATTAGGGAATGGTTTCTTAGACAGGACACAGAGAGCGAAAAGAGCCAAAGTGAAAATAGATACATTGGACTTCATCAAAATTAAAGTGCTTGTGCTTCGAAGGACATTATCCAGAAACTAAAAAAAGACAACCCCCACAATCGGGGGAAATAATTTGCGAATTATGTATCTGATAAGGTCTAACATCCAGAATACAGGCACTCTTCAACCCAACGATAAATAGATACGTAACTTGAACAGAACTTTCTCCCAAGATTTATAAATAGCCCACTAAGTACGTGAAAAAGATGCCTCAGCAGTATTAGTCATTAAGGAAATACAAATTGAAACCATAATAAGATGTCCTTCACACTCATGAGGATGCCTAGAATCAAAAAGACAGAAAATAAACAGTGTTAGTGAGGGGTGGAGACACCGGAGCCCTCATATGCGGCTGGTGAAAATGTAAAACAGTGCCATCCACTGTGCGAAACGGTTTGGGTGATTCCTCAGGAAGTTAAACAGAATTTCCACAGGACCAACAATTTCACCAACGAGGTATATAGATCCAAAAGATTTGAAAGCCAGTGTCCAAAAAAGCTTGCACATGAATGTTCATAGCATTATTCGACAACAGCCAAAAAAGTGGAAACAACCCAATGTCCATCCACGATGACTGGATACAAACAAAACGTAGTAGATCCATACAATGGATATTATTCGGGCCATAAAAAGGGATGAAGCCTGATTCATGCTACAACGTGGATGAACCCTGAAACATTACGCGGAAGGGAAGACGCCAGGCACAGAAGGCCGTATATGGTATGATTCCATTTCTATGAAATGTCCAGATTATGCAAATTCATAAAGATAGAAAGTAGAACTTTGGTTGCCAAGGGCTGGGGAAAAAGGCTAATAGGGAGTGACTGCCAATGGGTGTAGGGGCTTTTGGGGGCAATAACAAGGTTCTGGAATTACGGCGCGATGGGTGGTTCAGTTGGCTTAAGCATCCGACTCTTGATTTCAGCTCAGGTCATTATTTCATGGTTCGTGAGATCGAGCCCAGTGCAGAGCCTGCTTGGATTTCTTCCCTCCCGCTCTCTCTGCCCCTCCCTCACTTGCATGTCTCTCTCTCTCTCAAACTAAATAAATAAACATGAAAAAACATGTTCTGGAATTAGATAGTGGTGATGGTTGCACAACCTTGTAAATATACTAAAACCACTGACCTGTACATTTATTTATAAGAGTGAATTCTAAGGGTGCCTGGGTGGCCTCAGTCGGTTGAGCGTCCTGACTCACAGTTCGTGGAGTTCAAGCCCGCGTCGGACTCTGCACTGACAGCGCAGGGCCTGCCTGGGATTCTCTCTCTCCCCTTCTCTCTGCCCCTCCCCTGTTGTGCTCTCTCTCTCTCCTCTCTCTCTCTCTCTCTCTCTCTCTCTCTCAAATAAATAAGTAACATTAAACTTTTAATTAAAAAATAATAATAAATAATTAGAAAAAAACATTTTAAATAAAAAACTAAAAAGTGAATTTTACGATAGGTGAATTGCATCTCATATTATGATACGCGAATTATATCTCAACACAGAAATTTAACAGAAAAAAATGGCAAGCTGTTGACAATTAAATATTAAATACGTTTTATTTTCAGAAGCTCCGAATTTTCATTTGGAAAATTGGTTTCATTCCCCCTTCTATAAATCTGCTTTTAAAGACTCAGAAGCGGAATTAGAATGCATAGTGAATTATAAAAAATTTGTTTACAAGACTTTCCCTTTTCACTTGAGTAATGTATTTTTAAAGCCCTGATTTAAATATCTTTAGATTATCACACATTCTCATCTAGGCTCTATTAGTTTTTGAATATTCATATAATGGCATCTTGAAGCGCCTTGTTGCAAGATAGAGTCTAGATAAATATAGAAGCTTTCTAAAAACAATCAAGGTTTCCCTCAAGACTTATAAAGCTTTAAGGTAATCCACAATTGTATCTATGTTCCCAGTTTTACCAAGAATGGCCAATGCAAATAGTTTTAACTTGATCACTCTCTTTCTATGAAGGGAGGTTCAATTTTCTCATTTTATACTGTTTCTAGGACATACCTTGCAAATATGTCCATTTGAGTAAATACCTCAGAATATACAGTATATCCATTTTAGGATCAATGGTCTATGCTGATGCAATTAACTTGCTAATGAACAAATGTCAACTTCTCTGGCTGTAGAAAGCAATGGTGCAGGGGGGAGAAAGCAATGGAATTTGTAGTCAAAGACCCTGGGTTTGAATCTAGTTCTACCATTGACCTCTCTGAGTGACTTTAGCAAATCCTGTGAGCCTCGATTTCCTATCTGTAAAATGAGATAATAGGATCCACCTTGGACGCTGACTTGTAAGGATAAAATGAGACAATTAACATAGTGGTCCTGAGGGGCGCCTGTGTGGCTCAGTCGGTTGGGCGACTGACTTCGGCTCGGGTCTCATCTCACAGTTCGTGGGTTCGAGCCCCGCGTCGGGCTCTGTGCTGACAGCTCAGAGCCTGGAGCCTGCTTCCCGATTCTGTGTACTCCCTCTCTCTGCACCTCACCTGCTCATGTTCTGTCTCTCTCTGACTCTCAAAACATAATAAATATTAATAAAAAATACAGTGTCCTGGTACACTTGAATGTTCCACAAATGTTGGCCTACTGTGCTTTCCCCCTTCCCCTATGAAAGCAAAGCCTTGCTAAGGAAATGCCCACATAAACAAACATATATTTTAATTAAATGTTTATACACTTAAAAAAACTGGCTTCACCATTACTAATTTTCATCCTCCGCAATGCTAAATTATAATCTAGTTAAACGGTTTCACAAAACCGTTTCACAAAATCTAATGAGGACCATTTTTTAAAAATTAAAACTAATGAGGAAGTAGAGAATAATCCATTCTTAAGCTTATGAAAATAGAATGGAGGGCTTCATTTTTATACCCAAATGCCTATTGGTTTCTGCAACTGAGGTAAGCAATTACAAGCTATATTTTGTGATTTGGCTGCTACCGAAAAGTTGGTGGCTTGGATAAAGACAGAAAGGCATGCTCATTACATCTGCCACTAAGCTAAGAGAATTCACCAACACAGTAAATACAGAAGCAAGAATCAAAAAACATTTTGTCCAACTTGAAATCAGCAGACAGCATCCATCACATTTACATTTCAAAGTCCTATGGTAATGACCGTTGTTGCTATAAGGTGACATTTTTCTGTAGATCTTACAGACCTCCGGGTAGAGAGACTGAGCTTTGGCCAGGAGGCTTAAGGTAGCTGATCACCTTGTCAGAAGCAGCCAGCAGTTTTGTTTGTGTTTTGACAGAGAGAGAGAGAGAGAGAGAAGAGAGAGAAGAGGAGCAGAGACAGAGTGTGAGCAGGGGAGGGGCAGAGAGAGAGAGGGAGACACAGAATCGGAAGCAGGCTCCAGGCTCTGAGCTGTCAGCACAGAGCCCGACGCGGGGCTCGAACTCACGGAACTGTGAGATCAGGACCTGGGCCAAAGTTGGAGGCGTAACCGACTGAGCCACCAGGCGCCCCAGCAGCCAGCAGTTGAACGCAGCTTCTGAAAATAGCAACGGCTAACGCTAAAGCATCCACAAGCCTTAGGTGCTGAAAGTAAACAGTTCCCCTTGTTTTCAGCCCAGGTCCTCCCAGATCTTGGACCAAACCCGGCCCATGCCTGTTTTGTATGGCCCTTGAGCTACATATGGGTTTTGTGTTTTTCAATGATTGAATTAAATTAGAATTAGAATAATACCTTGTCAAGTGCGAACATTATACGAAATTCAAATTTCAGTATCCATAAACAAATAAATGTCATCAGAACAGAGCCATGCCCATGCATTTACAGAACTGCCTTCACCTGCTTTTTTGTGTTACAGGCCAGGGGTGAGTGTGCTGTGATAGGGATGTGATGGCAGGTCTATAGTATGTCCCTCTGGCCCTTACAGAAAGTTTGCTGACTCTTGCTCTAGAGCATTGTGGTCAGTATTTTTTTAAATGCCAATGACAAAGGAGAACCACGGGAAGGGTGAGGGCATCTGGAAACCATTTTTGTAAGGTGAGTCATTGACAGAACTGTGGATATAAAGCCAGCAGAAGAGAAAACCAAGGACATTCGAGTTTTCTTTAAATACTTCAAGAGGCCAGCATGTGGAAGTGTCTCATATCTGTGTCATTATAGAGGGGGAAATGAGTGACGACCCTGAAAGTTCCAGGGAGGCAGACGTCAATGAAACAAATGAAAAGACGATCATGAGTGGACAATCATAGGACAATCATGGCTTTTGGGGTCATACCGCAGAAGAGTGAGCAACCGTGCCATGCTGGTATTTAGGCTAAAAGGCAAGATGATCACCGTGCAAGATCATTATAGGAAAGATTCTTACAGTGGGCAGGAAGCTGAACGGTTTTAAAAACGGTAGGGTTAATGATTTTATCTAAAAAGAAAGAAAATTGGTCATTTAACGGCGGGTGAACGCTTAACGATAGGTCATTGGAAACAACTCCTACTACCAAATTCACTAAGGATTACACCTCACACAGGAAATACATACATAATAGGTATTTATGGATATGAAATATAATACATGCGTGTGTGTATGCAAAATAGCACATTAAAAAGAGGTCTTCCATTTAAATAAAGAGTCCATCAGCTATAAAAAGAATCACGTTAGGCAAAGAAGGGTTATTTTTAGGAGGAGGGCTCCAGTTACACCAAATAAGGAAAGGACATTCACCACTAAATAAAATGAGCTGAAACCTTGTGTTACTACAGGAAACTGGCATAGCACCACCGGAAAGAGAAGGGAAATCTATATATAAATTAAAAGGGAGGCATGTGTTAGAAGAAGAAGAAGAAGAAGAAGAAGAAGAAGAAGAAGAAAGAGGAGGAGGAGGAAGAAGACGGCAAGCATGGGGAAGATATAAAATGCAGTAAAGGGCACAGTTGTGTGATTTACTTGTACTGGACCTCTTCACAAAATGGTTTACCAAACATCACAAAGCACAACCACCTGTTAAGCTGTTATTTTGGCCTAGTCTATTTTCAATTGACAATCCTGACACTCAAGCAAGAGTGTCAATCCTGACACCATAGCAACCATAAACATCACGGTGCTGGAGAGTAAATTTTAAAGAAGCAATTTATAGCCCCCGCATGCTTGGAAATAAACTAATCCTTAAACATGTGTTACTATGACATAACATTTCCACTGGGCAAAGTCAGATCCCATGGATACCTTAGGTTTCCTTCCCATGGACCATTTGGAAAGTAGGCTCCAAAATGTCTATTGCACTGTATGGTCCCCTAATATTAAGGTATTTAAAATGTGAGACAATATCATTTCCTGCATAGACTCAGGGACTGCATCACCAGGAACTCACGCGGCACCCACTGATGGACAATCATCAGTACTTAACATTTGCCAAGGAAGTTCCCTATCTCCTATGATCAGCCCCTGATGGAAGTAAAACAGAGAGGCATTTACCAGTAGGGGAAACGGAGGCACAGGAAATTCCGAGTCTTCCTAAATCAACTCGTGACTATCACCCAGGAAGGACTCAACTTGTCTACATTCTTGTTCCTACTCCTCAATATACTGCACCGCCCTAAACCAGCAACCCAAAACATAGAGCAACATACGTACTTTGGGTTCAAGGAGATAAAACGCAAAGGTGCTTAATTAAAGGAAAGGGTGGAGAAAAATGAAAGGAAAATCTGTTTGAAAGTAATATGCGTTTTTTTCAGGGAGCTAACTCGGTGTGCATGCGAGGTGGAGCAAATTTCCAGGACTTAAAACGTGAACATTGTAAGGTGTGGCTGATGTGCAATTCAAAAAGATCCAACAAAGCAGAAGAAATCGGATCATCCAGCTTAAAGATGAGACACACCCAAAAGGTGAGCCAGAGGGGGGATCTGGGGATGGTGGCAACTCGGTGTGGAGTCGCCTTCAGGGCGAGCAGGCGCCATTCAGGGGAGGATCCTGAGCCCAGGGGTCACAATACAGCCCTGGACTCCAGCCCCCAAACCACAGTCCATTAGCCCTGGCCACCACTTCCCTCCCCTGACTCCTGGCCTCTTTTCACTTTGTTCTCAACTTTCCTCAAAAACAGAGGCCAGTAAGGCCCTTGGGCAGTTCCTTCTCCAGGTGCACGGAAAAGGCTGCCTGAAGGCCAGAACCCTGAAGGAGCCATTCTGCTGATGAAAAATAGATCAATCTCCAATATAGCTTCTGGGATGCCCAGCACCCAGAAGGTGGCTGCTTTTGCTCTAAGAACCAGTGCTGAACCCCTTGAAAAAGTAAGGTGGTTTCTGACACATGGTAACCAACATCTTTTACATTTTTTTTTAATGTTTATTTATTTTGAAAGAGTGAGAGACAGAGCATGAGTGGGAGAGGAGCAGAGAGAGAGAGAAGGAGACACGAATACAAAGCAGGCTACAGGCTCTGAGCAGTCAGCACAAAACCCGACTGGGGGCTTGAACCCACGAACTGTGAGATCGTGACCCGAGCCGAGGTGGGACCTGTAACCAACTGAGCCACCCAGGTGCCCCCAACCAACATCTTTTTTAAAAGAAACAACTCCTAGGCAAGCACGGATAAAAGGCTAGGCACCTATGTAAATAATGACTAATTTTAAATACACCTGACCCTTTTGGAAATGTTTTTCTTGAAAGGCTTAAGGGGATTATTCCATTTGAGCAACTAATAGCCTAATTACTTTTTTTTTTTTCTTTAAAAAAAACAACCACCAAGCTCCTTTTCAACTGGATCTTGGCAAGAAGTCTCTAAGTGCACCCTATCTGCAGCACCATAAGTCACACTGCTGAAAAACATAATTACACTCAGCTGTGTCCAAGTTGCTGTGACCACGATCCGAAAGAGGTGAGCTATTAAATCCTGAATCTAAAGGTTTTTCATTTTGGACATGATGCCTCTTTATGAGCAGTGAAAACGTAATATATAAAAAAAAAAAAAAAAAAAAAAAATGAGCATTCATCACGGCCTTCAACAGAACAGGGTTTGGGTTTCTAGCATGCACGGTACAATCTGTACCCCAATGATAAGTGCAATTCCAGTTATCAAACTCTTTGCACTTTGCGAGGGGAGGATTAAATAACTACATTTCACATCTTTAAGCCTGTCTCACTGAGCAAAAGGACTATTTTCACAGCACTTGCTAAGTAGGAAGAAAACCACCTTTATCTACCCGCGTCACTTTTACGGAGGCTGAAATACTCCCCAATGAAGGTCCGTGTGAGGTGATACCAACGGTCACATTCGCTCTTCATCAACACCAGCATCATCGTTATTCTGGATGAGGACGAACTCAGCAGAATGTTTCCAATGGAGGCAGTGACCACAGGAAACTCACATTTCAGACAGAGGACACGCCCACAGGCTCAAGTAGTTAGTGATAACCCCTAGCTTCCCAACTACGCGTCAAGACAAGTAGGTGGTTACAAATTTACCTTTCTCAAACATCCACCCAAAATTGTTCTCTATTTTGTTTAATCACTAATTACTAGTTTAACAAGAGTGTTGTTTTCTGTGGTTTTGTATTCAGGTGCATTAGAGGCTGAATATGCCTGTAAGCTGCTCAGGCACACTGGAAAGTGCTTCTGAGACAGAATGAAAACTGGGACCAACATCTCATTACATCCCCCCTCCCGGCTTGGGTATGGTAAAACAAGTCCTTGAGCGTGGCAGGACCATCATCCTATACAATCTAACAAAATCCAAGTTGTTGGCTAGTGAGTTTAAAACTATGTGCAGACATCACGAAGAGAATTAACAAGAATGAAAATGTTACAACGTTATTTATATTTTTCAAGAGTTTTATTTTTAGGGGCGCCTGGGTGGCTCAGTCAGTTAAGCATCCGAATTCGGCTCAGGTCATGATCTCGCGGTTTGTGGGTTCAAACCCCATTGTCAAGCTCTGTGCCGACAGCTCGAGCTTGGAGCCTGCTTCAGATCTGTGTCTCCCATATTCCTCAGCCCCTCCCGTGCTCATATTCTGTCTCTCTCTGTCTCTCAATAATAAAACAAACGTTAAAAAAAAAGTTTATTTTAAGTAATCTCTCCACCCAAGGTGGGAACCCCAACCTCCAACCCCAAGATCAAGAATCACAGGCTCTTAAACCAACGGAGCCAGCCAGGCGCCCCCAAAGTTAATTTCTTAATAAGCCATCATACTGACAAAATTATTTTTTTCTCCTGCATAAACATTTACAAAATCAAAAAAAAAAAAAAGTCAACGTATTTCTTTATTCAGAAAAAGGTCCAATTAATGTCTATTTCCACCTGGAACAGGAATAAAGCATTATCATAATCAAATACTCTGTCTTCTGCTTTAACAAGAAGAACATTTTTTCAGTGCCATCCTGTTTCTTTGAAATGCTTCCAAATGCCCTGGTACTTTTTCCTGCCTTAGTAAGGATTCTGAACAAAATGCCCTTTTTCTGTTACGTGACAATAGAGTAGTAGCCTGAATTTAAGTTGCCAACCAGTTCAGCTGTTGCTACAAGGTAGAGGTCACTGAGTCATTAATGTCACCCAGAGTATGGATATGAACCCATTTCATAGTTTTTCTTCCTTGAAAGAAGGCAAAATTCAGGGAAAAAATTCTATTTCGTTAGATCCCATTAATTTAACTTTTATTAGGTATGTTTTCGGAAATGGCGTATGAGTTTAATGATAAAGTAATACAAGCAATACTTTAAGAAACAAACAAACAGGGGCGCCTGGGTGGCTCAGGTCACGATCTCACAGCTCACGAGTTGGGAGCCCCGCGCGCCAAGCTTGTGCTGACAGCTCAGGGCCTGGAGCCTGCTTTGGATTCTGTGTCTCCCTCTCTCTCTGCCTCTCTCCACCCTCGTGCTCTCTCTCTTTCTCAAAAATAAACATTAAAAAAAAATTTTTAAACAAACTGAGCAGATACCTAGAGTAGTAAATGTATATGGAAAGACAGTAGAATGCTGATTCTCAGGTGCTGCAGGAAGATGGAGTGGAGATTTCTTTTTTCCTGGGTATAGAGTTTCAGTTTTGCAAGACACAGAGAGTTCAGTGGATGGATGGTGGTGATGGTTGCCCAACGACACAAAGGTACTCAATGCCACTGAACCCTACACTTAAAAACTGGTTAAGATGGCAAATTTTGTGTTATATGTATCTTACCACAATTTTTAAAAAAATGACCAGAATGTACACATCCAACTATGAGTGGTCCCTTCAAATAGTTCATTTAAAAATCTGTTTTAAACGTTTATTTCATTTTTGAAGGAGAGAGAGACAGATCGTGAGCAGGGAAGGGGAAGGGGGGGGGGGGGAGACGCAGAATCCGGAGCAGGCTCCAGGCTCCGAGCTGTCAGCACAGAGCCCGACGCGGGGCTCGAACCACGATCCGTGAGATCATGACCCGAGCTGAAGTCAGACGCTTAACCGACTGAGCCACCCAGGTGTCCCTCAAACAGTTCATTTTAGATTACGTACCCGTTCATTTCAACCAGTGCCGAGACAGAGCAAAACGTCTCTGAATCGCCACTGTGAAACTTGGTAGGGGCAGGTTTGTTCGGGTTTCTTCAAAACACATTTTTGATAATGGTAAATGTCTCTTGAGGATAATTTTTAATTTAGAAAAAAAAATGTGACAGCTCCATTTTCAAATAATTACCCAGTTAACAAATTTTAGGTCTGCATGAGGTGTGACTTTAAAAGAACAACATTAATTTGTGAGTGTGGGTTGTAAACTGGCATCTGGAGGCAATGCTAGTAAAGGGAAGCCAGAAGTTTCCAAGGAGCAGCTAACTCAGCAGCAAGAGGTAAATACACAACTTTGAATAGTACATTTTGATCATTTTCAGATCCTCCAATTTGCTTACCTACCTGCCTGTGAAGAGTTTTTTAAGTTTTTCAACTAAATGTGCCCAAAACATGGTGTCACTTGTCTGTTCCAATCATTATTTCCTGATACTAATTTTGACAAAGTCACTGGTGTTCATCAGCGAAACATCTCTGCTGATGAGGTCTATGAAAGCCAAAGGCTTTTACACCCATTAAAAGGAATATTTCCAAAAGTGTAGGGGTGGTTCTCTTTTTAGAGCATGAACCACAAAAGGTATTTTCAAAGGAACATGATTCATTTCTCAAAGTAAAAAGAGGACTGTCACTTGGTTTAATACTTGGGTAAATGGCTCATTCAATGGAAGATAAAACTTATGGACCATGCTCTTAGCTTAACTGGAATGGGAAGAACTACCTACCCACCCCCCCCCACCAAACATTTCCTTTGATAATCCTAATAAGTTCTCAATCTTGAAGATTCGTGTGGTGTGTGTGTGTGTGTGAGAGAGAGAGAGAGAGAGGAGAGAGAGAGAGAGAGGAGAGAGAGAGAGAGGAGAGAGTGTGTGTGTGTGGTGTGTGTGTGTGTGGTGTGTGTGCCTGTCTGCCTCTCTGTCTGATGGAACTGGATAACCTTCCCTCGTTCTTTCCAGCTTTCAGATTGTAGGGAAGGCAGAGCAGAGCTGGGTAGAACAAAGAGCTTGGGCTCTGCTGTCTGATCAGCCCAGGTGGTGGATACAGACCCACCACTGACCAGCCATGCAAGTACCCATGATCCATCTGGAAAGTGGGATGATAACATCTAACTCACAGGACCATTATGAAGACTACATAAAACCAAAAGGCACTCAACACATGTAATTCTCTGTCTCCTTCGCCTGTACAATGTGACTGCTATCAGTCCAAGCTTATAAAAACAGAAAACCAAATTTTAAAACACTTTCCAAAAAGCATGTTTCGTGGGATGCATTGCTGAGGCGTACAATGCTATTTTATCGTGTACATAAAAGCAAGGTTACCGTGACACTACACTCAACCATGACCTTGTGACACAGCCTAAGTACCTAGCTTCTGGATGCTGTGATCAAGAGAGGCAGGGCAAGGAACTTCCACAGTTTCTGTAAGATGGAGATAGCTCAGATGAGCAGATATCACTGTCTCTGTAAACTGTCTACACGAGTTGGAAACATTTTTGCCAGAGTGATAAGTGAAGCTTTGCTATGTTAACAATAAATAAATCCCCCCAACCACACACACATACACACAAAACAAAAAACCAAACCAATAAATAAATCTGACTACAGGAGTTAAAACTATAAAATATTGGGGTGCCTGGGTGGCTCAGTCCATTGAGCATCGACTTCGGCTCAGGTCGTGATCTCACGGTTCATGGGTCCGAGCCCCACGTCAGGCTCTGTGCTGACAGCTCGGAGCCTGGAGCCTGCTTCGGATTCTGCGTCTCCCTCTCTCTGCCCCTCCCCCGCTCATGCTCTGTCCCTGTCTCTCTCTGTCAAAAATAAGCATTAAAAAAAAAAAGTTAAAAAAAAAAACAAAAAACTATACAATATGGGAGCGCTCTGAGGAATACAAACAATCCAGCAAATAAGATCCAGTGAATTTGAGGTTTTCAACAACTTAATTATATCCAAGTTAATAGGGACTTCTCATTCCCCGGTTAACTTTTTTCTTTTTTTTTTAGATTTTATTTTAATTTTTTTTTTAATGTTTATTTATTTTTGAGACAGAGAGAGACAGAGCATGAATGGGGGAGGGTCAGAGAGACAGGGAGACACAGAATCAGAAGCAGGCTCCAGGCTCTGAGCTGTCGGCACAGAGCCCGATGCGGGGCTCGAACTCACGGACCATGAGAACATGACCTGAGCCGAAGTCGGAACGCTCAACCCGACCGAGCCACCCAGGCGCCCCTTTAAGATTTTATTTTTAAGTAACCTCTACACCCAAGGTGGGGCTTGAACTCACAACCCCAAGATCGAGTTGCACGCTCCAATGACTGAGCCACCCAGGAGCCTTAAATTTTCTTCTAAATAAACACACAGATTAGTTATTTGGGGTGTAAAAATACACAAATTAGTGCTTAGAAACACCTGGATCTGGCCTTACTACAGCAAATATAATGAGACTTCAATGGGGGAGAGGTGTATGCGTGGATGACATGGGGCGGGGACCCGTGTTTGGAGATTAGCTGCTTAGATTAGGTGCTTAAACAACATTATTATAGGCTGTCATCAAATTACATTTGTTAGACCAATCTTACTTCTCTAGGTGATTCATTCTGGGAAAGAAACAACACCCTAAAGATTGTCAGATATAATCCAAAGAAATTAAAGGATGATTTTTTTTTTTCTTTGCTCAGGAACAAGAAGAATCTAGAAGGTCTTGAAACTTAAAAGGAGCAAAAAGAGAGACATAAAAGAAGAAGTGCAGAGTCATTAGAAAAAACTGGATCAAGAACTTAGGTACTTTGTTTAGATTACGAGTCGACTTCCACTAAAGTCTGAAAGGGAGTTTCAAGAGCAGGCCCCTTTTGTCAGAGGGCTGGGAAATGAAAGAATGAGTCACTTTAATACTTGATGTCAAAACCCTCGGTGAGCGCTGGCTTTCGTGTTTCTGTATCAACAAACAGCATTGGATAATGCTGTTCGGGCAGTCTGCCAGAAAGTGGCGGGGCGGGAGGGGGGGGAGGGGGGGCGGGCTAGACTCCTTCCTGTGACATGGGTGAAGTCAATGGCCAAGACCTTGTGTCCTATGCAGTGGGGCAGTCTGGCATCCCGGGAGATTTGCCCAGCCTAGTGTGGTACGATCTTGCCATCCCAGACGGAGATTGTTGAGACAGATTTTTGTTTTTATTTTAAGATTCATTTTTAAGTAATCTCCACACCCAACATGGGGCTCTAACTCACAACTCTGAGATCAAGAGCCGTATGCTCCACCGACGGAGCCAGCCAGGCACCCTGGGACAGATTTTAAATAGTCAGTAAGCCTCCTTTGCGATAAAACCAGTGATGGGAAGGCTTCAGGACATCTGTCTGAGATGAGTAAGGCAGAAGATTCAACTCCCATGTAGGACCATCTCCTCCAGAATGTGTTTTCTAGGATTCATTCGGCTAACACATATACTTCCCATTCAACGTGCATAGAAAGCAGAGAAATGCGGGGTTCCTGGGTGGCTCAGTTGGTTAAGCATCAGGCTCTTGATTTGGGCTCAGGTCATGATCCCAGAGTCGTGGGATTGAGCCCCACCTTGGGCTCTGCGCTGAGCACAGAGCCTGCTTGAGACTCTCTCTTTCTCTCTGCCCCTCTCCTGCTTATGTGTGCTCTCTCTCAAACTAAATAAAGTGGGGAAAAGAGTTGGGAAAAAAAAAAAGAGGAGAGAAATGCACTTAGAGCTATAGCAGAAAGGTCCCCAGGTACTGTTCCTTCCACCCATGATGGCCACCAGCCTGTCCCCTTGGGGTGGGAAGTGGGGGCAGGTACTCCCGAGGGTTGTGAAATCGGTCAGTGAAGGTTCCCCAGTACTCCAAAGCCCTACGGTTGGCCTTAAGGCAGCTATTCAAGCTGGACTGTTTCTTTCCCCTAAGTATCAAGTTCTGACCTAAATTGCGGTCATTCTGGTCCAAATCTGGCAGATTTTCTGCCCACACTGCTGCAGACAGGAACAACCTCCTTCGGAAAGCTAGCTAAATTCAGGATGACTAGAGCCATCTCCTTGAGGACAGGGACCACAACTTTTCAGTATACTGATAATTCAAATTCAGCACCTTCTGTCAGTGGTTCTCTCTCTAAACACAGATGTCTATTCTGCTGAGAAAAAAAAAAAAAATCCATAGCCACCTAAAGTTTTTAAAACCAGTTTTATTGAGGGGTGCCTGGGTGGCTCAGTCGGTTAAGCGTCCAACTTCAGCTCAGGTCATGATCTCATGGTCTTGTGAGTTCGAGCCCCACATCGGGCCCTGTGCTGACAGCTCAGGGCCCGGAGCCTCCTTCAGAGTCTGTGTCTCCCACTCTCTCTCTGCCCCTCCCCTGCTCACACTCTGTCTCTCTCTCACTCGCTCTCTCTCTCTCAAAAACAAATTAAGGGGCGCCTGGGTGGCGCAGTCGGTTAAGCGTCCGACTTCAGCCAGGTCACGATCTCGCGGTCCGTGAGTTCGAGCCCCGCGTCGGGCTCTGGGCTGATGGCTCAGAGCCTGGAGCCTGTTTCCGATTCTGTGTCTCCCTCTCTCTCTGCCCCTCCCCAATTCATGCTCTGTCTCTCTCTGTCCCAAAAATTAATAAAAAAAAAAACGTTGGAAAAAAAAAAAAAATTTAAAAAAAAAAAAACAAATTAAAAAACTAAAAAAAAAAGTTTTAGGGGCGCCTGGGTGGCTCAGTCGGTTAAGCGGCCGACTTTGGCTCAGGTCACGATCTCGGGGTCCGTGAGTTCGAACCCCGCGTCGGGCTCTGTGCTGACAGCTCGGAGCCCGGAGCCTGTTTCCGATTCTGTGCCTCCTTCCCTCTCTGACCCTCCCCTGTTCGTGCTCTGTCTGTCTCTGTCTCAAAAATCAATAAACATTAAAAAACAAAATTAAAAAAAAAAAAAGTTTTATTGAGATGTATTTTATATACCTACTCAATGGTTTTTAATCTAGTTACACAGAGTTCTGCAACCACGGTCATAATCTATTTTAAAATGGCAGCAAAACTTCTCTCATGGCCTCGAGACTGGAAGCTTTAGGAGGACAGGCCGCGTTTGCTGCTCCATCCTAGCACCTGGCCTAGCACCTGACATACAGAGTCCAAAACACATCTGTGATATGAACACTTTCGTGCCACCCAGAGCACCAAGTTAGGTACAAGAAATAACTACTTCTCCTCTCCTCTAATAGATGCTGCCAATCCAGCTATTCTCCCTGTGGTAGGCAGAAAGGCCCCCCAAGATTCCTGCTCCCTGGCGTGCACACCCTGTTTATCTGTTAATTCCTTCCCCCTTGAATGTGGGAGGGCCTGACCTCATCAGGCCAGGCTTTTTGAAAAAGAGTCTGAAGGTCAGAGATAACACATCAGAGAGATTCAGAGTTGCAGCAGATGCTCTCCTCTTGGGCTTGAAGGGGCAAACTGCCAACTTGTGGAGAAGGCCAGGTCACAGGAAATAGCAGGTGGCCTCTAGGAGCTGGCCTCTAGCTGATGGCTGGCAAAAAAAAAAAAAAAAAAAATGGTGGGGCCGGGGGGGGGGGGGGGGGGGCGGGGAGGGGGTGGTGCGGGGCAGGGAGGGTGGATCTTGGTCCTACAACAGTGAGGAACTGAGTCCTGTCAATAACCACACAAGCTTTGAAGAGACACCAAGCTCCTGAAGGAAATGCAGCCTGCCGGACACCTTAATCGCAACTCTGCGAGACCCTGAACAGAGAATCCAGCCACGCCATCCCCAGACTTCAGGCCTACAGAGGCTGAAGTAATAAATGGGTATTGTTTTGAGCCACTGAGTTCGTGATAATTTGTTACAGAGTAATAGAAACCGAGTACTCTCCTCCAGAAGTTAGGAGGGAAGCAAAATGACTACGTTAACTCCCAGGAAAGACTGGCCTCAAGCTTCTCAGGGATAGCGTATGGCTGAGGAGTCTTACAATGATGTTTTTTAATATAAAAGAATCTCTAGCTTGCAAACTTTTCAGGTGGCATAAAACCTAAGTGGAAAAAAGTGTAAACAGGGGCGCCTGGGTGGCGCAGTCGGTTAAGCGTCCGACTTCAGCCAGGTCACGATCTCGCGGTCCGGGAGTTCGAGCCCCGCGTCGGGCTCTGGGCTGATGGCTCAGAGCCTGGAGCCTGTTTCCGACTCTGTGTCTCCCTCTCTCTCTGCCCCTCCCCCGTTCATGCTCTGTCTCTCTCTGTCCCAAAAATAAATAAACGTTGAAAAAAATTAAAAAAAAAAAAAAAAGTGTAAACAATGTGAAGGAGGACAATGCGATCAGCTTTCCTGATCCCTTATCCCTGCTTCTTCCCATCCGTGCATTAAGCATTTACTACTCGCCAGACCAGAGGTTTAAGCATTTAGAGGCGCCCTGTCCCGAATGGCAGCCACCAACCACGGCTGGTGGGAACTGACACGTGCCGCAAACAGAAAATACACACTGGGTGTCAAAGACGTAGTATGAAAGAAAAGTAAGTTAAACTATGTTCAGCATCTTCCCATGTGGATTTCATGCTGAAAAGATGATGATGGAAATGAACGCCGTACGAGGAAACAAAGAGATAAGCCCAGATTATGATAAATGCTCTGAAAGGAAACAAATTAAGTTCAGAGATAATAATAGGAGAAAGCCATTTTAGATGGAGTGCTCAGGAAAAGACATCTCTAAAGAGGGGACACCTTCCACTTAGAAACCCACAAGTTTGCCGTAAACTTCCAAGTATTTTTTTTTAATGTTTACTTATTCATTTTGAGAGAGAGAGAGAGAGAGAGGAGCAGGGGAGGGGTAGAGAGAGAGGGGGGGGGGAGAGAGAGAGAGAGAGAGAGAGAGAGAGAGAGAGAGAGAATCCCAAGCAGGCTCCACGCTGTCAGCACAGAGCCCAACGGGGGCGGGGCTCGATCTCCCAAGCGGTGAGATCCTGACCTGAGCCGAAATCAAGAGTCAGACGCTCAGCCAAATGAGCCACCCAGGCGCCCCTCCAGTTTTTATATCTGTAACTCACTAGAACCTCATCTGCCATGTAGCCTAGCAAAAAAAAAAAAAAAAAGAAAAGAAAAGAAAATCTCCACTTGGGAATACCACAAAATTCCCGCCTGCCAGCAGGCGACAGGGAGGGCGGGCAGCTGGCAATCTACAATCTGAAATTCTCCTTTTCCTCTCCCAGTGGGCTGAATTTACAAAAGATATATAAAACCTTCCTGACTTCTTGCTACAAATCAGCTGATTTCTATATCTGTCGTTTTCTCCAAACAGGGGCAGAAGTGTTAGCTAGTTTCCAAAAAAGTTTCCCAAGTTACTTGACCGTATAAACCTCCAGGCTACTGAAAGCAGGCCAAAGCCCACACAGACCACAACCAGGTCACCTGTGCCCTCACTCAGGCGGCTAAAGCAATAAACCTCGACGTACTTTTCCAGTAATCACTGCCCCTGAAAAACACGTTTACTGCCTGTCACTGTGCACACAATTTTATATTTAAAAAAAAGAAGAAGAAGAAGAAAAAGAACTTTGTGAACGCTTTTCCCCTTACACACACTTTCCACATTGCCATTCTGGGGCAAAGAGTTGGGGGGGAGGGAGGGTAGGTCACGGTGGATCTTAAAGAGATTGAGTGTTGAAAATATATTAATTTTCTCAAAACTGCTTACAAAAAATAGTATTCTCCGTTCCCCTGAAACAAGAGCTTTTCTGAAAGGAAGGCGACTTGCTTTTCTTTGAATATCAGTATTACTCATTTAATCAGACACAGGGTTTTTAAGTAGATTTTCAAGAGCCTTAGGGACTCACTCGATCCTTTTGTAATGAAAAGCAAAAGTTAATTACCACCTGCTTTTAACTAAGGTTTTGTTAACAATAATGTCCTTTTTTTTTTCCCCAAGCCCCAGCATCTGTTTCGTGTGGCAGACATTCGCTCCCAAATCACAGGGGAAATGGCAGTGTCCTTTGCACACGAAAGTCAATTTCACTGACCAGCCAGGAGGTCAACATCTGCTCCTTGTCAGTTCCATTAGTGGTGAAAGGTTTGCACTTATCCATTAACCCGCCCAGGTGCCGCTCCCAACCAGCGAGGGACCTTTCTTTGCAAGACAGCTGGGCAGCATGCACAACGTGCTTCTCTGACTGTGGGACAGGCAAGAGAAGCCACCATGATCACTCAGAAACCAAACTCATGACCCTGGCCTTGGTCCCTCCCAACTAGGCTGAGAGTCCGGGGGGGGGGGGGGGGGGGAGTCAAAATAGTGCCTGTTCTTAAAAACCTTTTCAAAATTATGTTTATGAGGAACCCCGGGAGAGGTGAGATTAACCCAAGGAGCCTTTATTCTTTATATTCAGGGTATCGCTTTGTACAACATACAGTGTCAATGCCGGCATTAAACTTAAACGCCCTTTCCTTAAAGAATTTGTGCTCCCATATTTGCAGATGCATTTCATGAAAATCGTTTAGAACAGATTTAAGGAGCATTATTGGGCATTGTGGAATCTCCATTTAGGTCATTCCAGAGCCGGCACTACCCCAATCCCAAATCTGTTCTCAGAAATGTGCGCAAGAAAATTCTCCCGGGACCCAGGGGAGCCTGGATAAAGTGCACTGGCTCCTGGCCAGGGCAAAGAACAAAATAATATTCTGTATTTAAAAAGTTGTTTTTCTTTCCTTTCTTTCTTTCTCTTTCTTCTCTTCTTGGAGGGGAGGGGAGTGTTTCTATCTTTCATTGTGCAACAAATCCCTAAGGACCACAAATAAGTCCCTTAAAGTGCTCCCATTAACGTTAATGCAGTCAGAACAGGAACTGTTAAAACACCAGAGCAAGCAATGAAAATAAAAGGGGTCCTGCCTTAGATAATATTAGGATGTGCTTCATTCACTCTTGACGATGCTGATCTTACGGGCAAGAACCTGGCAGTGGGGGGTGATCTTCAGACCGCTGCAAGGAGTCCAAGGAAGGCGGAGTCTGGGATGCTGGCAGCAGCAAAGAGAAGCTTGTGGGGAAGGGGCCTTGAACTCCACCATGATCTCCATTGAGCCACACATCCCAAAGCCACCCCAAATAAATACACAATCTAAGGAAAAGCAGTAGATGAGTTATACTAAATCAGCCTCAAATGGAGCCCCTGGCCGGTCAGCTGCCTTAATGTCCCCTAAGTAGACGGAAGGTCAGTGTCTTCGACCCACCTTCAACTAGAGACTACTTAGACTTCTCTAGTGGCCCTGCTTTTGTAAACGGGCTGAGGGATAATATTTCCTTCCAACGAGGAAGCCCCCAGAGAAGGAAAAGTGGGAGAACCGCTGGCCAACAGTAAAACAGCTGTGCACCGGAAATCAGAAGACCCGGGTTCTGGCCTAGACCCTGCCCTTAGCTATGAGACGGACCTTCTACAACCGTAGTCTTCTCCACGGAATGAAATGGCTCAACTACAGAAGATCTCTACCAGCCCTTCTAAAATTAAAGAATCTACATCACCAAATGTTCCAAAGGAAGACAGTGACAACTGTCTCTTTGAAATCAACTATCAGCCCTCAGGAACCTTTCCTGTTTAGAACTTTCCAGTGGAGGGGAATATATATATCCAGTTCAGAGACGACACTAAACATAAATGAGGAAACTATTCCAGTGAAGTCTTTTATTAAAATTAACCCATGAGGGGCACCTGGGTGGCTCAGTCAGTCAAGGGTCAGGCTCAGGTCACGGTCTCACAGCTCGTGGGTTCGAGCCCCAGGTCGGGCTCTGTGCTGACAGCTCAGAGCCTGGAGCCTGCTTCGGATTCTGGGTCTCCCTCTCTCTCTGCCCCTTGCCCGCTCACGCACTCACGCTCTCTCTCTCTCTCAAAAATACATAAACATTTAAAATTTTTTTAATTAAAAAAATAATGAAATAAAATTAATGCATGGGATGTTAATTAGGATCTTAAAACCCTTTAATCCGAAATTGTCTAAAAAAACAAAACACCAACACTCTGATCTAGACCGTGGTTCAGCTTTATTTTCTTTACCTCCCAATGCTTTTCCTCTTTCCTGGAACTAGGGAACATTTCATGAGTTAAAATAAGGTTTAGAGAAATAGTAGAATCTAGTACCCTCTAGAACAATTCAAAAGGTCTTTGATTTTTCATTTAGTTGACAGAGGCAATGTTATCGGTTTTCAAGAAAAGTGTTTGTTTGTTTTTTTTTTCCTTTTTCCGCATTAAATACCAGGAACAGGCAAAGGGCAGCATAAAGAAAAACAATGGGTTTTGCCATGGCTCTGGTTGTGGCTTGGCAATTAATTAGCTGCGTGACCTGGCGCACAATACTTAACCTCTATTACTCTGTTTACTTATCTGCAAAAATGTGGATCCTAGCACACAAGTTCCCCTGACACTCCCCTCCACTGGGAGTGAAAGGGGATAACAAGGCCAGGGAAGAAGAATGGACAGTGTTGGTTCAGTTCTCTCACTGACTCTCCAAATTGAGGGCGTTTGCCTCATTTTCAAAACTATGGGCGCCGCTAATTAACCTTGCTGGTTAGGAACAAACTCCTGTGTGGATGGAATCAGGCCCAAAGCAAATGAAGTGTTGAAGCAAAAGTTAGGCTTCTAAGAGTCTACCTAGGTTGACGTAACTGGCTTCTTTGAAGGTACCGTTCAGTTCCTTCCCAGTTTTTAATCTTAAGGACGGTAGGACGCAGCACAAGAGAGACTGAGTCAGACTCCAGGGATCTAACCTCCGACCAGCTGGGCCTAGTTTCCTCATCCATCATCTGGCTTGGAAAAATCTGAATCCTATCGGTGTGAAACCCTCTATCGATCTATACACTGTCCTGCAGCTTCCCTAACCAAGTAGAAGACTAACTTCAAAATTCAACTTTTATAGTAACTGAATCATGCGCTAGTCTGAATGAATTATACATTAGGTAAATTATAATTACACATTTTATTGTTAAGCGGAGCCTGATTTCATTTGCCAATTAAGAAAGGGCCTCCGCCTGCACCATTCAAATGCGATTACCTCACCCTGAAGCGGTGGGTATTTCAGCACCAAAAATAAATAAGTAAGTGCGGTAAGAGGTGTGCCTGAGCATTCACCAAAGCCTGCGAATAAAACCAACCCGAATAAAGAGAATAAAAAGACGCTGGGGGTGCCTGCGTGTCTCAGTCAGTTGAGCGCCCAATTTCGGCTCAGGTCATTATCTTGCAGTTTGTGGGTTCAGGCCCCGCGTCAGGCTCTGTGCTGAGAGCTGGGAGCCTGGAGCCTGCTTGGGATTCTGTGTCTCCCTCTCTCTCTCTCTCTGTCCCTCCCCCCGGCTTGTGCTCACTCGCTCTCTCTCTCAAAAACAAATAAACATTAAAAAAAATTTGTAGGTAGTAAGAAGATTCTAGAACTGGCTTTTTCAATTATCACCTGCATTGTGGGTTCTTTCACACAGTACCAACACTGTCCCTAGCTTCCAAACTCCTCTCCATAAATAAAGTCATTAGGAAGAGATGAAGAAGCTCTCATCCCTCCAGGCGGACCTGCTCCAGCTTCAGCTGCCCACGGTGGGAACATCTCAACTCTTTCTAGAAACACTCTGATGAACCAGATTCACTCATTTGTCTCCCCACCCCCACAGCTGTGTGCTGCTTCCTCCCCTTGATTTACACCTTCCGGACGCACCCTCCAAACTCTGCCTGTCCACATGGATTCCATCCTTCAAGACTCTACTCCAATGTTCTCTCAAACGCCACCAGGCAAGAACGCTCGGTTCATCATTCCGGTGGGGGCTGTCCTCTCTCTTTGGCAGCCAGTGTTCTTGGGATATATGTTTTGTCAACCCGGAGCTACTTTGATCTTGCCTTGGACTGTACCGGGGTCTTGCCTGAACACTTGCTCCAGATGACGGATGAAGGCTGCCCCTCGGGAGCACAGCCACTTACTTTACCGGTTAAATATCCTTTTCTTTCCCAAAGCACCAAGCCCGCGCCACAAGGTGGTGGCTCAAATAACGCATCTGATAGATTAAATGCTCTGTAATTAAATATAAATACGGTTTGGCTCACCCGTTTCTTTGGTGTGGCACACCAAAACACACTGGTGAGTTTCAAATTTCCCTGATTGGCTTCATGCTTCCTTGATGTCCCTGGACAGGCGCTAAGCAATTGTGAAATCACCAAAAAGGTAGGGAGGCGAGGGGGAAGAAGGGAAGAAAGGGAAGCCGGGGCCTGAATAATCCTCACTGAGTCATCATTTCCTGAATGATGGAGCTTGCTGCTTCGGGGGGATCTGGAGAATGGAACCGGAGCAGCGGGTGGAGGACGAGCCCCCGCCCCCCGCCCGCCCTGCAGCTGCAGGACCCAGACCCGGGCCGGGCCCGCACCCACGTGCTGGAGCGCCCTCCTGTGGCCGCGCCGCAGTCCTCGCCGCTCCCGGCTCGCCCGCAGACCACGCTCCCCGCCGCTGAAGAAACAAGAGACGCAGAAAGTTTCCGAGCCAGGCGGTTAGCGAAAGGTCGAAGCCAGGTCTGGGAGCCTCGATGCGCGGGCGTGGCGGGAGCGGCGCCCAAGGCTGGCGGCGAGGGCGAGCAGTGCGGGCCCAGGAGGACTCCCGTAGGGCTGTGAGGTGCTCCCCCCCAGCGGGTTCGGGGCCTCGAGATCCCGAGAGCAAAGGCTTCCCCCGTACCCCGGCCACACAGCAAAGCGCGGGAGGGGAGCCAGGGCCCACGACAGGACCGGATGCCTCCCCTCGACCCCCAAGCTACCAGGGCGCTCTTGCGGCGCTTGGGTTTGTTTTATTCATTTTCTTAATTGGAGGGAGGGGCGCACCAGCTCCCTTTGGTGCATCCGATCCCCCACAGTCAGGATTCTGGGTGCCCCCCAAGAACCCACCTGGAGTCCACCGCCCCACCCAACGCCGCCCTCCCCCTCTGGGGTGACAAGTGGAAACAGCAACCCCCTCTCTTCCTCCTCCCCGCTGGGGAGGTAATGCTCCAGCAGGGTCTCCCTGCGGCCCGCAGAGGACCCGCCGACCGAGAGGCGGCAGCGGGGTACGCGGCGCCCCGGGGCGAAGGGCCCCGAAGCGGGTGAGGCCGGGCCGGCGCGGCGCTTACCTCGTCCACGGTGAGCGGCATGCAGATCCGGTACTCCTTCAGCAGCATGGTCCTGCCGGCCGCGGGCCCCCGGGGCGGGAAGCGAGGGGCGCCCCCCAGACCAACAAGGCTGCCTCCCAGGCGCAGGGCAGGGCGCCCGTAGCCCCGCGTTCGGGAGCCGGCCGGCGAAGCAGTCCCGGCGCTGCGCTCAGCTCCTGGCTTCCTCCTCTCCGCCCGAGAGCATGTCAAGGTTCGGGTCCGAGTGTTCGGGGCTCCCCCGCCTCCTTCCTCGCCGAGGTCGGTCCTCCCGGTACGCGGTGTTGCAAAGTCAGGGAGGGATCGGGGCGGGCGGGAGGGAGACCCGCTGGAAACCGCTCAGATCGGCAGCCCTGGGCGGTAGGAGCGGCCACCGGATCAGGACATGCCCGGTGGCGGGCAATGGAGGAAAAAAAGAGAGATTTCCAAAAATTGAAACGAATGCACAAAAGTCACCCGCTCGATCCGCCTCCGAAAGCAGACATGAACCTGGCGACCCCCCCTCCTTCTCCGGCGGGTCTGCCAATGCTAATGTCACCAGGAACACATTGCAGCCGGAGCTGGAGATGCTGACTTTCCAGACAAAGGCTCGATCGGCTCCTCTCCCCGGGCGGTAAACAAGATTTCCTGCTCTTTTAGGGCCGGTCCCCGAGGCGCTCCGGGGCTCTCAGCAGGAGAAAAGGGAAGCTGCCGCCGCCGCCGCCGCCGCCGCTCGGCTCTGTCGGGCTGGGGCCCGGGGTTCCTCCAACCCGGGCTCGCGGCGGCGAGGGGCGGGCGAGAGGAAGCTGGCGCCTTCCGCGCACGTCCCCTCCCCCGGGTCCCTTGGCTCCCCGAGCGCCGTGCGTGCCCGCGAGTTTGCAGCCACCGCGCCGGAGCCGGAGAGTCCGCGCGGAGCTGCAGTGTGCCTCGGGCCGGGGAGGTGGGTGCGGGAGGAGCGAGCGCCAGCGAGGCTGACATCAGCAGCGGCCGCGGTGGGGAGGGTAGCCCCATCCGGCCAATGGGGAAATGGCAAAGAATGTGGAGGATTTAAACAAAACAGCATGTCTCTCTCTCTCTCTCCCCGGCTCCTGCCAGACGGCAGGGCTGCCCCGGAGCTGAGCTCGGCCGGCGCTGGGGTGGATCGGGAAAGGGGGCTTTTCCCTGACTCCCCTACCCTTGGAGTCCGTTCTCCAGTGTTCCCTGGGTGCCACGGTGCTCCGCCCGGCCACTCTGGGTAGCTTCTGGTTGCCAGGTGCACAAGCGAGGCTTGACCTTTGGGGGAGAAAAGGTCTTTGCAACTGCCCACCGCGATTGTTTTCACTTGGGTCCAGGGAGCAAGCCCAGCGCTGGAGAGGCGATGAGCTTTGGGAGCCTGAGAACGAACTCTCGCCTGGGTTCCTGACTGATTTCAGAGGAGGAATCCTGTTAAACTGGGAAGTGCAACAGCGTGGAAGAAAATGAAGTACAAACAGAAAGCACACGACCAGAGGGAACGTGAACCGGACATAGCCTTTTACCTCTCCCGGTCCGCAGGGCTGCAAGAAGAGGTTTTCCTGTCAGCACTCCTAAGTTCAAAAAGTCACAGTGAAATGTCAATGAAAATGCCTGGCGTGTTGGTATTTCATCCATATTAAACAGATCCCTCGTTTTAACCACAAGAGGCACATTCTTCAGTTACTCAGGAAGCTGCATGTAACTGCTGAAGTCTGTTTTTCATTTGTCTGGTATTTTTAAGCTTGTTTTTCTGAAAAGTTGCTGGATGAAAAAAAATGCATCGTTTGCCTCTGTGCAGAATAACCAGCAAAGCATCATCTTTTCTCAGAGGAAATATTTGTGCTCTAGAGTCCCGCCGCTACCCACAGAGCTTGGATGGTGCTGCGGATGATCTCAGTGTCACAGTATTTAAAATTATGATTAATAAATAGTTAACCAGAAGAACTATGGTGGGCTGTGGCAAAAATCATCCCAGATGGCTGGAGGGAATTTATAACTGTGTGAACATGATACAAAGCCTCATAGAAAAACAACACCCTATATCCAGTTTATATTTTAGTGACAACTATTTTTCTAGATAGATGCTTCCCAGAGTTGGCCCCGAAATATTCACAGCAACTAATTAAAGCCAAACCAAATTCCTCGAGGTGGAAAATCTAAATCTGACACCGACACCGTAGTGGTGAATAATAACACATTGAAAGCCTGTGATACGGAAAGCCTGTTTTTCCTTTTTTCCTACTTCTTACTTGAAAACAAGTGTAGCGGCTTTGCTTCTGGTACCCAGTCCTCTTCCCAGAGGCAGGGAGGCGATGTGCTGGCTAGCCACACATACACATGCACACAGGACATCACAATGGGTAGATGTATTCCTAGCTTCCTAGATGTTTCCTGACATTGATTCTGTAACTGTTTGTGTTTGTTTTTTACTGAAATTGATATTAAGGTTGAGGAACTCCCTCCCCTCACTTCCCAAACTGCAAATTACGCTTTATACACTTCTCTCCTGACTCTGGTAAGCTGCCTGAACTTCCTTTTCATTCAGTCCATCCGCATGCCTGGTCACATTAATCTTGTTCAAGCACTGCACTAATCCTGCCACCTTCAAAACCTCTCGCTGATTCTCTGTGGCCTACTGAGCCCGTTAAAATTCCTTGGCAGGAAGATCAAGGCTCTGAATCTACCTTTCCCCTGTTCGCCAGTTACCTTTCCCCTGTCCTTCTGCAGCCAAGTGAGACAAATCTGTTGGCCTGGGAAGGCATCCACTTTACCTTGACCCTTCTGCTCCTGTCACTGCCTTCACAGAGAATCCCTCCCCCCAGTTCTTCCCCCATGACACCATCTTTCAGCAGTCTGTTTTTGGAAAGTGACTCTGAGGACAGTGTATTGGATGGGACAAGGCAGAAAGATACCAGAGGCAGGAGGTTATTGGTTATTAGAATACTACAGGAGACCTATGAGGAGGATCTGAATTAGCACAGAAAGAAAAGACGATGAATTTTGAAGATTCGATAAGGACTTGGGGAGAATCCGTTTCCACTACAACAGTGCTTGGGGGAGGGGAGGGCAAAGGGAGAGCTTATCCATTCATAATGCAATCGCACAAAGGGAGGAGAGCGCCATCTACTGGTCAGATACGCTGTTTAAAATGTTTTCAGTCCTCTCGTCAGCAAGAGTCTGGCAAGAATTCCATCTTTGTTTCTTTCCCACCAGTGGAATCCCCAATATCTACTGCCAAAGAGCTTTGAAGGTGTTGCTATCATCACCAGGAATAGTACTGATGAGGGGCGCCTGGATGGCTCAGTGGGTTGAATGTCTGACTCTTGATTTCGGCTCAGGTCATGATGTCAGGGTTGGTGGGTTCGAGCCCCATGTAGGGCTCTGTGCTTACAGTGCAGAGCATGCTTGGGATTCTCTCTCTCTCTCTCTCTCTGCCCCTCTCCCATTTGCATGCTCTCTCTCTCTCTCTCTGTGTCTCTGTCTCTCAAAATAAATAAACTTTTAAAAAGTTTTAAAAAGGGAATAGTGTGATGATACATTAACAACTGTATAATCTACAGTTACTGATTATCACATATTAAAAAATAGGATGGGGCACAAAGCAGAAAGAGGAACAAAGAGTTATCAGTGAGGAATGACATGAGCAGTAGGAAAAGAGTATCAGCCTATACAAGTCTCTGACAGCATATATTCCTGGATAAGTGACAAGCTGTGAAGGCACGGGTTCTCAGAAGGTGAGATGGGGGAGGTGCACATCAAAACCGATCATCTAAGGAGCTTTTTCAATCCATTGTCTTCACCTGGATTCTGATTATGTGCACCCCACACACACACTGAAACCTTTCTCAGTCCCTGTGAATAAAAATAGGACCCACCCTGTAAGTTACATCTGAAAGAAGAACGTAGCAACAGTCTTTGTGACCGTTCAAGTCATGTTTTATTCCTAGAATATCCCTGGCACTGCTGAAGTAAAATATTACAGTTCCTTCCATCTTCCTCTTTTCTACTCTCTAAGTTGTGTGGGCTTGTCAAAGCCCATTCAAAGTCCCATCTCCTACACAGAACCATTCCAGACAATTCTTTACCTTTCTAGACTGCCCAGAACATTTATCTGGACTATTCATTTTTGGTTCTGGTTTGTTACATAAGTGTGGCCTTTGTATACAAAATGCCACCTGTTCTCCAACTGCCCGAAATGGTTTTAAGCTTCCAGAGGACACAGACCATATCCTCTCTGAATCATCTGGAAACTGTTTTCTGCTAGAAGGGGTAGTGTAGGTACCTAATAAACATCTATTAGATGTGTGTATATATTAGTTCAGGGTTCTCAACCTCCGAGCTACTTGGCCCCTGGTGCCAGGTTAATTCTTTGTTGTGGAGGTCACTGTAGGATACTCAGCAACATCCCTGATCTCTACCCACCGAGTATCAGTATCATCCGCCCCCACCCCCCCCACACACACACACTGTCAAATATGGGGGTGCATATGGAGGGGGCAAGTCTTGCTGCGGAGACCTGCTGTATCTGTGTAACATTCGTTAATCTTATCTAAATGTTTCGCTTCTCCAGGAAGAAGCTTTCGGAGAGACTGACTTTCAACTTGTCAAAATTGGGGCTAAGGAGAGAAGGATAAGACAAAACTGTTACACCACAGTAACATAAAGATGTACCTTCTCAATCCCATGCTTCTCTTCACATTACCAAAGTGGCCCTTGAAAAAGGGCTTGATTTTAACCTTGATCACTTGGTTAAGGTCATGTCTGCCCATTTTTTTTCCACCATAAAATTACTATTTTTCCCTTTCCATGCTCTGTTCTTTGGAAGTAAGTCATTAGGTCCAGCCCACAATCAAGGGAGGGAGAATTAAGCCTGTGTCCTGAGGACAGGGTATCTACATATATAATGGGACGTTCTGTGAGATTTGTCTCTTCTCCATTTATTTATTCATTCAATTATCTGTATTTATTTTATACTCTGAGTAACAACTCAATACTGTGTGAGTTTTCTTGCTCAGATCGTTTCTGCTGTGGACAAGCTGTGGTAGCTCTCCCAGGTTCCTGTGTCCATTTCACATACCCCCTTTTCAAGGGCTGTTTTTGAAAATCAAACATTATCCTTTGCAATTAAATTTTGTTTTAATAAATATTGTTTTAATTCCAGCAAAGTCTAAGCCTGTGTGTGTGTGTGTGTGTGTGTGTTTTAGGTTTATTTATTTTGAGAGAGAGAGATCACGAGCAGGGGAGGGGCAGAAAGGGAGGGAGAGAATCCCAACCAGGCTCTGCACGATCAGCATAGAGCCTGACGCAAGGCTCAAACCCATGAACCAACTGTGAAATCATGACCTGAGCCAAAATCAAGAGTTTGGACGTTTAACTGACTGAGGCACCCTGGCTCCCCTTTGTGCATGTTTTAAACACCTGTGTGTCTGATTTTGTTAGGAAATAAGCAAATGTTAAATTCATTCTTAACACAACTACAAAAAGCAAGTCCCAAGGCAGTTCTTACGTGTAGACCCATTTATCAGGCCTCTGTTAAACACAGAGAATAACTGACATGTAATTGCTTATAGCTGTGCATTAAATGCTCATAAAATAAAAATTCATCCATGATGATGTGGTATAAATTGCTTCACATAGAAAAAAAAAACAAACCAGGAAGTTCTGTGGCCAAAGGTATAGTTTTGTCTTTTTTTTAAAAAATAAAAAAATAAATAAAAATAAAAATAAAAAATAAGTAAATAAATAAATAAAAATTAAAAAAAAAAAAAAAAAGGCTCAGAGCCTGGAGCCTGCTTCCAATTCTGTCTCCCTCTCTCTCTGCCCCTCCCCCGTTCATGCTCTGTCTCTCTCTGTCTCAAAAATAAATAAACGTTAAAAAAAAAAAATTAAAAAAAAAATTAATTAGCGGGGCGCCTGGTTGGCTTAGTCAGTTAAGCATCCGACTTCGGCTCAGGTCATGATCTCACGGTTCATGGGTTCGAGCCCCACATGGGGCTCCGTGCTGACAGCTCAGAGCCTGGAGCCTGCTTTGGATTGTGTCTCCCTCTCTCTCTGCCCCTCCCCTACTCATGCTCTGTCTCTCTCTCTCTCAAATATAAATATTTTTTAAGGTTTTAAAAATGAATAAATTAGCTAGTAATAAATGTCCTTTTATTGCATTTCCTGTTTTTACAGAAATTTGCAAAACACTGGAATAATCTGAAATAAATTCTTAGACTATATGTAACTATACTCACCGGAGAGAAGGTTTAGTGATGAAAGAAGGCACTGTCCTTGATCCTAAGTGTCCTTTAAAGGGAGGCACCTATGCAACCATAACTGATTGTAGTTATTTAATGCCAAAGCGTATTTGACGTAGTATCATCAAATGATGTCAACACAGATCTGGTAATAGTATTTCTTTTCTTTTTTTTTTTTTTAAGATTTTACTTTTAAGTTATCTCTACACCCAACATAGGGCTCAAACTCATGACCCCAAGATGATCAAGTCACATGCTCTCCCGACCGGTCCAGCCAGGCGCCCCTGGAAACAGTATTTCTCAGCAATGTAGTGCCATAGGAATAGCATGTAATTTGACTTTTTGTGGAACATTTTTTTTTTTTCAAAAATTTTTTTTAGCGTTTATTTATTTTTGAGACAGAGACAGAGCATGAACAGGGGAGGGTCAGAGAGAGAGGGAGACACAGAATCCGAAACAGGCTCCAGGCTCTGAGCTGTCAGCACAGAGCCCGACGCGGGGCTCGAACTCACGGACCGTGAGATCATGACCTGAGCTGAAGTCGGACGCTTAGCCGACTGAGCCACCCAGGCGCCCCATGTGGAACATTTTTTTAAATGTTTACTTATTTGTTTTGAGGGTGGGGAGGGGCAGAGAGAGAGGGAGAGAGAATACCAAGCAGGCTCCACACTGTCAGGGCAAAGCCAGATGTGGGGCTAGAACTCCCAACCATGAGATCATGACCTGAGCTAAAGTCGAGTTGAACACTTAACTGACTCAGCCACCCAGATGGCGCCCCTAATTTTATTTTACAGAGAGAGAGAGAGCAAGCAAATGGGGGAGAGGGACAGAAGGAGAGAGAGAAAAGAATCTCAAGCAGACTTCATGCTCAGCACACAGCCCAACGTGGGGCTCAATCCCACGACCCTGGCATCATGAACTGAAATTTGGCTCACCAAATTGGAGAGTGGGATGCTCAACCGACGGAGCCACCCAGGCGTCCCTCGGGAACATTTCTGTAACGCAGACCTTGTGGCTTACGTTACGTGACTCCCAACTTCAAACCTCTAGCCCAAATGACTCCCCCTAATTTGACCCTTGTACATGCATTTGCCTTTTCAACACTGTCACTGGATACCCAATAGGGCCCTCAAACTTAACATATCCCAAACGGTGGACTCCTGTCCTTTTCTGCCTGGCTTGATTGTCCCCAGTCGGCTTCCTCCTTGGTAAATGGCAACTCCATCTTTCCAGACGCTCAGCTCAAAAATCTTGCCGACATAGTTGACCTCTCTGCCCTCAAGGCCAGCAATCTTGGCACCACCTTCAGATTATATCCAGGATCTAGCTGCTGCTTACCACTTCCACTGCCTCCACCCTAGTCCAGGCCACCATCGTGTTCCTCCCGAACTACCGCAATAACCCCCCAGCCAGTCTCCCAGCTTCTCCCCAACCTAGTCACCACATGGCAGAGACTCTTTTACTATGTAAGTCAGCTCATACCACTCCTTCGCCCAAACCCCCCATTGGCTCCCCATCTTACTTAGGTGAAAAACCAAGTCCCGGGGCACCTGGGTGGCTCAGCCGGTTACGCGTCCGACTTTGGCTCAGGTCACGATCTCGCAGTTCGTGAGTTCAAGTCCTGCAACAGGCTCTGTGTTCACAGCACGGAGCCTGCTTTAGATTCTGTGTCTCCCTCTCTCTCTGCCCCTCCCATGCTCATTCTCCCTTTCTCTCTCTCTCTCTCAAAATAAACAAACATAAAAAAAAAAAAAAGTCTTTATAATGGTTGAATTGCCCCAAACTTCATCTCCTGTAACTCCTACCCTCGCGTATTCTGGTCTTCAGACAGGGTGACCTGATCGCTCTAACCTCAGGGTTCTTGCTCCTGCCTCTGCCTGGAATCTTCTCCCCTGCAAACTATCCGCAAGACTCCTTTACTGGGGCACCTGGCTGGCTCAGTTGGTGGAGCATACGACTTCCGGTCACTCCGGTCTAAGGGTCGTGAGTTCCAGCCCCGTGTTGGGGGTAGAGATCACATAGAAAAAGGTAAAAAGAAACCAAAAAAGACTCCCTTACTGACTTCAGGTCTTGGCTCGCTAGCAAGGCCTTCCTTGACCACCTCCCACTCACTATCACCCCTGCTACATTATTTACATGTTTATTTTCTATCTCCCCTCTACCCTCCCGCCCCCTTTATAAGGTTCACTTCACAAAGGCGGGAACTTGGGGTCAGATGTGTGCACAGCCAATAAGCTGAACGGGCCAAAGATGCCAAATATGGAAAAAATAATAATAATATATAGACACATTATTTTCAATAATTAGTATCATAATATACATTACCCCTGCTTTTCCAATCAGTTTTTCTCTCTGTTGTCGAAAACTGACGTCTGTGCTCAGAGCAGGAACTGGAAGACAGAGTTGGGGTATACAGAAGGAAGACAGTTTACTACTTTGCCAGGCAAAGGAGGTTACAGCAGACTAATGTCTCCCAAGACTGCAAGCCCGCCTGGGGGAAAGGGCTGAGGGCTTTTATAGGAAAATACAGGATCTGGGCGATTTGGATAGCAGTCTGGTCCCCGCTGCCAGCCTGGTTCCTCAAGGTGGTCTCATGACTAGAGCTGGAGGGGCCATCTGAGTCTCGTTACTAAGTATACATTGAGGGCAGCATGTCAATATCTGTACTGAGTTCTTGGAACAAAGGATTCCACAGAAAAACAAGTGAAAGGGAAGGGGAGGAGGAGGCTTTCAAGAATGAGGAAGAGAAGAATTTGTTCAGTTTATAAAGTCCAACCCAAAACAAAAAATAGTGATAAAGTCAAGCCTTGCTGGGGGACTAGCACGTTCACCTTTTTTTGTTATTTATTTTTAAGTAATCTCTACTGCTCAAGCGGGGGTCAAACTCACCACCCTCATTCTTTGTTTTTTAAATCTCTAGCTCCAACGTGGAGCTTGAACTCAGAACCCCAAGACTAAGAGTCGCATGCTCTACCGACTGAGCCGGCCAGGTGTCCCAACTAGTTGTCCATCTCTCTCTTTTTAATGTTTATTTGTTTAGTTCTGAGAGAGAGAAAGAGAGAGGCAGAGGGAGGGAGACAGAGAATCCCAGGGGCTCGAATGCAGGCATCATGAAATCATGACCTGAGCCAAAATTAAGAGTTGGACGCCTAACCGGCTGAGCCACGCAGGCACCCCTCTTGTGTCCATCTTAATTTCCATCCCTCTTTACATTTCTATAGAGGTTTCATCTCTACCTTTTAGGTTCCTTATTCTTTGCTAATTTTTCTCTTCTGAAACTAAATTCTTACGATGTCCGATTCAGACAAATAAAGGATTTATAAAGCGTCGACGTAACCGCACTCTCAACCTATTTTCTCTCTTGCTCAGTCTTTCACCGGGTTTCTTCTTTATTTATTTCACTTTGTTGTTGCTTCCTTTGTAAGCTTTCCCTTAGATTTCAAAGTGCTTTCATTGTTCATTTCCTCCAGGCCCAGCAAGGAAGGGCTTCAGTTTGGTGGAGTTTTCTCCACCCTCTCTCACTCTTACTTTTTGAGTCCTGGAAACCGGGATTTACTCGAGATTTACTCCACCACCACCTTGTTACTTTTTGTCTTTTCACATTCTTGACACAAAACGGTAGACCTCCAAATGCTTTGTCTACTCTTCACCAAACCAACTGCACACTGAATACAGAGCCAGAAACAGCTCAGCCTAGTGCTCTCAACAATACTGGCTCCTAGAAATGCGTTTTAGGGGCGCCTGGGTGGCGCAGTCGGTTAAGCGTCCCACTTCAGCCAGGTCACGATCTCGCGGTCCGTGAGTTCCGTGAGTTCGAGCCCCGCGTCGGGCTCTGGGCTGATGGCTCAGAGCCTGGAGCCTGTTTCCGATTCTGTGTCTCCCTCTCTCTCTGCCCCTCCCCCGTTCATGCTCTGTCTCTCTCTGTCCCAAAAATAAATAAACGTTGAAAAAAAAAATTTTTAAGAAATGCGTTTTAGAAATTTGTGTGGGTATTTCAGGTTGTCAAGATCACTGGGGGGTAAGGGGGATCAGCATGTAATTGGGATGCCAGACATCTACGATGCGACAAACCTGCATGGTAAAATATTGTCCCACAATCCATCGGATTTTTCTTTCTTTTAAAAAAATTTGTTTTCCTTAACAAATTTTGAAGAAGACAGAGCGTGAGTGGGGGAGGGGCAGAGAGAGAGGGAGACACAAATTCCGAACAGCCTCCAGGCTCTGAGCTGTCAGCACAGACCCGGACATAGAACTCTAGCCCACAAACGGCCAGATCACGACCTGAGCCAAAGTCGGCTGCTCAAGCGACAGAGCCACCCAGGCGCCCCTCCACCTGACTTTTCAATGTCCTGCCAGACACCCACTTACGTGTCTGAGGCCTAGACTCGAACTTCACTTTACGTATGCTCTTTTTTGACGTTTGAATATACACTAAAATTTCTAAGAATTCTTCTATGTAAAAAAACAATGGAAAATTGTACTTTCACAGAGTCAGAACTTTACCAAGAAGTTGTACACCATTTTGGAGAAATCATGTCACCCACAGTAAATCCTTACGATGCTTGGGGAACCAACCTACTGAGGTTGCAACTTCTGATTTCACAGTTGTTATGTGTGTGAACAACCACACAACGGCTTCTTTTTTATTTTCTATAGTAGACATGTCTTAGCCTTTAAATTTTGAAGTTTATTCATTTATTTACGTAACTAATCTCTACACCTGAGGTTGGGCTGGAACTCAGGACCCAGAGATCAAGAGTTGCCTGCTCCTCCAACTGCGCCCGCCAGGCGCCCCTAGCCTTTATATTCTGAAGTATTATTATTTTGCTATTTTGCGATGCTTCTCCTTTACATTACAGCTAGGGTGTTTTGTTGTTGTCGTGTTTAATTATGTGTGCAGGTGGGTTATATTACCCATGATTTTCATTACAGAACAGTAAAAACAAAAACAACAAAAGGAGGTCTATTCAGTATATAAAAAGGGATGTTGGTGCTGATTTAATTCGCTAACAGGTAGACCATTCCAAGATTTCCCATTTGCTTTGGAAGCTACGGTTTATACTTTGACCACACCACACACAACCTCATTTTCACTTTCAAGCATCCTAAGCTGTTAAATAGGGACCCAGACGATGCAGATGCTAATGAAAACTTGCACGGTCCTTAAAAATGGAAATAATCCTGCATGCGTAAAATCTCATTTGATGCTCACATGAGTCCTACAAAGAAAAGTCAACAAAATCTTTCTAAAGATTCTTCTTACCCACGTAGTGGATTATAGTAAAAATGAAAACAAACAAAAAGTACTTGTTATATTACTGAGCCGCTGTCATACCTTCTCTTTGAGCTTTGAGAGATCCCACAGATTAAACCAAGATTCTCAACCAGATGAAACTTTTTTCTTTAGGATTTCAGCCTGCTCATGCAGAGATGAGAAAACGGAGATCCAAGAAAAGCTAAGCGACTTGCCCACGGCTCTGAGAAATAATATCTGCAAGGCAGGGAGACGTAAGAGTACATGGGATGGCCTATTCTATTACACTAGCTTTTCTCACCGCAAAAGCCGTGGATGAAAGTCGGTTATCAAGGCAAAACCGGACGTGAGCTGCAGGCTCGAGGGCGAGCCCCGCCCTCCGCCCCGCCCCCAGGGCTGTCTGAGGCAGTGCCTGACTGGCGGCCAGCGCAGGGGGCCTCGTGGGGGTCCTTCGCGCGGGCTCCCGACGCACTGCCTGAGTGGGTGCGCAGGCGGCTTCCGGTGTGGGTGACGAGTGGTGGCCGAAGCAGGGGGACATCAAGGGACGTTCAGGCCGGGACCATGGCGGACGGCGGCTCAGAGCGGGCTGATGGGCGCATCGTCAAGATGGAGGTGGACTACAGCGCCACGGTGGATCAGCGACTGCCAGAGTGCGAGAAGCTGGCCAAGGTGAGGGGAGGCCGGCTGGCTTTTCGCGGGCGCCAAGGGCTGAGTCACGGCGCGGAGCTTGCTTAGGCCTCAGGGGGCCTGCGGGCTGAAGGGTGCGTCCCCCACTGCCTGCCCAGCCCGAGTTGGGCCTGCGTGAGCAGGAGGTCCCAGGTGTGCCCCGCAGCGGGAGTACGCTGGTGCATACAGCTTCCCAAACTCTTCCCCTGGACTGATGGCCACTTCCCGGAGGAGTTGGGGCCTCATAGTACTCTTTGCCTTTTCTCGGTACTGTTTAACGTTTACTTTAACAGTTTCCCAGGGGTTACGGCCGCTTTAGCGTTCAGGCTAGATCAGAGAGTTGAGTTCTCTTACTCTGGCTGAATGAACGTATGTCGTTAAGTTGTTTATGGATCATGGGATGTTCCTGGCCTATAGCCAGGAGAAGCAGTGGGAAAGTGAAACAGGACGAAGGTAATGAGCGCAGGACCCCTGCCCTTAAGGAGTTCGTATATATAACGAATTAGACGAGTCAGGCATGGTGGTGCGTGTTACACAAGTATAAAAGTGCTTATTGGAACGCAGAGAAGGAAGCTGTTGTTTTTTTACTGGTGGGATAAGGGAAGGTTTTACGGAGAAGTTGACGTTTGTTTGGGGCCTTGAAGAAGAAAATTGGGATGGGGAGGAGTCGTCCCCGGAGCGGGAACGGCAGCCGCAAAGACTAACAGGCACAGCAGTGCAGAATAACCTAATTAGGGGAGGTCATGAACCGTGGTTTACTCCAACTGCTTATCTCCTCTGGAATAGAAATTGAACTTGATCCGAACATTTTTCACATCTCCTGATATGTGTCAGGCAACTTTTATGTACCACTTTACATATAAAGAAACCAAGCCTCCTGGAGGTATTTGTGGAACACAGGTAGGAACAGAACCAGGGTTTCAAAACTAGATTTGTCTGACTAGGGTTTGAATGGTTGTGGAATCAATTCCCATCATGGGCTGTTGCTAAGGATTACGCTCAGGCCTCATTAAATTCCTTGATCAATCTAGCCACAAATATTTATTGCTATTCACCTGGGATGCATGTACTAATAGGGTTGTTTTTGTCTCTTAAGGTGCTTACTACAGAAGTACATTTAAGTGCAACTAATTCAGGGACAGGAGGAGTGTCAAGTAATATTTCACAGTAATATTTCTTAAAAAAACAACCTTTCCACTGCTTCCCTTTTTTTCTGATAAAGGATTTAGTGGGGCTTTAAAAAGACAGGGATAGGGAAGGCTGATGAAGTTGATACACCTGAATTTCTTAGCTTCAGTACCACTTGATGGAGGGGAGCCATAAATTCATCTCTGAAGTTTCTAGCAGCTTGTGTAAAGAAACATCCTCACTTACATGAGAGTTGGAAAACCCCGACAGTGCCAGGCAGATAACGATAGCTGGCATTTGTCGAGTATTTTCTACACTGCCAGGCAACCTTCTGCGTGCTTACACGCATTAGCACGTTCGGGCCTCACCTTAGCCCCATGTGATAGGTGTTGTTGTTTTACAGACAAGAAAAGAGTCTAAGAGAAGTTGAGTCACGTGCCCCAAGGTCATACAGTTAGTAGAGTGATGGAGCCAGGATGCAGAGCAGGCAGACTGATTCTGGAGCTTGTGCTGTCTCCATGCTCTCCTGCCTAGTGAGCCAAGTGTAATGAAATCCTGAGCCAACTTCTGACCACTTATCCAGGGAAGGGGGGGAAGTAACTCCTCACCTCCGGTTAATCTTTGCCAATTGGGCATGACAGCCAGACCTCAACTCTTCTAATTTGAGGGAGAAACCTGGGGTATGGATTTGTTTTATACGAATTGCCTCAGTATTTAGAATCCGGGCACAGATCTGTTTTAAAACACCTTTTGAGCCAATACCACACAGATCAGACAAAACATACCTACGGTCCAGAGTCAGCCCCTGAACCAGCACTTTGGAATTAATAGATTGCCGGTTTCCATAAGGAAGAAACCGTTTGCTGAAAAGAAGTACAGCTGTGCCTAGAGCTGAGACCTGGGAGAAAAAAAATCTTCCCTTTACCAATTTCTGATAGCCTACTGTCAGTTGTCCATGCTAGACGTTGTGGGGAATATAAAGGTTATTAGACAAAGCTCTTGCCCTCAGAGAGCTTATAGGCCAGTAAGGAAAAAAAAAAATTTCACTGCTACAGTTGTAGTAATCACGTGTATGGTGTTTATGTAGGATATTATGGTTATGTGTTCAAGACAGTTGGAAAGACTTGCAAACTCAAATGCCTTTTTAGGTGTCAAGTGGGTAGCAGAAATGTTTAAAACAGGGAATGTTGTGGCCTGTTAAACTATGTAAAATAAAAGCCGTTTGAATTTTTTTTTTAAGTTTGTTTATTTTTGAGAGAGAGAAGACACATGTGCACAAGCTGGAGAAGGACAGAGAGAGAGCGAGAGCATCCCAAGCAAGCTCTGCCAAGGGGTTCAGTCCCAGAAACCATTAGATCATGACCTGAGCCGAAGTCAAGAGTCAGAGGCTCAACCCACTAAGCCACCCAGGTGCTCCTGGATTTTTTATTTATTTTTTTTAAGCCAGTGTGCCAGTGGAACAAAACAGGGTACAGGTGTGGATTCTTTTTGTGAGGGAGGAAGGTAGAGGGCTGGGGATGGGAGGGCATAAATGTTTGTGGTTTTGTTTTTTAATGCAAACCCACAATTTTCAACTTTTGGATTAGACGATTGTCTTACAGTCTAGTTAATTTTTTTAAGTTTTGTTTTGCCTTCTGTTTGTCATCTTATATTTTCTAACCATTCTGCCAAATGTAAGAAAATACCTATTTAAAGCATTGTATTTTTACACTGGAATGTATGGGACACTTTAGCATACATTCTTTTGCTTTTTTACTTTAAGCCTATCAATAAAACTGAAGAAAGTTTTGTTGTTTTTACTTTACTTGTGAAAAAACTAAGGTTCAGGCAGCTTAAGTGGTTTATCCAAGGTCTACAGCAAAGCCAGATCAAGCTCACGTCTCCTGGCAACAGGTAGTGTTCGTTTTGCTACATCTCACGATATCTTCAAGAGACTTGCTCCCGTGCTTATTTTCCTTACAGCATTTTTAATTTATTTTTTATTTTTATGATGTTTATTTTAAGAGAGTGAGAGTACGAGTTCTTGCACTAATGAGTGGGGTAGAGGCGAGAGAGAGAGAAAATCCCAAGCAAGCTCCCCATTATCAGTGCAGAGCCGACTTGGGACTTGATTCCACAAACCTCGAGATTATGACCTGAGCCAAAACCAAGAGTCAGATGCTCAACTGACTGAGCCACCTGGGTGCCCCAAGACAGTTTTTATTCTTAATGTGAGCAACATTGCACTTGAATCTGTACACTTGGAATTTCAAGTGTATAGAAACTTAATAAGAATATACCCAGTGAGAAAAGCACAGAGAGCAGAAACCTTCAGAAGGCATCCTGAAGTCTAGACCTGGGTGGTAAAATTGACAAATCCAGGCCATTTGAATCTCCTACAGTTGTGACTTACTACGACTCTGTTTCTGTGTCCTAACACCAGTCACTAATATTTATTACTGTGTACTTTCTATATAATGGTAGCTGTTATGATGATGATAATGTACCTAGTATATTCCAGGCATGTCTTCATAAGTATTGCTTTAATCCTTACAGCAACCCTGTGGGGCAGGAATTATTTTTATTATACTCATTTCTTTTAAGAGAAAATTAAGGGTCAGAGAGCATGAGGGTCTTGCCCTAGGTAGCACAGTGGTGGACCTGGGATTTAGACCCAAGCAGTCTGGCTGCAGAGCCTGTGTTTTTAACCGTTACGTTCTCCTCCTCTGTGATTGCTATTTGATTGATGAAATAATAAAAGTGATACTAGTTCTTGATAATGGTTAGGGCTTCACCGTCCTATTAGCTAAGGAGTTAAAAATTAATCTGAAGAGGGCCTTTTCTGAACTGTATGTAGTATTTAGCAGTTCTTACTACACAGAGGATCACCACCCCCCTTTTCGATTACACTATATTTGGTACGTGGTTGTTTGGGGATTATATTCTTAAATTGAATGTATCCTTTGGTTCTCCTTCATGTCTTTTCATTTCATTTGGTTACCTGCAGCCTCTTCTCCAGGAGGAGGTGAAATGTAAAACAGTTTATTGATTGCCAGCAGCTCGGACAAAAAGACCCTCTTAAGAAATAGGTAACGTTAGGGGCTTCAGAGTGGCACATTTGGTTGAGCATCTGACCTCGGCCAAGTCACGATCTCACAGTTGGTGAGTTTGAGCCCCATGTCGGGCTCTGTGCTGATAGCTGGAGCCTGGAGCCTGCTTCAAAGCCTGGAGCCTGTCTCCCTCTCTCTCTGCCTGCTCATGCTCGCTCTCTCTCTCTCTCTCTCAAAAAGAACAGTAAAAAAAAATTTTTTTTAAAGAAATAGGTCATGTAAAAATACTGGATTAACTTTAAATTTCAACTACTTGTGGTTAACTTTCTATTGGCCTTTTTCTTGTGTAGGTTGTTTAACAAGTCATTGAAAGGTTGGATTCATTTAGGAGGTAAAAGGTAGAAACATAGAGAACTTACAGATACATAACGTACATTGATATGTATGTTGATGATATGTATGTTGAACAAATATACATTGATATGTATGTTGAACAAACTCCTTAGTAAGTTACCTCATTTACAAAGATTTTAATGAGAAAAGTGAGTCACAAAAGTCACATGTTCTAATAAGTTGGTTTTGGTAGCTTTGACCGTCTCCTGCCTCTGAGTTGAAAGGCAGCAAGATGGGGTGGAATTTCAAGAACTGTGAATAGTTAGGAAAGGAGGAAGGTGGTTAGCCATAGCATTGACCATGGAAGATTTGGAGAAAAAAGTGGAATAATTAGAGAATTGGGAGTTGTATTTATTGAAGTTGATGGTAGCATCCCCCAGATAGAACTGAATTGCCGGCCATATAACTTATCACATCCTACTTACCTTGACAGTAAGAATCAGGAATTTTGGGTACCTGGGTGGCTCGGTTGGTTGAGTGTCTGACTTCGGCTTAGGTCATAATCTCGAGGTGAGTCAGGAATTGTAAGCCATTAAGATCATCTGCTAGTTGTGGTCCAGCCATTCAGTGCATACTATGTACAAGTTGGTGTGAGGGAAACAATCGAACAAGGTCCACCCCTGAAGGAAGTTATGGACCACTTAGGAGGCAAGACATGCACATTAATGACTGTAGTACAAGGTATAAAGGGATGTACCGTAGTAGCTACAGAAGCAACATCATGTGCTTGGCCAGGTACTGAGCTGCATTGGTGAACAGTATAGACACAGTCCCTCCTCTTGCAGAATTTACATTCTAGTGAGATTAGAGAGACCATGAACATTAAAAGAGAAAAGAGTTTGGGGTCATTACAAAGCAGAAAGTCAGTGGGCTTGTTAGTTAAGTGCTGAATGACTACTGACTTCCGGAGAGTTACTTAAGAATGCCTTCCTGAGAAGGTGACCTCTGATGTTTTGTTAATACCCGCAGATGATGGCTCTAAAGCAGTATGTGATTTCTTCACATGAAGAATACAGTTCTTTTACTGGTTTGTTTTTTCTGCTTTTTTTTTTAATGTTTTTTGTTTTGTTTTAATTTTCTTTATGTTTATTCATTTTTGAAAGAGAGAGACAGCACAAGCAGGGGTGGGACGGAGAGAGAGGGGGACACAGAATCTGAAGCAGGCTCCAGGCTCTGAACTGTCAGCACAGAGCCTAACAAGGGGCTTGAACTCACTGAACCATGAGATCATGTCCTGAGCCAAAGTCGGACGCTCAACCGACTGAGCCACCCAGGTGCCCCTGTTTGTTTGTTAGAGAGAGAGAGTTTAAGTGGGGAGGGGTAGAGAGAGAGGGAGACACAGAATCCTTAGCAGACTCCAAGCTGTCAGGAAAGAGCACGACATGGGGCTCAAACTCATGAACTGTGACATCATGACCTGAGCCTGAGTTGGCCACTTAACTGACTGAACCACCCAGGTGCCCCTAGACTGCAGTTCTTTAAAACCTATACTTCTGGGGCACCTGGATGGCTCTGTCAGTTAAGTGGCTGACTCTTGATTTTGGCTCAAGTCATGATCTCACAGTTTGTGGGTTCAAGTCCCACATTGGGCTCTGCACTGATAGTGTGGGGCCCACTTGGGACTCTCTCTCCCCCTCCCCCTCCTGTGCTCTTGTGCGCTGTCTCTCAAAATAAATAAACTTACCAAAAAAAAAAAACCGTACTTCTGAATTAAAATACCATAAACAGCGGGTGCCTGGGTGGCTCAGTCAGTTAAACATCAGACTTTGGCTAAGGTCATGATTTCATGGCTTATGAGCCTCGAGCTTTGTGCTGACAGCACAGAGCCTGGAGCCTGCTTCGGATTCTGTGTCTTCCTCTCTCTCTCTACATCTTTCCTGCTCGCAGTCTCTCTCTCTCAAAAATAAATGAACGTTAAAAAAAAATCTAAAATGAGTTGATTGGATTAAATAATCTGTGGCAGTCTTTAAGTTCTGAGATTCTTTGATCTTCTATGATTTATTAGCTTTTAACTTTGGAGAATTTATGGATTTGTTCTTTGTTCTTTTCCTTTGATGGGCATTTAGTTAGCCTTTATTGTACACATGAATCTGTAGAGTTTTCAGAACTGATGCTCTCCTTTGCGTAGGAAACATTGTTACAACGCTAGTCATGGTGTTTCAGATTTAATTACAGTAATCATATATTTCAGAGTTAAAGAAAATTCAAACAATGACCATACAGTACATAATCTGTACTCCATAGAAAATTCATAGTTTAAACGTTATTTTGGAAAATATAGAAAGTATTTTGAAAAATCCAAACATTATTTGTGTCCTTAATTCAAAAACTGTTTAATTACTTTCTTTGATCAGTAAAAGAGTAGGACTCGTGTACTGTCCATGAATGTCATTAAAATAAAATAAAAAAAAGTTCTGGGGCTCCTGGCTGGCTCAGTTGGTGGAGCACATGGCTCTTGATCTCAGGGTTGTGAGTTTGAGGCCATGTTGGGTGTAGAGATTACCTAAAAATAAAATCTTAAAAAAAGGCTCAATCAGTTAAACATCCAGCTCTTGGCTCAGTTCTGAATCTCACAGTACGTGAATTGGAGCCGCCGCACCCCCCCCCCCCCCGCACTGACAGCCCGGAGCCTGCTTGGGATTCTCTCTCTCTCTACCTCTCTCTCTCTCTGTCCCTGCCCTGCTGTCCTGCACAGGCACGCACGCTCTCTTTCTCTCTCTCTCTCTCTCTCAAAATAAATAAACTTAATTTTTTTTTCATTTATAGTTAGAAAAACAATTTCAAAATAAAATCCTCATCACTTTTGATTCATTCATTGTTATTAATACCAGTATCTCAAATACTTGTAATTTTTTTTTGCTGTGGGCTGGTTTTGTTTTTATTAAAATGTGTGGTTTCTAATAGGATGGCTTATTTTAGTCCTGGTGTATTATCATTTAGGTTTATATGATTTGAATTTTGTTACTCCTGTTTCCTAATGTGCGCCCCAGGGGGAATATTTTGTTTTTGCATATGAGATGGAGGTCATTATCAGTTGACCAAAAGGGGTATATTCCATTTGGATCAGTATCTGCTTAAAGGCATGACCTTTGGTATAGCATGTATGGATATTCTCAGGTGGTCTTTATTTCCTTTAAGCACAGTTATAATTTATTTTTTTTAATTATTTTTAACGTTTATTTATTTTTGAGACAGAGAGAGACAGAGCATGAATGGGGGAGGGTCAGAGAGAAAGAGACACAGAATCTGAAACAGGCTCCAGGCTCCAAGCTGTCAGCACAGAGCCTGACGCGGGGCTCGAACTCACAGACTGTGAGATCATGACCTGAGCCGAAGTCGGCCGCTCAACCGACTGAGCCACCCAGGTGCCCCAGTTATAATTTATTTTTAAAGGCATTGAAAAATTAAGGGCACCTGGCAGGCTCAGTCGGCAGAACCTGCAACTCGTGATCTCAGGGTCGTGAGTTCAAGCCCCACTTTGGCCATACAGCTTACTTTAAAAAAAAAAAAAAAAGTCATTGAAAAATAAAACCAGGGTTTCTTGTCTTTTTACCACCAGATATCCTTTTTATTTTTCCTCAAAACTTCATGTTTTAAGTTTATTTGTTTTGAGAGAGACAGAGCGAGAGGGGGAGGAGCAAGAAGAGAGAATCCGAAACATGCTCTCTGCTACCAGTGTGCTAAGCCCAGCACAGGGTTTGAACTCCCCAACCGTGAGATCATGACCTGAGCCGAGATCAAGAGTTAGAAGCTTAACTGAGTGAGCCACTCAGGTGCCCCTCAGAACTTCGTGTATTAAAGTATTTGTTATGGTGACTTCATAGAGAAATCACTCGTTTTCCCCATTTTTCTTCTTTAAAGACACGTGTGACTGCCAATTAAGAGTCTATTCAGAACAAGATATCTGGTATTACCACACTGAGTTGATAATTAGAATCCAAAACAAAGACTTGAGGTTTTTCTCAGGTGTTAAATTATTGTTCTATATTCAGTTTCTCTTAGGTGATTTGAAATGTTAAAAATAGCTTGTGGACCCCAAGTTGGAAACCAATGACTTAAGGAGTCCACAGGAAAAGCAAGCACTACGATGGAAAGGAACAAAACAATAATAGTAATGGGGATGGACCTTTTCCTCAAAAATGGATTTTTGTGTGTGTGTCAGAAACCTCTCATTTTAAAATTTTTTTTTTTCAACGTTTATTTATTTTTGGGACAGAGAGAGACAGAGCATGAATGGGGGAGGGGCAGAGAGAGAGGGAGACACAGAACTGGAAACAGGCTCCAGGCTCTGAGCCATCAGCCCAGAGCCCGACGCGGGGCTCGAACTCACGGACCGCGAGATCGTGACCTGGCTGAAGTCGGACGCTTAACCGACTGCGCCACCCAGGCGCCCCAGAAACCTCTCATTTTAGACTGTTGTTTGGTTTTGTGTTGCTGGTAGTGTTTTCATTGTTCGTTTGTATCTTTTGTTTTAGGAAGGAAGACTTCAAGAAGTCATTGAAACCCTTCTCTCTTTGGAGAAACAGACCCGCACCGTGAGTAGATTATAGTGAAAAACCTCAATTATCATTGATTTTATTTAACAATGTTCTGTTGACTCTCAGCATATTTTCATTCTTACAGGCTTCTGACATGGTGTCTACATCCCGTATCCTAGTTGCAGTGGTGAAGATGTGCTATGAGGCTAAAGAATGGGATTTACTTAATGAAAATATTATGCTTTTGTCAAAAAGACGGAGCCAATTAAAGCAAGTGAGTTCGTGACTGCTCATAAAACAAATACATTTGCATTTAAATAAGGACATTTAGAAAACCTTTCTGTGAATCTGTTTTAAATTACTGTTAAATCAGCATTACAACATTCTAGACAGTTTTCAAAAATTCTGTCCATATTTTCATGTCAGCTGCTTTTATGTTTTTTTTTTCTTCTAGTTTTCATATATTTGCATATTTTTACAAAATTGTGCTGAGAATGTTGGTGCAGCTTTGTTCTGTTTCCGTGTTGCTCCCTATCTTCATATTTATTATTTTAAGTGATTGTGTTATAAGCCATCAAGCTGATAGTCTATCATTTACTTAATCATGTATTTTGGGGCATCTGAGCGGCTCAGTCAGATAAGCCTCCAGCTTTGGCTCAGGTCATGATCTCGTGGTCTGTGGGTTCGAGCCCCGCATTGGGCTCTGTGCTGACAGCTCAAGAGCCTGGAGCCTGCTTTAGATCCTGTGTCTCCCTCTCTCTCTGCCCCTCCCTTGCTCGCACTCTGCCTGTCTGTATCTCAAAAATAAAGGTTAAAAAAAATTTTTTTAATCATGTCTTTCATTAAACATTTAATTAATATTTCACTTATTTTGAGGCAGTTTTTCAGACATTTTGACTACTTATTTTGTTTAAAGATTATGTTTTCTTTTGGTGTTTTGGGAAAGCTAGATTTTACTGTTTCCCTGTTCTTTTGCTTGAGGTTTTTTTGTTTTGTTTTGTTTTTTAAGTAAACTCCATCCCCAACATGGAGCTTGAACCCATGACCCCAACATCAAGAGCCCCATGTTCTACGAACTGACTTGGCCGGCACCCCTTTCGCTTGAGATATTTAAATGATCCTCTGTACAAAAGAGTCCACTTTTGTCATTCATATCTCATCTTTCAAGTACTATTCCCTGAGTAGCTTCTGGGTTTTTATTTTTTGCTTTCAAATAAAGGTATTGACGTTGTAAAACGGGGAGTAGTAGAACCAAAAAACAAATAGGGTGTTCTTGTTCAAATCCCTTGTTTTATTAGTTTACTGCTAGAGTGAACTTAGTGATAGAGTAGGTTAAATTATTTTTTGCAAAAAACAATTTGTTGTTCTTTTTTTAGATAAGTTTACATGCATATAATTTGTTGTCAAGAATTAACATAGAGGGACACCTGGCTGGCTCAGTCAGTGGAGCGTGCGACTTTTGACCTCGGGTTCGTGAGTTCGAGCCCCTTGTTGGGTGTAGAGATTACTTAAAATATTTTTTAAAAAAGAATTCACATCGATTTGAGGCAATCTAGTACATGTGAATGCGAAATTCCTCTAAATACGCCTTTTGTTGCTCAGTTCTGTGCTTTCAGAGACCATCATAGAGTTGGTTGAGAGACTGGCATAGATGAGTCATTGCCTTCCTCTGGTTTTCTGAGATTTGCTTGCTATGGGACGATTTGGAAAGGGCTGCTTCCCTAGACATCTTGAGGTAGCCTGGCTTAAACGAAAACGTGTTTTGTATAGGACTGATGCCGTTCAAACAAAGCACGTATCCTAAACTAAAGGTTTAATAGAGTCCTAGCATTTCAGAACTAGTAGAGGGACTGTTAACTCTGTCCCTTTTCTGATTGAGAAACTGACATTTCTATGTAAGACTCTTGGAATGTGAAGAAATGTGCCAGGTCACCTTTGGTTCAGTACAGAATATGATCCCTGATAGTAGTGTAGTACCTCTTTAACAAGTGCCCTAAAGGTCACTTATTTTTTATTTTACTTTTTTTAAGTTACACACACACTCCCAGCAGTATACAGTAAGTGACACACAATGTCAGCGGTGCTAGGAGACCTGATAGGAGGAAGAGAGGGTTTTGATTACATTTGGCGGGGGGCGGGGGGTGGGGAGCGTCCTGGAGAAAGAGGAGTGTGAGCCCATCTCCCAGCTGGCTGACGGATGACCCCGACTGCAGTGGCACTGCCCTTTTCACCGTGACAACAATGTTATGTCTTAGCTCTGGAAGGTGCTTAGGGACTCAGAGTGTCTCTTTCCTTTTCCCATAATTAACTTTTTACCTAAAGCTTTTCTTTCTGCTTTACCAGACTTAGAAAGTAATGATTTTCTTAAAATAACCTTTTCTGGATTGCTTAAAATTAATGGTTTCTAATTCACTGTCTGTCACTTGAGCCCAGGGGGTAAGCCTCACTTCTACCATGACTTACCTAATGACTTGTGTTTTTCTCAGAGAGCAGCAGGATGTTCACTTATCATTAGAATATTGATATAACTGTTTTGTTTGTTTTTCTTTTACCCCATCTGATTTCTGTTAATGTAGTTTTTGCACAGCTTTTAGAATTACTAATTTGTATGCCCTTGTAGAAATCATTATTATAATTAGTGTTGGAAGGATCATGGTTTTTTGTTTTTTTTTTTTTAACGTTTATTTTTGAGACAGAGAGAGACAGAGCATGAACGGGGGAGGGTCAGAGAGAGGGAGACACAGAATCTGAAACGGGCTCCAGGCTCTGAGCTGTCAGCCCAGAGCCCGACGGGGGGCTGGAACTCACGGACCGCGAGATCACGACCTGAGCCGAAGTCGGACGCTTAACCGACTGAGCCACCCAGGCGCCCCAGAAGGATCATGTTTTGAGATACAAAGTGTCCCAGACCCTTGCTGAAAGAGTTGTGTTTTACAATAAAACCTTTATTTTCTGGAACTCCTGTGTGTCTCTGAATGGCCATTTTTTCAGTTAATTAGAACTTTGACCTGAACTACATGAATATTGTTTTTTAAGGAAATCTTTGCAAGATATACAATGGGATTTTTTTTTTCCCAGCATGATTGAGGTACAGTTGACAGCAAGATATTCTGTTTACTTTTCTGCTGCCTTAAACAAAATATATTTAATATAGTTTAACATTTTCTTTATGACAAAGAGTCCTAATTATTATTCTCAATGATTATCATAACTGATAATGCTGTTCAGAGTCTATATTAGAGGTTGCAAACTACAGGCCGCGGTCCAAATCCCACCTGCCAGCTTTGTAAATAGAGTTTTTGGAACACAGCCACACCCATTTGTTACATATTGTCTGGCAGCTTCTGAGGTTACAAAGGCAGTTGAATAGTTGAGGCAGAAACCCTATGGCCCACAAAGTTTAAAATATTTACTGTGTAAACGTTTACTAAAACGTACAAAGAAGTTTTGCTGACCCCTGACCTAGAATGTTAGAGCTAGAGGAAATGTATCCAACCCACTTACATTATCTGAGAAACCTGGGCAGGGGATGCTGTGACTTTCAATGTCCTGTTTCATTGAGGGGAGTATGGGTGATTGTGGCTTCTCCGCCCTCCTGAGGCCCGGCAGGGGTGGGGGGGTGCTGCTAAACCCTCTGCCTCTGCTACGGACTCTTTCTTAACTCAAAGTATCTGCTAGCTGTGGCTTCATTGCTGTTCATAGCCACTGGTGACCCCTGCTTTTCTCTTGTCCTTTTTCCCCCTTTCGTCTGTTACAACTTCTTCCCATGCTTTTTTGTTTGGCTCCAAAAAAGCTAGCTAGGAAGCCTTCTAATAGACATCGTCAAATACTCCTTTTATGTAATCATGTATGTTCGCTCTTTGTAGTGGGGAGGGGTAAGGTCTTTGCACCTGAGGTTTTCCTAACCTTTTTACGTTATTCCTGGGTGTTCAGTACATCTTAGCTGTCACAGACATTTTGATTTTTTTTTTTTTTAAGCAAGCTCTATGCCAAACATGGGGGTAGAACTCACAGCTCTTGAGATTAAGAGTTGCATGCTCTAGGGGCACCTGGGTGGCTCAGTCTGTTAAGCGTCTGACTTCAAGTCAGGCCATGATCTCGCGGTTTGTGAGTTGAAGCCCCATGTCAGGCTTGTGCTGACAACTCAGAGCCTGGAGCCTGCTTCAGATTCTGCGTCTCCCTCTCTCTCTCTGCCCCTCCCTGCTCACTCTGTCTCTCTCAAAAATAAATAAAACATAAAAAAAAAAAAAAGTTGCATGTTCTACCAACTGAGCTAGCCAGGCACCAGGCACCCCCTCCCTTTTATTTTTTTAAGATTTTATTTATTTGTGTATATTTATTTAACAGAATGGAAAGTATACCTGTTCTTTTTTTTTTTTTTCCTTAAGGTTTATTATTTATTTGGGGAGAGCGAGCAAGTGAGGGAGGAGTGGAGGGAGAGAGAAAATCCCAAGAAGGCTCTACACTGTCAGGGCAGAGCCCGATATGGGGCTCCAGCTCATGAACCATGAGATCATGACCTGCGCTGAAGTTGGACACAACCAACTGAGCCACCCAAGTGCCCCCAAGATTTTATTTAGTAATTTCTACACCCAACATCAGGCTCCAACCTATAATCCCAAGATCAAGAGTTGCACGCTCCACTGACTGAGCCAGCCAGGCGCCCCTTTTTTTAAGTAACCTCTTCACCCGACTCGAATCCACAACCCAGAGATCAGATTAAGAGTTGCATGCTCTACGAACAGAGCCAGCCTGGCGCCCCTTATGTTTCGTTATGGGCATAATACTTCATTTTTAACTGTATGAGAAATGAACCTTGCTTATGAATGGTTTTTATTATTTTAGGCTGTTGCAAAAATGGTTCAACAGTGCTGTACTTACGTCGAGGAAATCACAGACCTTCCGATCAAGCTTCGATTAATTGATACTCTGCGAATGGTTACAGAAGGCAAGGTAAGTTTTCCATTGGCATAACTCATAGTGGAAATTACTATCCTATCTGTGTTCAGAGATATTTAGATATGCAGACATTAGATCAGTATATATTTAAGATGACAAAATAGGTCATCACCTTGATTCAACCATTATCTTTGTACTTTTCCTTGTAGTATCTTCCCATTTACAAATGAATATATTTAAAATAGTGGCAGTCTTGATATATCCAGATTTTTCTGGGAATTAGTGATCTTACTCCAAATTTACATGTGGCAATAATTAAAGTTAATTCTTCACCCTGGCCTAGATCTGCTTGAGAAATTTATGCTTGGGATAGCTACGGTTTTACTCTACTATTTAAATTAATAGAGGGGCTCCTGGGTGGCTCAGTTAAGCATCTGACTCTTGATTTCAGCTCAGATCATGATCTCATTCCTGAGATGGAGCTCTTCGTCAAGCTCCACGGGGAGTATGGAGCCTGCTTGGGGTTATCTCTCTCCCTCTCTCTCTGCCCCTCCCCAGCTCACATGCACATGTACTCGCCCTCTCAGAACAAATAAAAAAAAAGAGTATTGGGGTGCATGTCTGGCTCAGTTGGGAGAGCTTGTGACTCTTGGAGTCCTGAGTTCCAGCCCCATGATGAGTGTAGTTTACTTAAGCATTAATAGTAACAGGGGTGCCTGGTTGGCTTACTTGGTTAAGCATCCGACTGAATTTCGGTTCGGTCATGATCTCATGGTTCATGAGTTAAGCCCTGTGTCAAGCGCTGACAGTGCAGAGCCTGCTTGGGATCCTGTCTCTCCCTCTTTCTCTGCCCCTTCCCTGCTTGTGCTCGCTCGCTCGCAAAACAAATAAAGTAATTGAGTATTTGCAGTGTAAACTTAATTTTAAAACTTTCACTGTCTTACCAGAATCTGTTTGTATTTGTTTTGATGTTTTTTTTTTTTTCCCTCCTAATCTTGTTTCTTTAAAAACGGCAAGTATAAAATGGTGACTGAGGTAAATATGTTTTTTTCTGGACAGATATTTGTGATTTGAGGACAAAACTTTAGCTTATGTTTAACTTCTTGGGTCTTGGTTTGACTGTCCCATCAGTTCAGTAAATGTTTATTGAGCACCTGTGTTGTGCTAGATCCAGAATGAACATGACGCTGTTCTTTACCACCGCAAAGAGATCCATCAGAAAAATAGTCGCTGCGCTGTGTCTCGACAGTGGCAGTGGGTCTGCCGTTCCCATGTCACAGAGGCAGGGTGTGATGGCTGAGCTGGCTTTTTAAGAATGAATAGAAATTTGGGGCGCCTGGGTGGCTCAGTTACGCGCCCAACTCTTGATTTCAGCTCGGGTCGTGATTTCACAGTTCGTGAGTTCAAGCCCCACGTCGGGCTCTGTGTTGACAGTGTGGAACTTGCTTGGGAGTCTCTCTCTCCCCTTCTCTGTCTGCCCCACCCACACTCGTGTGCACTCTCTCTCTTTTTCAAAATAAATAATGTTTTTGGAGCGCCTGGGTGGCACAGTCAGGTAAGCATCCGACTTCAGCTCAGGTCATGATCTCTCACTTTGTGAGTTTGTGCCCCGCGTCGGACTCTGTGCTGACAAGCTCAGAGCCTGGAGCCTGCTTCAGATTCTGTGTCTCACTTTCTCTCTGCCCCTCTCTTGCTAGTGCTCTTTGTCTCTCAAAAACAAACGTTAAAAAAAATTATTTTTTTAAATAAAGTTTTTTTAAAAAAAAGAACGAATAGAAATTTGGGGCACCTGGGTGACTGAGTCAGTTGACTGTCCAACTCTTGATTTCAGCTCAGGTCACGACCCCATGGTTCGTGGGATCAAGCCCACATAAGGGCTCTGCGTGGTGCCTGCTTGGAATTCTCTCCTTTTTTCTCTCTCTGTCCTTCCTCCACTTGCACGCTCTCTGTGTCTCTCAACATAAATAAACTTTATTTAAAAAAAAAAAGAATAGAAATTCACAGGGGTAGGGGCATAGGGAGAACGGCAGTTTAGACATAGGGGAAATTCTATACAAATATGTCAAAGTAAGAAACACATGGAACATTTAGGAAAGTGGAAGTAGTTTGTTATTCTTGGAGATTAAGGTTTTTGGGGGTGGAGTGGGAAAAAGGGTTACTGCAAAGCAAAGGCTGAAGGGACAAGCAAGCCCAAACATGAAAATTAGTTCCCTAGACTTGATTAGGCTATAGTTCTTTAAAAAAAATTTTTTTTGTTAGGTTTATTCATTTTTCAGAGGCAGAGAGAGATGGAGTGTGAGCGGGGGAGGGGCAGAGAGAGGGGGAGACACAGAATCTGAGGCAGGCTCCAGACTCTGAGCTGTCCACACAGGGCCCAACATAGGGCTCGAAGTCACCAACCGTGAGATCATGACCTGAGCTGAAGTTGGACACTCAACCGACTGAGCCACCCAGGTGCCCCGATTAGGCTATAGTTCTATTTTTTATGTTTAATTTGTCGGAAATTATATCATCTAACATTACATAGCTGCAAAAAATGCTCATAACTTTAATACTTAAGATCAGATATTTTTATCTTATTATTATTTTTTTAAGTCAGCTCTATGCCAACATGGGGCTTGAACTTATGACCCCAAGGTCAAGAGTTGCATACTCTACTGACTGAGCCAATCAGGCGCCCCTCAAATAATTCTTTTAAAGACACTGTTCTATTTTCTGTGCTATTTAACATAGCATGTGGTTCTGTTACTCATTAAACACAAGAATTTCATACTTAGGTTCTCAAAGTAAAGCTACAAAATATGGATAATGTTTTGTAGAAACATTTTCTTAAAAAATTATGTGATTGTGAGATGTAAAATCACACAGCTGTATTTGTACATGGAGGATAAAGTGCACCATAACTGGATGATAAATACTAATACTATTAAGCTTGGTTTGAATAATAGTTCAATTCTACCTTTAAAATTTTAACACACACACAAATTTAACACATTTTGGGGCACCTCAGTGGCTCGGTCAGTTGAGCATCCACTTTTTTTTTTTTTTTTTTTTTTTTATGTTTTTTGGTGTTTGTTTATTTTTGAGAGAGAGAAAGAGAGCGTGAACAGGAGAGGGGCAGAGACAGAGGGAGGCACAGAATCCAAAGCAGGCTCCAGGCCCTGAGCTGTCAGCACATGAACTGCGAGATCATGACCTGAGCCAAAGTTGGATGCCCAACTGACTGAGCCACACAGGTGCCCCTTGAGCATCCCACTCTTGGTTTTCACCCACTCAGGTGAAGATCCCAGGGTCATGGATCAAGCCCTGCGTCTAGCTTTGCCCTGCGCTTGGAGCCTGCTTGAACTTTCTCTCTTTCCCTCTGCCTCACTCGCTTGTTCTCTCTCAAAACTAGGGGCACCTGGGTGGCTCAGTTGGTTAAGTGTCCAACTCTTGATTTTGGCTCATGGTTCATGAGTTCCAGTCCCGCGTTAGGCTCTGCACTGACAGCACGGAGCCCACTTGGGATTCGCCGTTTCAGTCTCTCTCTCCACCCCTCCCCTGCTCGTGTGCTTGCTCACTCTCAAAAATAAACATTTAGGGGCGCCTGGGTGGCTCAGTCGGTTGGGCGTCCGACTTCAGCTCAGGTCACGATCTCGCGGTCCGCGAGTTCGAGCCCCGCGTCGGGCTCAGGGCTGATGGCTCAGAGCCTGGAGCCTGCTTCCAATTCTGTGTCTCCCTCTCTCTCTGCCCCTCCCCCATTCATGCTGTGTCTCTCTCTGTCTCAAAAATAAATAAACGTTAAAAAAATTTAAAAAAAAATTTTTTTTAAATAAAAAAATAAACATTTAAAAAACTTTTAATACATGTCTGAGAATTTTCATAATACAGATTTCTCATATTTGTAGATTTATGTTGAAATTGAGCGTGCTCGACTGACTAAAACATTAGCAACCATAAAAGAACAAAATGGTGATGTGAAAGAGGCAGCCTCCATTTTACAAGAGTTACAGGTAAGGAGTTGTATTTAGAATGTGAAAATCCTGATATTTAGTCGGCGGTGTTTCTTGTAGATAGAGTTTATTTTGGCACCTGGTCACTTCTTCAAAACTACCAAGGTTGAGGGTGAGGGCAGTGGAGGGTGAGGTTATTCAAGTACCTGAAAATTATGTCATTATGGTCCCAACTAAACTGCTAAAAAAAAAGTTGTGAAGAAAAGTTAGAAGCAATGAATCAGTCTTGATGTGTGCTATTATTTTAACATTTTCATCCTCTTTAGAACTTAAATCAGTAATTCATGTACTGTTTACTGATGCGTTAGGGATTTGCTGTTAATCATCAGCTTCGTTTTAAATGAATACTTGATTGTTGGTCAATTTCTAGACTAAATTGGTTTAACAAAGACAAATTGCATCATAATTTGCTATGTTTCAGGACAGATTTTTAGGAGAGATCTTAAAATGAGATAGCAAAGAGCTAAGAAATCTGAGAAAAGCCATAGACTCCCTAATAAAAAAATGTACCTGAACTGCACTCAAAATTTTGCTTATAATTTTGGCCCATCAAGGTTTCCCCAGTAAGTTAAATTGCTTATTCTGATTTTTCAGTCATGTGCCATTTTAGCCAAAGGAAGGGAAACCATAGTACTGAGAGGATCTTGTGTGCTCTGCGTTGTCTGTGTTCTTTTTTTTGAAGCATGTCTTGAGTTCTCTATACACTGTATCTTATTTAATGTTCACACACGACACTATTTCTATCCCCATTTTTCTGCCAAGGAAACTGAAATTTAAAAGGATTAAGTAATGTGCCTAAAGTCACTGCCAAGAATTGGTAGAGTTCAGATTCATACTAGTTCTGTTTGACTTCAAACTTCTTTTCTTCTTTTTAATTAAAAGACTGTATTTTTTGGAGCAGTTTTATGTTCACAACAAAGCTGAGTGGCAAGTACAGAGAGTTCCCATATAGCCCCCGATGCACCATCCCCCCCACACCCACACATACACACGCACCACTTCCCCTCCTGCCAGCATCTCGAACCAAAGTGGTTCGTTAGTTACGGTTGATGAACCTGTGTCAACACGTGATCACCCAAAGTCTATAGTTTGCCTTAAGGTTCACTCTTGATGTTGTACATTCTGTGGATTTTGACAAATGTCTAATGACGTGTGTTTATCAGTGTAGTACCATACAAAATAGTTCACTGCCCTAAAAATTCTCTGTGCTCCAACTATTCCTCCCTCTCTCCACTCCCCCACCCCCTGGCAACCACTGATCTTTCTACCATCTCCATAGTTTTGTCTTTCAACCAGGAGGATTATGTGCCCCACGATTTAACATCCTCTGAAATATTCTTGCCAGAAAAAATCACCTCAATTATATAAAGCTTCTAGGTTTAACTACCAGTTTACAAGATACACTGGGGACAGAGGAGCTTATTAAATGATACCACAGGGATGCAATCAGTGTAATTTAGACTCCAGGAAACTGTAGGATGATTGGCTTGATTTTGTCAATAAATAAATGGCAAGGCTGAAAGAAACTTACCTACCACTTGCAAAGTATAAGCCTTATTTGGATTCTGATTTAATTAAATGAGATATTGAGGACTGACTAGATATTTAGTGATCTAAGAAATTTTTAGGTATGATCATTTTTTTTGTTCAGTTTCTCTTTTAGAAATACATACTGAAATAAATGTAAGATGTTACCTGAAATTTGCTTCAAAATACTTGACACATACAGAGTGAGTGAACATACATAGATGGAACATCGATGGTTTCGTTCCTTAGGGATTTGCATACATACATTCATCAGTGTATACGTTTTTATTTTCTTTAGTAAAAAAATTACAAAGACCATGAAATAAAAACCTTTTCAGACCTAATAATAATAGCCTTACTTCATTTTACTTTGTTATTCTACATTTTATAAATTCATTTGCAATATGTGTGTACCAAGTATTAAAAATGTTTTTATAGTATTTGACGTAACTGATTTTCTATGTTGTATCTGTTGCATATTGACTGTAACTGTACATCCTGCATCCGTTTGGAGTCATGTCAGCCTTGTTATCCGAATTATAAAAAGGCTAGAACCTCTTTTTTTCCTTAATTTTTTTATTATATAAATAGCCTGCAAGTGGCATCGTATTTTGGGTTCAGAATTGTAACTTCCTCACTAGCCATGAGGAAAACGCAAATTAAAACCACAGTGAGATATCCCTACATGCGTATTAGAACAGCTCAGAAAAAAAAATACAATACCAAGCGCTGGCAGGGATGCGAAGTGATGAGAACTCTCACCCGTTGCTAATGGGAATGAGAAATGGTGCAGTCACTCTGGGAAACAGTTTGGCAGTTTCCTTCTTTTTCTTTTTTTTTTTTCCTGGCATCGGCTGAGCCATTGGCATTATCGGCACCGGCCACAGTGCCATCCACAGACCATCGTGAGAAAGGGCCATCGTCTGCAGTTTGGCAGTTTCTTATGAAGCTGAACGTATGCTTGCCAGACGACCGAGCAGTCCTGCTTCTTGTGCCCAAGAGAAATGAAAACTTAAGTTCACACTCAACCTGTCCACTGGTGTTCAGAGTAGCCTTGTTAGTGATGGGCACAGGTTGGAAACGGCCCAGCTGTCCTTCAGCCGGGGAGTGGATAAACTGGTTCCTCCACACAGTGGAACACTTCGTGGCCGTAAAAAGGAATGGACCTGTTGTTTCAGAATCATTGGCTGTCGAGGGTTCAAAGTGGGGGAACTACGTGACTGTAAAGGGGTAGCACGAGGGAGTATTTGGGGCTGAAAGAACTGTTCTGTATCTTGATTGTGATGGCGGTTAAACTACATAGGTTAACTATATAGTTCTATTGTTAACTACGTAGGTGAAAATTCACAAAACTTTTTATACCAGAAGGAAAAATAGCCATTTACTATATATTTTTTAAAATTGTAATTTCCTGGAGGAAACCAGCTTTTTAGATCATCATCAGTACTCTGTCAGTGTGCGAGAAGTTTCTTGTTATTGGACAGGCGTGAATGTTTTAATACATTTAACTTTGCAGTTTTTAAAAATTAACAAATATAAACTTATTTGGGGACTTCGCTAGGTGGAAACCTACGGATCAATGGAAAAGAAAGAGCGAGTGGAGTTTATTTTGGAGCAGATGAGGCTCTGTCTAGCTGTGAAGGATTACATTCGTACACAAATCATCAGCAAGAAAATTAACACCAAATTTTTCCAGGAAGAAAATACAGAGGTAAGCATGTCTCTTAACTACAAGTTTACTATAGGAGTATTTGGGGGGAAAAACCATAAGCCCCAATTTATTTTATCAACTTTTTTTTTTTCCAGAAATTAAAGTTGAAATATTATAACTTAATGATTCAGCTGGATCAACATGAGGGGTCCTATTTGTCTATTTGTAAGCACTACAGAGCAATATATGATACTCCCTGTATACAGGCAGAAAGTGAAAAGTGGCAACAGGTAAGAATATATTCTTATACTGGACGTCGATACTTATTAGGAAGAATTTGCATTTTTTATTTTGAAATAAGTTTAACTTCAGTAATCATAAGCAGTTGTATGGTGCTGCTTTCTATTCAGTGTGTTGACAATTCAGTTTATCTTTACTGATTCAAACAAATTGTGGCGATACTCTAAGTTCTTTGTCACTTTTGAAGAATGTAGGTTTGCTATTTAAAGTGTGTATAGCGGCACCTGGATGGCTCAGTCGGTAGAGCATGCAACTCTTGATCCTTGAGGTTGTGAGCTCAAGCCCCATGTTGGGTATAGAGATTACTTAAAATACAGGGCACCTGGGTGGCTCAAATCAGTTCAGCATTCGACTTCGGCTTAGGTCATGATCTCAAGACTCGTGGGTTCGAGCATTCAATTTCGGCCCGGGTCATGATCTTGAGGCTTGTGGGTTGGAGCCCTGTGTTGGGTTCGGTGCCAACGGCACAGAGCCTGGAGCCTCTTTGAGTTCTGTGTCTCCCTCTCTCTCACCCTCCCCTGTTCATACTCTTTCTCTCTCTCTCAAAAATAAATATTTTTAAAAGTTAAAAATAATAAAATAAATGAAAGTAAATATGTATAGCAGGTCACTTGCTAATAAGGTTACAAGCAAAGACCTGGCATTACTTTGGAAAATTATTTCACAATACTGTTTCAAATAGTTGATAGGTATATTCCACATTTGTGCTGCTAACTTGTTATAAGAACTTTTTCTTTATACATTTGTCACCGAAAAAGATGTCAGCCCAGAGAGTAATTCAGATTAGCGAGGATTTACGTAATTGCTCCAGAAAAACTTATGGCAGAAAGCCACTGTGTAAAGATCAGCTTGGTAGGGTGTTTCTTCCCTAAGACTTTTGAGTACAATATCAAACATGAATATAGACAATTCTCTTGTGATTTTTTTAGTTCCTGCCAAAGTTTCCATTTTGTTTCTAAGCTTACATATAATCCATTGTGTTATAAAACATTTGTAGGCTCTGAAAAGTGTTGTCCTCTATGTGATCTTGGCTCCTTTTGACAATGAACAGTCAGATTTGGTTCACCGAATAAGTGGCGACAAGAAGTTAGAAGAAATTCCTAAATACAAGTAAGTACATTTATAGCTAAAGTAGCGGAAACACCATCGTGAAAGAAAATTGGTTAATCTAAGTGTGCACCTTCTTACTTGGTTGCTGATAGATTGTATTGGCGAATAAAGCTAGAGTTCATAAAATAGCGAAATGTGTTTTTGCGCTGTATTCAAAATTACACTCTTCGTTCTAAACCACTTATCGAGTAGAAGTTGTATTTCAAGCTCACTTTAGCAGCTTTTGGTTAATTAACCATTTGATAAAGTTTTAGTAATTTGGGGCTTCGTGATTTTCAGGCGTACATACTATATGAAACAGACACACGCTTCATAAGCACAGTGGGCTTTTATTTAAAAGCTGTTTTTTTCTTTTATCTGCCTCATTAGTAAATTTACATTAATTATTCCAGAGATTGGCAAATACGTTGCAGTAGGGGATAGAATGTTAAGTAGGGGAATGCTCCGTTCAGAATTACTATGGAAAAAATGATAGTAAAGTAGGCAAAATAAATACTAATCAGGGGCTCCTGGCTGGCTCAGTCGGAAGAGTGTGCGACTCGTGATCTCAGAGTCCTAACTTTGAGTCCCCATTGAGTGTAGAGATTTTATAAGTACAGTCTTTGACAGTTTTTAAACATTTGCTCTCATATTAGATAAAACAATTTTTACAGATTGGGAATATTAAGTTTTATACAATTTACAGGGATCTTTTAAAGCTTTTTACCACAATGGAGCTGATGCGCTGGTCCACGCTTGTTGAAGACTACGGACTGGAATTAAGGAAAGGGTCTCCCGAGAGTCCGGCAACTGATGTGTTTGGTTCTACGGAGGAAGGTGAAAGAAGGTGGAAAGACCTGAAGAACAGAGTCGTTGAACATGTAAGAATCTGGCATGGTGGATGGGGCACCTGGCTCAGTCAGAAGAGTGTGCGACTCTTGATCTCAGGGTCATGCGTTCGAGCCCCATGTTGGGCATAGAGATGGCCGAAAAAAATAAATGGTGAAGAAAAAAAAAGGCATGACAGAGTTGCCAACCTGGAAGTAAAGTTGAGCATAAACTTTGATTTTTAAGTTTGATAGTCCAATGTTTCTTTGGAGGTTATGTCTTTAGTTTTTTGCTTTAGGATTTTTTGGAGGTAGGGAGGCTATTCCCAATGTAGTAGAGATGTAAATTTGTTATTTAAATGTTTATTGTATATTTTCCCAAAGCACATCAGAATTTATCACCTCCCTCTTACTCCCTCTTCCCCCCCACCACCACCACATTCCCCCATTTTTGGCTTCTCAGAAAACTGTGTTTTAGCATGCTTATTTTGTGGGGACCTCTCAAGAATCCAAAATTTTACGGCATATAAACCAGCAGGAAATTCTTAAGAATGTGGGGGGTACTTGTGGGTGAAAGGAGTGTTTTCCATCTGATAACTCGCTTGGTAGTTTGGAGAATGGGTAACATGTCTTAAACCTGACCTTTGATCTTGGTGTCACTACAAATTGAATTAGCTCAGCATTCATTCATATAACATCCTATTGAGCCTTCTGTGTGCCAGACACTGTTCAAAGTGCTGAGGCATGTGGGAAAGGAAGACTTGGGCCCTGCTTTCAGAGAGCTTAAACAGAAATCATAGGAAAGATGCATTTATAAATAAAAGCGTTACAGGGGCGCCCGGGTGGCTCAGTTGGTAAAGCGTTTGACCCTTGATTTCAGCTCAGGTCACGTCCTTTCAGTTTGTGAGTTCACCCCGCATGGGGCTCTTTGCAGACAGCGTGGAGCCTGCTTGGGCTTCTCTCTCTCTCTCCCTCTGCCCCTCCCCCGTTCGTGGACATGCACACGCTCTTGCTCTCTCTCAGAATACAAATAAATAAACTTTAAAAAATGTTACAGATATTAGGGTACAAGTATATATCGAATGGAGTAGAGCATGAGGAGAAAGTTGATTGGTTCTGCCTGAAAGAACGGTCAGGCAAGAGCCGCGGTTAATTGACACAGGAGGGAAGATTCGTAAGAAGAGAACCAGGTTAGCGTGCAGGTGGGATAGTTTGAGCAAAGGCATGGAGACACCGACCAGCAGGGGAACCCTAGGGCCTCCAAGAACAGGGCTCAGCCAGGAAGGAAGTCGGAGATACGGTAAGGGTCTGGAACATAACAAGGTGTATATACTCCAGTCGTGGAAACCGAGAGGACGGTGACCAGGCCCATATCTGACACAGAGCCCTCTAGCAGTAAGCGTGGAGAATGTGTTTGGAGAGAGACCACAATGGAACTGAGAAGACGAAGCGAGGGCTCCTGTGGGCTCCAGCCAAAGCAGTAGCTGAGGATTGAAGAATGGATGAGGTGGAGATATTTTAAGAAAAAATCAATCGAATTTGGCCACTGATTAAATTGAAAGTTATGAAGGAAGAGGGGTCCAGAATGATTCCCCTGCTTCCTAAGAAGCTGGTGTGGCCCTGGACCCTAACAGAGACGGGAGAAGACACGGCTTCTTCAAAGATCCATTCATTTTTCTTCCCACTGTTCCCCATTTTCCCTGTGAATGCTGTTGTTTTGTTAATAACATAATAATAAAGGGAAGTCTCTAACTTGAGCACCATTTCCAGTGAAAATTGGGACATTTAATTTCAAGTTACCTTTCAACAGTTACGATAATGTGTTTTGAGATACTCTCGATCATTTTTTGAATCTGAGCCATTTAAACATCTGTGTCATAATTAGGAAAGTTTAACTTCAGATTCTTGCATTTAGCAAAAATAGTTTAGTATCGTTATAGTTTTTAACCATTGTTTTAGTTAAGATAAGCCTAGGTTTTGACCACATATATGTATTTTTAATAGATTCTATTTTTTTTTTATTTTAGAGAGTGAGCGAGCACATGCATGAGCAGGGGAGAGGTCCAGAGAGAGAAAGAGCATCTCAAGAAGTCTCCACACAGCACAGAGCCCAATGCGGGGGTTGATCCCACGACCCTGGCATCATGACCTGAACTGAAATCACGAGTCGGATGTTCAACTGACTGAGCCACCCAGGCAGCCCTTGACTATATATATTTAAAGAGAGTTGGAGAGAGTAGGGGCGACTGGTGGCTCAGTCTCTTAAGCATCTGACTCTTGATTTTGGCTCAGGTCATACATGGTCTCACGGTTTCATGAGTTTGATCCCCGCATCAGGCCCTGCACTGACGGTGTGAAGGCTGCTGGGGATTTTCCCTCTCTCTCTGTGCCTCCATGCTTATGCTATCTCTGTCTCTCTCTAAATAAATAAATAGATAAATAAGCTTTAAAAAAGTTGTGGAGAGTATTCAGAATAACTTCCAAATAACTACAGAAGTCAAAATACCTAAATTTTTTACTTTGTTGTTGAACTTTAGAACCGTGGTGGGCTATAGAGAACCAAAAGCTCTGAATCCGACATTTTAACTAAACCTGTTTGGGAATGAAAACAAATGGGCTGTTAGCTTTATCGACAACTGCTACCCGTCCTTCATATGCCCTCTGTTCTCTCCCCAGAATATTAGAATAATGGCCAAGTATTACACGAGGATAACAATGACGAGGATGGCCCAGCTTCTCGATCTGTCTGTTGATGTAAGTGGTAAATGTTGCATGAGCTGTTTGTAGCCAGTCATTTTGAAGATCAGCTGACTTACAAAAATCAAATGAGAAAATCAGTTTTGTTTCATTATTTAGTTTTAAGCTTAGGTGGCAGAAGGTTTCTCCAGGCTATCTTGAGGATCAAAAAATAGCCTAAACACCAAGTTTATAATTACATTAATATTATGTCCTAGTTAAAATCTTCTCTTAAATATGGCAGTTTTACATTGATTCATTTGCCTGGGGTTTATATTTCTGTCATAAATATGTCTGGGTTCCCAGAAATAACCATAGAGATGTAAACTGACGGAGACTTTGCTGCAGCCCCCCTGCCGAGGGCCCAGGTCACATTAGAAGAATGTTACGTTCAGGCCTGAGTTCCTGTTGCTGGAATGTTCACCCACCACAGAGATAGGAGTTAAGTGATGTGAGCTAAAAGCCATTTCTGTCGTCGCATAGTGTTTTCCAGTTTAGCTAAAAAAGAGGAATCACGGATGTTAGAGGTCAAAGGCTTGATCGTTGGTTGGCTCATCAGCTCCTCACATTTCTGGACCACGAGGACCAGAGTCCTTAGAAGTAAACTGCCTTGTCCTTAGTTACGTAGCTGCCAAGTGACAGGGCATATATAGTAACCCAGTGTTTCCGGAAACAAATTAACTGCATAATGTGCTGGGGGGGGACCATTGTAGACCAAGAGCAGACATTTCCTAGACTCGCAGTAAAATAAATATGTTATTATAGGAAGCCTGCTTTGGATTCTGTGCCTCCCTCTGTCTCTGCCCCTCCCCCGCTCACATTCTGTCTCTCTCAAAAATAAACATTTTTTTTTTAAAAAGACAGAAAATGCTTTCCTTAAATTTTTCCTTAAATTATTTTCTGTAATTACGCTTTTTTTTTTTTAATTATCCTGTCTTAATCCAATTTGTCTTTCTCTCTTGCAGGAGTCAGAAGCTTTTCTTTCGAATCTAGTAGTTAACAAGACCATCTTTGCTAAAGTAGACAGGTTGGCAGGAATTATCAACTTCCAGAGACCCAAGGATCCAAATAATTTATTAAATGACTGGTCTCAGAAACTGAACTCACTGATGTCTCTCGTTAACAAAACTACACACCTCATAGCCAAAGAGGAGATGATACATAATCTACAATAGGGTCTCCTTGCCCTTAATGCTTTTAGAAAAGAGTTAAAATTGGAAGTCATTTAAAAACAAAAAAAAAAAAGACTGTTATGGTGTATATGTTGGGGTTTTTTTTCTATTCTCAGCTCCTTTGTCTAAAATTTAAAAGATAGTGACTATGTTTAAGGCCCCTTTTGACCTTTCACTTCCCTGATTTTATCGTTAACTTTGCATTTGCAATTGGTGCAAAAAAAAAAAAAATTTCTATTTCTATGGTCTACGTACTCAAAAACTTGTGTCATAACTTACCCAAATGTGTTTTTCTATCATTTGAAAACTTTTTAGCTATTATTTGTTCTCATTCAGCTAACAACCGTCATTATTATAATAAAAGCAGTATATGCACATTGACTTTCTATAGTTACCTGTGTTTCTGAACATTTTGTGGGATAGGGATTTAAGTATTTTTTAAATAAAAGAAATTCTGTTGTAAAGCTATCAATTATTTAGTAGAATTTCAAAAACAACATAGGGCATATCAGAACATTTGGGATAGAGTTGTAATTTGTGAAGAATTTGTATTTTAGTATTGTGGCAAAAGGCCTCTAGACTGAGTGTAGAGAGTGATTGGTAGGCTAAAGACTTAATGTAGACTTAATTTTTTTTCCTTGAGTCAAACTGGTTTCGATCACAGTAGCTCGATTCTTTCCGTTCCCCGTCTTGACCAGTTACTGAACAAAATCAAGTGACGTCGTGTTGACACAGGTTAACACACAAAGTCATTTTTATAAGATTTGTTCGTGGCTTTCACATCTAGGTCTAATGACATCATTAGTGTTCCAAATTCATTAACTCTATAAGAACTTATTTCCATTACATGAACACTGGATAACAACCTAAAACGATCCAGAAGGACTCAGCCATCCTCTAAGCAAATAGCACAGTATTGACATTTCTTTTACAGAAGTAAACAAAAGTAGTTTTACTGTCAAAAGAAACATCTGAGATCAATTAATATGAGCAAATTTTTGGAAGTTTTTAAAAAATTTGATTTATCGCAGGGAAAACAGAACAATGAAACAATGTTAGAAGGTTATTTAAAGTAAAGAAAGTAGGAGGTCTGCTTTTTTGAAAATCCAAACGAAGGGAGGGGGGAACAAAAGGCATTGTGGAAATAACCTTTTTTTCATAATTTGTTTTCATTTAGTGGTCACTAAACTGTTCTGTGATCCAGAGCTGGGGACAATTGTAGGGACCTCCGCTATTTATGCTGAGTCATTGTGAGTAATAACCCAGTATTAAATCCAAGTCTATTCTTCGGAAATTTATGTATCGGTCACATTGATGACAAACATCTGCTACCACTCATCTTTAAAAATCTAACCCAAACTGTGGTGGCAAGTTCAGGAACATCAGAAGTTCACACTAGCAGTAGAATATGGTTTCAATTTTCTGCTGAATGAAAAGGATAGAAAATGAAATCATTTTGCATTGTTCATTTGTAAACCAAATTGGAGCTAATTTGAATCTAGCTTCTCGTTAACTCACTAACGCGTTACCCTTGTACTTGGCAAACACCTAGGCCATTTGGCCAGATGTATTGTTGTCAAGCTCTCAAATGACCCTCTTTCGTCTTTGTTTAACGTGCTTGCCCTCCAACTAAGCTCTTTGTGTGTCCTGATTTGGTGCCATTTGTAACGGTGTCCCAGTCACTGGATCTCATTTAATTTGCTCATCCAGTTCTTGAGTTTTTCCTATCCAAGCAACTTAAATTTCTTAGTGTTACGAAGAAGAATCAGCTAACACAGGGCAATAAAATATTTGAGACGTTCAGAACCCCAAACCCTGGCTTCCATTTCAGACTTCCAGCTGGCTGTTCGTGAAAAGGACAGAACCACTTTGTTTTAAATATGGAGAAGATAATACTTAACTCCTTTTCGTTTTCATTAGGTTACTAACTACAGAGAGATGATGAGCCACTGTTTTTTGTTTTTGTTTTTTAAATGAAACACTTTTTACCCTTTTATTTTTATATAATTTATGTTTTTATTTTAGAGTTCAATACCGATTTCTGTAATTATCCTCAGTTTCCATATGCTTACTGAATCATTGAAAACTAATCTTTAAAAATCATGCTGTTCCATTCTATCTCTTACAAGTGTTACATGTATGATACAACAAGTACGTATTTTACATTGTGTTTGGCTCCTGGATGTAGCTGCAATAAAAGCACTGATTTGTGGGTGTGTAAAACCCTGGAGAATAAACTCATACTTTTAAAGATCACGTCTTTTTTCAGTTCTCTTGCCGTCTAAAGCAAAAAGCCATAGGATTTTCGTTCTTTCAAAATCATGTCCTCTCCATAAACCTGTTTTTTAAGCCGGGGGACAACGTTGTGCATGTTTTACACGCCAACTGGTTGGCTCCCCCCCCCCCCCGACTCCTTTCTGATCTGGCGTTCACGACAGGCCATACCTTATTGTGCCCTTGACCAGCGGTTCTCCAGTGGAGCCCACATCAGAGTCACCGGCGGGGCTTGTTAAAACAGATGGTTGGGCCCTACCCCCAGAGTTTCTGATCCAGGAGGTCTGGGGTAGAGCCCAAGAACTTCCATTTGTAACAAGTTCTCAGGGGTTGCGGACGAACACTTGCATAAACGGTAGGGTTTTCAAAAGGGCTTTGTGAGAAAGTACTGCGTGGACATGGGCATCGGTACAGTTAGGCTTATGCCCCAGTGTGATTCTTAAGTCCCGTGCCCGCTGTTTCTGAGTCTAGTGATCCAAAGTTCTGGGTTTTGTTGTCTTGCTTGCGGACATGGAGAGAGATGTTCTTGCTTTCTGAGTGGATACAAAGCAATGTCCCTGACCTGGGGCTCAATATTTACCACGTTGAAAGAATTGAGGATTGGAAAAGTTTCATTATGTTGCTATTTCTTTTCTCTCTGTAAGATTAGTAATTGGGACTCCTGGGTGGTTCAGTGGGTTAAGCCACCAAATCGCGATTTCAGCCCAGGTCACCATCTCAATGGTTCCTGAGTTCAAGCCCTGCATTGCTGACCATGCAGAGCCTTGGAATTCTCCCTTTCTCCATCTCTCTCTGCCCCTCCCCCACTCGGTCATTTTCTCTCTCTCTCTCTCTCTCTCTCTCTCTCTCTCTCTCTCTCTCTCTCATACACGCAAAATAAAAACTTAAATAAGATTGGGAACCGTGTTTATCTTGTTATCCATCATTTCTGTTACATAGAAACGTAAATGCTTGCCGAGTTTAATTGTTGCATAACCAATTAATCTTGTAAAATCTCTCCTTATACACTGTTGGTGGGAATGCAAATTGGTGCAGCCGCTCTGGAAAACAGTGTGGAGGTTCCTCAAAAAATTAAAAATAGACCTACCCTATGACCCAGCAATAGCACTGCTAGGAATTTACCCAAGGGATACAGGAGTGCTGATGCCTAGGGGCACGTGTACCCCAATGTTTATAGCAGCACTCTCAACAATAGCCAAATTATGGAAAGAGCCTAAATGTCCATCAACTGATGAATGGATAAAAAAAATTGTGGTTTATATACACAATGGAGTACTACGTGGCAATGAGAAAGAATGAAATACGGCCCATTGTAGGAACGTGGATGGAACTGGAGAGTGTGATGCTAAGTGAAATAAGCCATACAGAGAAAGACAGATACCATATGCTTTCACTCTTATGTGGATCCTGAGAAACCTAACAGGAACCCATGGGGGAGGGGAAGGAAAAAAAAAAAAAGGTTAGATTGGGAGAGAGCCAAAGCATAAGAGACTCTTAAAAACTGAGAACAAACTGAGGGTTGATGGGGGGTGGGAGGGAGGAGAGGGTGGGTGATGGGTATTGAGGAGGGCACCTTTTGGGATGAGCACTGGGTGTTGTATGGAAACCAATCTGACAATAAACTTCATATATTGAAAAAAAAAATCTCTCCTTATACCTTACTGGGATTTTGTTTGATCCTCACTTCCCACTGTATATTACCTTTATATTATGTAATTGTAATACAAGTCAGTGGCATTAATTACATTCATAACGTACAACCAGCATTCATATCTATTTCCAAAACTTTCTTCATTTTTTTTTTTATTTTTATTTTTTTAAGTAATCTCAACAATCAACGTGGGGCTTGAACTCACAACCCCAAGATCAAGATCAAGAGTTGTGTGCTCTACCGGCTGAGCCAGCCAGGTGACCCTACTTGTGAAATTTTATCCCAACCAGAAGTTATTAGGTGGTCGTTCCCCATCCCCCTCTCCCTTTCCCTTGCTCCTGGTAGCTTCTAATCTATTTTCTGCTTCTCTGAATTCACCTACTCCAGATATTTCATGTAAGTGGAGTCCTACAATTTGCCTTTTTGCGCCTGGCTTACTTCACCTAGAGTAATGTTTTCGAGGTTCGTCCATGCAGCATGTATCAGAACTTCGTTTCTCTCATGGCTGAATAGCATTCCATTGTATGGATATAGCGCATTTTGTTTATTCATCTTTCGGTGGCCACTTAGGTTTCTGCTTCTGCCTCTTGTGACTAGTGCTGCTATGAAGATCGGTATACACGTGTGAAGTCCTGTTCACAATTATTTTAGGCATTTCTGCATGTTGGCTTTTTTTTTTTTTTTTTTTTTTTAAATAAAAAGACTCAGGGGCACCTGGGTGGCTCAGTCGGTTGGGCGTCCGACTTCAGCTCGGGTCATGATCTCACAGTCCATGAGTTTGAGCCCCACGCCGGGCTCTGTGCTGACAGCTCAGAGCCTGGAGACTACTTCGGATTCTGTGTCTCCCCCTCTCTCTACCCCTCCCCTGCTCATGCTCTGTGTCTGTCTCTCAATAATAAACGTTAAAAAAAAATTTTTTTAATAAAAAAATTTAAAAAAATAAAAAGACTCAGAAGAAATTATAAAGATTGTGCAGCATATTTTTCACTCAGTTTACACATTGGCTTTTTTTTTTTTAAGATTTTTATTTTTTTAATTTTTGTTTATTTTTTTCGTCATCTCTACACCCAACCTGAGTCTCAAACTCACAATCCCGAGATCAAGAGTTGCATGCTTTTCTGATTGAGCCAGCTAGGCACCCCAAAGATTTTTTTTTAATTATTTATTTATTTATTTTTGAGAGGGAGAGAGACCATGTGAACAGGAGAGAGGCAGAGAGAGGGGGGCGTAGAGGGTCCTAAGCAAGCTCTGTGCTGACAGCAGAGAGCCTGATGGGGGGCTCAAACTTGAACTGTGAGATCATGGCCTGAGCCAAAGTCTGATGCTTAACCAACTGAGCCACCCAGGTGCCTCAAGATTTTATTAAAAAAAAAAATTTTGGGGGGGCGCCTGGGTGGCGCAGTCGGTTAAGCGGCCGACTTCAGCTCAGGTCACGATCTCTCGGTCCGTGAGTTCGAGCCCCGCGTCGGGCTCTGGGCTGATGGCTCAGAGCCTGGAGCCTGTTTCCGATTCTGTGTCTCCCTCTCTCTCTGCCCCTCCCCCGTTCATGCTCTGTCTCTCTCTGTCCCAAAAAAATAAATAAACGTTGAAAAAAAAAATTTTTTTTTAGTGTTTATTTTGTATTCATTTTGAGAGAGATTGTGCATGCCTGAATGGGAGAGGGGCAGAGAGAGAAGGAGAGAGAAGATTCCAAGCAGGCTCTATGCTGTCAGTGCAGAGCCCGACATGGGGCTCGATCTCACAACCGTGAGATCATGACCTGAGCTGAAATCAAGAGTCAGACACAACCAACTGGGCCACCCCGGCGTCCGAAAGATTTTTATTTTTAAGTAATCTCTGCACCCAATGTGGGGCTTGAATTTACACAACCTTGAGATCGAGTCGCATGTTCTACGTACTGAACCAGCCAGGTGCATATTGGCCTTTAAAACCAAAAGAACAGGTGCCTGGGTGGCTCAGTCAGTTAAGCTTCCCACTTCGGCCCAGGTCATGATTTGCAGGTTGGGAGTTCGAGCCCCTCATCGGGCTCTGCACTGACAGTGCAAAGCCTGCTTGAGATTCAGTCTCTCTCCCTCTCGCTCTCTCTCTCTTTCTCTCCCTCCCTCCCTCCCCCACCTGTGCACTCTCTCTCAAAAAAATATGTACAAAGGAATGATGTGGTAGGCCAGAGAGACCAATTTCTGGCCAAGCTGTTGCTATTTCAATCTTAACACTAACTTACTAACAATCTTAACACTAAACATAAAGACAAATTTCACAAGAATTCTTGTTCTCTTACACCCATTGCCAGGAGAGGCCAAAGTCAGTGGAACAGGAACTACTTGTGATCAAGTTATCAGACCACATCTCAGCCTTTTGGAGCATATATCATATGTGTATCTCAAAACAATCAGCATTAAATAAGGCATTCTTGTCTCCATAATAGGTGATCTTGTATCTGAAACCCTTAAGGACTTTTTAGGGTTCAGAACCAAAACGTCTAAACATTTGGTATAACTGGGACAAATAAAAAGAACTATTCAGTATGAATCAAAAGTAGCCACGGGGCTCCTGGGTGCCTCCCTCGGTTGAGCAACTCTTAATTTCCGCTCCGTTCGTGATCCCTGGGTCATGGGATCAAGCCCCTAGTCGGACTTCACATAGAACATGAAGCCTGCTTGGGATTCTTCTGCTCTCTCCTCCCTTCTCTACCCCCACCCCCCCCCCCCATGTCCCTCTCTCTGGCTCAAGGTCTGTCTCTCTCCTTCTCTCAAAAAAAAAAAAAAAAAAAAAAAAAAAGAGCTAAATAGAGGCACCTGGCTGGCTCAGTAGACCATATGACTTGATCTCAGGGACATGGGTTCAAGCCCCAAGTTGAGCGTGGTCCCTACTTTTAAAACTCATCTTCAAGAGTTTTAACATTTCTAAATTGAATAGCCTGCTTCAATTTCCCATCTTAATTTGAACTCTGGACACTTTCCTTGAACTGAGAAAGAAAACTTTGTGGTTTCATAATACCTTTTTTTTTTTTTTTTTTTATGCTTCAATGTCACTGGCCAGTGCAGAAAGTAAAAAGGTTAAAGCAATATGATGTAAACTACTTTTACTTCATCAAGATTTCAGCATTGTATTCATTTGAAAGTTTTTAGGATTTGCAAATTAGATAACTTTAGAAGAGTTCACCTTCAAGAAAGAGCAAAGATGATGTTGCAAAGGAGTAAGACGATTCTTAAAATGCATATCATGTCTGCTACTGCTGAATGTGCTGCATAACGCCTCACTACAGAATACTAACCAGCTGGTTTCCCGACGCTTCCACATTGATTTCCATTGTGCCTGGAATGCAGGCCAGATATTTTATTCAAAGTGTTCCACTTAATGGAAACACTATGAGACCACATTTCCTGCACCTTTTAGAATGCAAATCTTGAAAGAGAAGGATGATGTGACTTTTTTTTTTTTTTTTTTCCCTGCTGTCAGTACTTGGGGATTACAGGAAGAGTTTGGAAATCAGTTTCTCCTGTAAGATTTAGATTATAATAGCAGCATATTCTGGGCCAGAGTGGATAAGCAGACATAATGGCCTCCTGGCTTGCAAAATCTGACGACAAAAAGGCAAGCGTCTGGAGGACAACTTTTACAGTGAGTTGACAACAAAATTTCCCAACACGGGGCATTTATGCCCCGCGTATAGTTGCAAAAGGTATGCACTTTGAAAAATGACCAGATAACTGGCTTGAGTAGCCTCGCGGTATGGAACTGGAAGACAGGATGTGTTGATCAAAGAGTTAGCCATGAAAGCTAGGAGAAGAGTTTCGGAAGCACACCTTCATGGTGTCGGTGGGGGGGGGGGGGGGGTACGAATCCTTAGCGAACTGAATCCAAGAGTTCTGGACTTGCAGTCAAGGCCATCCTAACCACGGAAATGGATACAGGAAATACAGCCAAACCCCTGTGACCCCCTTGCTGGAAACATTTGTCTCATGAAATTGAGACAGCACGTACAAATGGCCTAAAATCATATAAGGAGTTCACCTTGATCTGACCCCATGCTCTATAAGCAAATTTCTAATGATGATATTTACCGTATCATGAAGTTCATGATAATTTACCAAGTTTTATTTGGTAACTTACAAGTGTTATTTTCAAAAACGTAAAATTGAATGTAAAATGGTTCAGTCATGTGGAAAACGGTTTCGTGGTTCCTCGAAAACTTGAACAAAGAGCCTGGGCGGCTCAGTGGATTAAGCGTCCCATGTCGGCTCAGATCATGATCCCATGGTTCATGAGTTCGAGCCCCACGTTGGACTCTGTGCTGACAGCTCAGAGCCTGGAGCCTGCTTTGGATTCTGAGTCTCCCTCTCTCTCTGCCCTCCCCTGCTCATGCTCTGTCTCTGTCTCAAAAATAAATAAACATTAAAAAAAAATAAAAAAAAGACAAAACAGAATAACAGGCGCTCCTGGGGGGCTCAGTCAGGTAAGTGTCAGACTCTTGCTCTCAGCTCTGGGGACCAGCGTCTCTTGGTCTCGGGTCTTGACCTGGGGGTCGTGAGTTCAAGTCCTATGTTGGGCTCCGTGCTGGGCATGAAGCCTACTTAAATAAATAAAAATAAAAATAAAAATAAATAAAACCATATGACCCAGCAATTCTACTCCTAGGTATATCCCCAAGAGAACAGTGAAAACAGTGTTCAAATACTTGCAAGGGAATATTCATAGCAGCACTATTTGCAATAGTCGAAAGGTAGAAACTACCCACATGGCCATCAGAGTATGGATGGATAAGTAAATGGTGGCATAGCCATACCATAGAATATTATTTAGTCATGAAAAATCATGCTGATCTATGCTACAGTGAGGATGAACCTTAAAACATGCCAAGTGAAAAGTCAGACACAAAAGATCACACACGGTATGAATCTATTTATATGAAATATCCAGAATATGTAAATCCAAGAGAAACAAAGTAAATGATGATTTCCAGGGACTGGGAAGGTGTAGGGGAAGAATTAAAATAACTGTTGGGGCACCTGAGTGGCTCAGTTGGTTAAGCGTCCAACTTCGGCTCAGGTCATGATCTCCCAGTTTGTGAGTTCAAGCCCCGCATCAGGCTTTGTGCTGACAGCTCGGGGCCTGGAGCCTGCTGTCCGATTCTGTGTCTCCCTCTCTCTCTGCCCCTCCCCTGTTCATGCTCTGTCTCTCTCTGTCTCAAAAATAAATAAACGTTAAAAAAAAAATTTTTTTTTTAAATAAAAAAAAAAATAAAGATTTTATTTATTTTTAAAGTTTATTTAGGGGCGCCTGGGTGGCGCAGTCGGTTAAGCGTCCGATTTCAGCCAGGTCACGATCTCGCGGTCCGTGAGTTCGAGCCCCGCATCAGGCTCTGGGCTGATGGCTCAGAGCCTGGAGCCTGCTTCCGATTCTGTGTCTCCCTCTCTCTCTGCCCCTCCCCCGTTCATGCTCTGTCTCTCTCTGTCCCAAAAATAAAATAAACGTTGAAAAAAAAAAAATAAAAATAAAGTTTATTTATTTTGAGAGAGACAGACAGTGCGACCAGAGGAGGGGAAAAGAGGAAGAGGGGACAGAGGGTCCGAGGCAGGCTCTGGACTGACAGTGGAAAACCCGATGCAGGGCTTGAACTCATGAACCATGAGATCATGACCTGAGCTGAAGTCAGATGCTTAACTGACTGAGCCACGGAGGTGCCCCATAAAGATTTAATGTTGAAGTATCTCTACACACAACACGGGGCTCAAACCCACAACCTCGAGATCAAGAGTCGAATGCTCCACCAACTGAGCCATCCAGGGCCTCTGGAATGGTTACTTCTGTTTTGCTAATGTCACCTTAATTTTTTTAGAAAGGCAAAAACATGGCTCATGTAAATATAAAATATGTACATCAAAGATTTGATTCAACTTACAAGTAATGAATAAGAGAACCAGTAAAAAAAATTTTTTAATTTTGTTGACGTCTCTTCATTTTTGAGAGACAGGGAGAGACAGAGCACGAGCAGGGGAGGGGCAGAGAGAGAGGGAGACACAGCATCCAAAACAGGCTCCAGGCTCTGAGCTGTCAGCACAGACCCTGATGCTGGGCTCGAACTCACGAACCGCGAGATCATGACCTGAGCTAAACTCTGACGCTCAACCGAGCCACCCAGGTGCCCCTGAGAACCAGTAAAATTTTAAAACCAGTTCAAAGGCGGCGGGGGGGGAGGGGGGGGGTGGGCACCTGGGTGATTCATCAGTGAAGCATCAGACTCTTGATTTCGACTCAGGTCATGATCTCAGGGTTGGTGGGTTTGGGCCCAGCGGCGTTCGGGCTCCGTGCTGACAGCAGGGAACCTGCTTGGGGTCTTCTCTTTCATTCTCTTTCTGCCTGTCTAAAATAAATAAATAAATAAAAATAAACTTTAAAAATAAATGACAATAAAACCACTCCAAAAGGATATTTAAGAATAAAATCGGGGGCGCCCAGGTGGCTCGGTGGGTTAAGCGTATAACCCTTTGCTTTTGGCTCAGGTTCGTGCCTGTGTTCGAGCCCCGAGTCGGGCCACGCTGACAATACGGAGCCCACTTGGAGTCTCTCTCCCTCTCTCTCTGCCCCTCCCCTGCTCTCGTGTGCGTGCTCTCTCTCAAAAATAAATAAATAAACGTAACAAAAAAAAAAATGCGCATGATACAAAAATGGTTCGTGTAAAACAGGCCCAGGCATCGTAATGTGTTGAGTGTCTTATCTTTTGGCCGGACAGGTATCACTTCCGTCTTCAGTGAACAAAAATCTCTAAGTTAATCTCTGCTCCTACAGAATTACTAAATAGCCCAGACAATACAGAGTCAAGCTCAGCCACTGCACTGACACAAAGCCCAGTAATCTCTTTTATCCATTTCCAAGTTTTAAATACTTTTTCTGACATCATGTATGTTCATCAACCTGGAGAGAGGGACGGTTGATGAGGTGTTTTCTTGGATGACCGTGAAATGTCTTCTCAGGAAGAAGTAAATGGTTGCTGTGGTTTTATACACAAGTATTACCATGGACGGATAATGGACATCCGTCTCTGAAAGACAGATCTGCTCCATGAGCTGGAAACACAGAGCCCGTGGGCCTCTAAGGCCAGAGGCCAGGCTTGGCCTATAGAAAAATTAACCGAGAAAACTCAGATGATCCGGTAAAGTCCTTCTGGAGAGGCAGCTTCTTTTCTCTCCGAAGAGAGAGACTCTTTTTCTAATTTTGATGTTTAACAACTTCATTTGTGGCCTGGACTTTTCCCCCACGCCCCAAACCTTGAAATTAAGTGTTTAATCATATATGTACTTCTCTGGTTTTTTAGGTACATCACGTTGGTAAAATAATTTGCTAAACTCCAATCACTATTGAATGTTTGCTGATATATTCAGGCAAATTATCCACTCCTTGAAGTTATTCTAAGTATACTCAGTTGTCAGGAAGGAGTCGTGTGGGACACAACTACAAGTGAATGTATATCATTCATGTCTTTGTGAGGAAGTTGTGTTCCTTCCCATGAGATAACTATCATTCATTTCCTTCCTGGTTTTTAAGTTCCCATGCTATTTGTGAATGTTCACGACAGTTTTTATGATGAGGAAAACATTGGCCAATATTATATTCAAGTGCTCTTTCTCTGAAAAGCATTCTCTTTTTTTTTTCTTTTTTTCTTTTTTTTATTTTTTTCTTTTTTAATTTTTTTTTTCAACGTTTATTTATTTTTGGGACAGAGAGAGACAGAGCATGAACGGGGGAGGGGCAGAGAGAGAGGGAGACACAGAATCGGAAACAGGCTTCAGGCTCTGAGCCATCAGCCCAGAGCCTGATGCGGGGCTCGAACTCCCGGACCGCGAGATCGTGACCTGGCTGAAGTTGGACGCTTAACCGACTGCGCCACCCAGGCGCCCCTTTTTTTTTCTTTTTTTTTAATGTTTATTTATTTTTGAGAGACAGAAAGAGACAGAGCAGGAGCGGGGGAGGGGCACAGAGAGCGGGAGACACAGAATCCGAAACAGGCTCCAGGCACTGAACCATCAGCCCAGACTCCAACCCGGGGCTCGAACTCACGAACTGTGACATCATGACCTGAGCCGAAGTCAGACGTTTAACCAACTGAACCACCCAGGTGCCCTGGTTTCTTTTCTTTTTTTAATGCTTATTTATTTTTTCTGAGAGAGAGAGAGAAAGGGGAGGGGGAGGGGGAGAGAGAGAGAGAGACAGAGAGAGAGAGAGACAGAGAGAGAGACACACACAGAGAGAGAGAGAGAGACACAGAGAGAGAGACAGAGAGAGAGAGACTCCCAAGCAGGCTCTACACCCCATACAGAGCCTGACTCAACCTCGAGATCATGATCTGAGTTGAAATCAAGAGTCAGATGCTTAACCACCCAGGTGCCCCTGGATGCATAGATTTTTAAGGTATTAAATACCATCATTTATTAAACAGTCCCCCATTGACCAAATGGTTATCTTCAGGTTTTTAAATTTTACATTTTTTATTCTTTTTCTTTTTTCACCCTGACTTTGTTGGAGACTGATTGACAAATAAACACTGTATTATATTTAAAGTGCACAGGGGCGCCTGGGTGGCTCGGTCGGTTGAGTGTCCAACTTCCGCTCAGGTCATGAGCTCACGGTTTGTGAACCCCGCATCGGGCTCTCCGTTCTCAGTGCAGAGCCTGCTTCAGATCCTCTGTCTCCCTCTCTCTGTGCCCCTACCCTGCTCTCTCTCTCTCTCAGAAATAAATAAAAACGTTTAAAACTTTAAAAAATAATAATAACAAAGGCATATATTTTTATTTTTTGAATACAATTTTATTAATGAGTTCCCATTGAATGGTTTTTCCCAGTTTTTAAAAAGATTTTCTTTATTTATCGTTATTATTTCTTAAGGTTTTACTTTTAAGTAATCTCTACACCCAATGTGGGGCTCAAACTCACAACCCTGAGATCAAGAGTCACGTGCTCTACTGACTGAGCGAGCCAGGTGCCCTCCCAGTTTTGGTTCTGGATTTTGATTCCCACCCTCCCCCACCCCCATTACAAACAGTGCTGCTGTAAACATCCTTGAATACCTATCTTGGTTCAGTTCTCTTGAAGACATGAGGTGTTATGGATATTTCTAATTATTATGTTCTTTTTTTTTTTTTTTTTTAGTTTATTTATTTTGAGAGTGAGAGAGGGCGCACAGGAGAGAGTGCGCATAAGCGGGGGAGGGGCAGAGAGAAGGTGGGAGAGAAAGTATCCCGGCAGGCTCCCCACCATCAACACAGAGCCCTACGGGGGCCTCGAACTCACGAACCCGAGATCATGACCTGAGTTGAATCAGGAGCTGGACACTTAAATGACTGCACCACCCAGGAGCCCCTAATTATTATGTTTTTTAAAGGGACCGTCCAGGGCTGCCTGGGTGGCTCAGTCATTTAAGGGTCCGACTTCAGCTCAGGTCATGATCTCGCGGTTCATGAGTTCTAGCCCTGCGTCGGGCTCTGTGCTGACGGCTCAGAGCCTGGAGCCTGCTTCAGATTCTGTGTCCCCCTCTCCCTCCGCCCCTCCCCCACTCACACTCTGTCTCTCTCAATCAATCAATCAATCAAAACATTAAAAAAATTGATAAAGTGACGTCCAGACTATTATTCAGGTGACATATCAGATGACTCCTAGGCACCACTTCAGACCTTCTGGGCACCTTCTGTCACTTTTCCAGCCACCAAAGCAGCAATCACTCTTTTGTAGACACAAGTGATGTGGAACTGGTGTGACCATACCACGGGTCGCCTTGGGTCCACCCCCCTTCTCTCCTTCTTCTCTAGGACTTCCCTGTTGACGGGAGCCCAGCTGGCACCACCAAAAGAGAGTGAGAGTTGACGTCCCTTGAGGTGAACCCCTGACCAAGGGGTTGCCTCTTTCCCACTTCTCCCTGCTGGACCGTCCCGAGCGCAGGTCATATACCGTCTTAGAGGACAAGCCCCCCAGGATGGCACAGTCAGCCGCACTGAGCAGCGGCCGGTTTGATAATGCGATTTCTTGGGCGCCAGGATGGCTCAGGTGGTTGGGCGGCCGACTTCGGCTTCGGTCATGATCTCGTGGATCATGGGTTCGGGCCCCACGTCGGGCTCTGTACTGAGAGCGTGGGGTCTGCTTGGGATTCTCTCTCTTTCTCTCTCTGCCCCTCCCCCTGCTCTCTCTCCTCTCTCTCTCTCTCTCAAAATAAACAAACTTAAAAAAAAACAAATAATGCATCTGCCTCCTGGTAGTGTCTCCTCCTGCTCCCGCCTCCTTCCTCTGGCCCTTCTCTCCCGCCCCCGAAATCACACTCGCTAGTAAATTAGTAGCACCTAAGCTTCTGCCTCAGGTTGTGCTTCCCGGGGAATCCAGGCTGAGACAGTTGGTATTTTCCACACGATTCTACTAACTTGAAATTAAGCCATCTGTAAGTCTTTCTCGCGATCGATGTTGAAATAGAATCCCGAGTTCTCGGGATTGTACAATACGGTACATCACAAACGCGGACCTGCTCCTTCTTCTTCTGGGTAAGAGAGGGGTGAGAGTAGAAAGAAGTCCAACAGAGGGCGGAGGCTCTGACCCAAACACTTTCTGTAGATTTCCTCACTGGGTCTGCTTTCTCTCCTCAGCCTACTGCAAGCTGGCTTTCAGCTCTACTATCCTTCTGAAACGGCCCTTTCGAAGACCCCCGTGCCCACCATCATGTCACATCCAAAGGTCGGGTATCGCGTCCCCCTCTTACGTGGTCTCTCAGCAGCGTTTGGCTCAGTTAACCACTGACTGCCTTATTGAAACATTTTCTTCTTTAGAGTTCTCTGGTAGAGCTGCCATCACACCCTACCTCGATGGCTGTCTCCTCCTCCAATGCCACCGGATGGGTGGCCGTTGAAGGGTGCCAGGGTCTCTCCTCAGCCTTCTCCTCTTTTCCAACCATGCTCTCTCCCCAGATAATCTCATCCAATCCTGTACCTTCACATATCTCTCTAGGCTGATGACTTCCAAAACACTATTGTCTACCTTTGCCTTTCTTTCGAACCCCACACTCTCAACGTGTTTCTACTTGGATATCTAAAAGGGGCACCTGGGTGGCTCAGTCAGTTGAGCGACCGACCTCGGCTCAGGTCATGCTCTCACGGTTTGTGAGTTCGAGCCCCGCATCAGGCTCTGTGCTGATGGCTCAGAGCCCGGAGCCTGCTTCGGATTCTGTGTCTCCCTCTCTCTCTCTCTGCCCCTCCCCCACTCATGCTCTGTCTCTCTCTGTCTCAGAAATAAGTAAACATTAAACAATTTTTTTTATTATTAAAAAAAAAGGCAACTCAAATTTAACCTATGCAAAGCACCTCCTGATTTCCCCATCAACCTGCTTCTTCCTCTTCTTCCCACATTTCAGGAAATGATACCACGTGGTAACTCAGGACCAAAACTCAGATGATGTCATTTTTTTCCCTCTCCCCTCATCCTATCCATCAGCAAGTCCTGAATCTCTACAATTCATCCCGAATCCAGCCACTTCTCATCACCTCCACTGCTACACCCGGACCCATGCCACCGTTGTATCTAGCCTGGGCCGTAAGAGCCTCTTGTACCGGCCAAATGCAACCAGAGTGATTTTTGTAAAACTTAACTCTGATTATCTCTCTCACTCCTGCTAAAAAATCTTCTAACAGCGTCCCTTGCAAGGAGGATGAAATCCACAAGCCCCTACCTGATCTGTCCTTGGCTGATCTCTCTGATCTCTTATTTGGATCCTCCTCTCCCTCTTCTTTCTTGCTTTCTTGCTTGCTTGCTTGCTTTTAGACAGACAGAGCCTAGGAGCAGAGGGAGAGAGAGGGAGAGAATCTCAAGCCCAACGCAGGGCTCAATCCCACAACCCTGGGATCACAACCTGAGCTGAAATCAAGAGTTGGACACTCACCTGATTGAGCCACCTAGATCCTTCCTCTCCTTCTTTTTGTCTGCCACTGGAACATGTTGAGCTTTTCTTGGGTCAGCACCTTCCCACGTTAATGCCTCTCTTCCCCACTCTTCTCCAGATCTTGACATGGGTGGGTCTTCTTGGGCTCTTTCTTATCACTTGGGGCTCAGCTCAAGGGTCGTTTCAAGAGGACGTCCCTGATGTCTCTTATTAGGGATGACCTGACCTGATCCTCTCTATCCCACTATCCAGCTTTATTTCGCCATGTCATTTGTCACCGTCTGAAATTATCTCATCATTTATTTTCCTCCGTCCTTATTCCCTTGCGCAAGTAGTGACAGTCTCCATCTCCTAGACTGAGTGGCCCAGGAGGGGTAGACCTTTGTCCTGTTCCCTACTATATCCCAGAAGTGTAGAATAGAATCAAGCCTAGAACCAAGCCCCTAGGAACTCGGGGCGCCTGGGTGGCTGAGTTGGTTAAGCGTCCGACTTCGGCTCAGATCACGATCTCGCAGTGCGTGAGTTCGAGCCCCGTGTCGGGCTCTGGGCTGACGGCTCAGAGCCTGGAGCCTGTTTCCGATTCTGTGTCTCCCTCTCTCTGACCCTCCCCCGTTCATGCTCTGTCTCTCTCTGTCTCAAAAATAAATAAACGTTAAAAAAAATAATAATAATAATAAAAGAATCAGGGCGCCTGGGTGGCCTAGCCGGTTAAGCATCCAACTCTTGATTTCAGCTCATCACGGTTCATGAGTTCCAGCCCCGCATCAGACTCTGTGCTGGCAGTGCAGAGCCTGCTTGGGATTCTCCCTCTCTGCCCCTCTCCTGCTCAATAAATAAACTTAAAAATAAAAATAATAATAATAAAAGACAGAATAAAGGAGGTCAGAAGGTGGTTTGCAATCTTTGGACATAGCTGGCTTTTATTGCCCATGAAGAGATAAAGTTCCCCGGCCTTTCTTCATTACCTTTACAATTTGCTCAGAGTGTCGGGGTCACCAAAGAGCTCGCTGTGAGAAGCAAAAATCATCCTGTGCCTCTCCCCATAGGTCATGGGCTTGGAGAGTGTCAGAGCTTGGAGGAGGGACCTGAGACACAGAGGACCCAACGTGTCCGGAGGAGTGTCCCGAGAACCTTGACCTCAGTGCCGCTGCCTGGCTCGGCCCAGGCATGAACATGTGGTCGCATCACTGGAGCCAGGACACCGATCCGGACTTGAGACTTCCCTTGTTCAATAACTCTGTAACCCTTGGGTAAGTCACGTCCCCTCTCTGTACTCCAGTCTCCCCATTTGTGTGGGGATGATGATGATGATGTTACTTCTTCCCAGGGTTTGCATAAGGCTTAGATAAATTTATCTACGCCAGTAAATATTGGCACAGTTACCAGGCTGGATTCCGAGCTAGTTTGCTAAAAAGGGGCCAGGCTTGAGGCGGCAAAAAGCAAATGGCCTCACGCTTCTTTTAGGAGAATATTTAACCCTGCCTCACATTTACTAAACAGGTTAAAAATTCCCTCAGTCCCTCATGCACACCTCCCACCTTGCTTCTTTCTCTCCTTTTCTGTCTCCTTCCTCTCTTAGAGATATAGGAGAAAAGAGAGAAATAAACACTTCCTCCAACATTTACAATTTTTTTTTAAGTCTTCCCCCCCCCCCCCCCCCTTTTAGGGAACTCTAATTCCAATACACGACTTTCTGGAGAAGCCTGCCTGGCCCTTAGACGCCACTAGGGGGCAGCTCTGCTCGTGGGTCCCGGCCCCTCTCCCAGCGGTGGGCTATAAATAGGCCGCAAGTGAGAAGGTCTGAAATCCCTTCCCACTCTCTTCCAACACTCCTGTTCTCCCCCAGGGAAGTGCAGGGCACCGGACGCGTCTCTAGTCTCTCAAACGGGAGCAGGAGAGAGATGCTGTCTCCTGTTTGTGGTGGCCAGTGGCCCAGGTGATCAGTGGCCTTGGGTCCACCCATGACCCGCGGTCCCAAGAATGACGGGGCTACAGGAGACGCAGAGGCTGAGGCCTTGGGGACTTTCCCTTGTGATATGGAGGGACGGGACTGGAAGTTGAATGGGAGAGAAAGGGAGGAAAAGAGGCAGTAGGCCAGGTGTCCTCTCCCTACCCAGGCGCCCCTGGGGACGGGGTCTTTAAAGAAGTGATTATGTTGGGGCGCCTGGGTGGCGCAGTCGGTTAAGCGTCCGACTTCAGCCAGGTCACGATCTCGCGGTCCGTGAGTTCGAGCCCCGCGTCGGGCTCTGGGCTGATGGCTCAGAGCCTGGAGCCTGTTTCCAATTCTGTGTCTCCCTCTCTCTCTGCCCCTCCCCCGTTCATGCTCTGTCTCTCTCTGTCCCAAAAATAAATAAACGTTGAAAAAAAAAAAATTAAAAAAAAAAAAAGAAGTGATTATGTTAAGGGGCACGTGGGTGGCTCAGTGGGTTGAGTGTCTGACTTCGACCCAGGTCATGATCTCACCGTTGTGAGTTCAAGTCCCACATCTGGCTCTGTGCTGTCAGCGCGGAGCCTGCTTCAGATCCCCTGTCCCCCCCCCCCCCCCCGCTCTCTCTGCCCCCTGCCCCACACTCTCTCTCTCTGTCTCTTAAAAAAAAAAAAATTGGGGCGCCTGGGTGGCTCAGTCGGTTAAGCGGCCGACTTCAGCTCAGGTCATGATCTCGCGGTCCGTGAGTTCAAGCCCCAGTGTCGGGGTCTGTGCTGACAGCTCAGAGCCTGGAGCCTGTTTCAGATTCTGTGTCTCCCTCTCTCTGACCCTCCCCCGTTCATGCTCTGTCTCTCTCTGTCTCAAAAATAAATAAAAACGTTAAAAAAAATTTTTTTTAATTAAAAAAAATTAAAAGAAATTTTTTTAATTAAAAAAATAATAAAAATAAAGCCCTCATCTCCAAATATGGTTACTTGCCGAGGCACCACAAGTTAGGCCTTTGTTATAGGAGTTCTGCGGTCACAGTTTAGCCCAAGATAGACTGTGACTCACTGAGCTCAGTTCTCCTCAATGTCAAGGACAACTAAAAAGACCACCAGAGATTTCACATTCTGCCCCCCCCCCCCCGGGATGATAGAGGCAAGGAGGGGAGGTGGGGGCAGGGAGCTCCATGAGGATAGGAGTGGCCTTTTGGTGGCTGGTGGGAAGGCCAGGGAGAATTGTGTGAGGAAGGTAGTACGAACAGTGCTGTGGGTGCATAGAGTGGGGCTGTCCCCCACCCCCATACCCTTGCACCAGGGCAAGAGGCACCACCTGAAGCTGCTGTCTGGTCCTTTGAGTGGGGACTATGATCCCTTTCTTCACCCTCCTAGGATGAACCCTTTGTGCGGTAGGGAAGGGACACAGACAGTGGGAAACATGTGCGGGGTCCGGTTCAGTCCAAGGGGCATTTGTACCGCCTAGAGAGATCGTGAAAAGGCCCAGACTTCTTGATAGGAGGCCAGGGGAACCAGGACCCGTTTTGTGTGTGTGTGTGTTTTAAGTTTATGTATGTTTTGAGAGAGCCCAAGTGGGAGAGGGGCAGACAGAGAGGGAGAAAGAATCCCAAGCAAACTCTGCACTGTCAATGCAGAGCCGGAAGCAGGGCCCGAGCTCACACACCGTGAGGTCACGACCTGAGCTGATATCAAAGAGTTAGATGCTCCACGATCTCACACTTCGTGGGTTCGAGCCCCGTGTCAGGCTCCGTGAGGACAGTGCAGAGCTTACTTAGAATTCTCTCGCGCGCTCGCTCTCCCTCTGACCTTCCCCTGCTTGCATTCTCTCTCTCTCTCAAAATAAATACATAAACTTAAGAAAAAGAGAAGGTAGAACTAAAAAAAAAAAAAAAAAGAAGTCAGATGCTCAACCGACCGAGCCACCCAAGCACCCCAGGAACCGCTTTAACGTTGAAACGTTCCGCCCCGCCTTGCTCTCCTTCATTCTGCCTCTGGAGCTACGCTTCAAGAGAGCCTAGCAGGAGGGCAACCCCTGTTCCCAAGTGCTGTGATGTGCCTGTGCGTGTGCATGTGCGTGTGTGTGTGTCACACCTGGAAGCGGTGAGTGGAGGAACTTTCTAGCTCTCCTCACCTCCTTACCACACACTTCTCTCAAGTCAGGGCCGGTCTCTCGCACGGTCACCCAGCTTCCGACGTACCCATGTCTCCTCAGAGTACTCTTGACGATTAGACCACCTTCCGAAGCAACTGGAACATTCTCGACGTTGCCTTCTGAGGCTCCATGCAGCCCACCCGACCACACGGTGAGAATTCTGACGAAGCATCTGGAATGGTTTTGCTCTTCTGAGGTGGCCGTAAATACAGCTTCCCTACAGCGTCCACGTGAGGAAAATCTGTTCTGTGGGAAATCAGGGGCCGTGCAAAAATCTAATAATGACGGGGGACGGGGGGAGGCCGAGAAGTAGATTTCTGCGGAACCCAGAGATTACTGCACCGTCCCCAGCTCTCCGCTGTTCCTTGGGATGAGCTCAGTTTTTCCTCCCAGGGAAGAAGCCAAGTGTTTCTAAGGACAAACTGTCTATGTCATTTTCCACAGCTGCGGGCTGGTGTTAGTGACGTGGTCCCGACGTGGCTGACCAGGCCCGAGGGATGGTTCGGATCGAAGCAGGGGCAGAGTGGGGCCGGAACATAACCAGCAGCCCCGGAACGTAGGCCACACTCTCTGGAGCCTCAGGATGTGGATATCCGAGGACCAGGAAGAGGGGAGCCCTTCGGGGAGAGGGTGATGTCAGGTGAGGGACGTAGGGCTGGCAACCGAGGCAAGAAGCTAATTCAGCGCTGGGCGTCTGGACCGTGTTCTACGGGGGAAAATATCTGCTACCGTGTTTCTTGATCAGGAGGCCCACGCTTGGGAAATATGGAATAACTTCGAGAAACACTACCGAGCAAAAATCAAGGGGGGGGTACCCCCACCTCCGGCCTTCCAGACGTTTCCGCTCTTCGCCTGGGCAGCGAGCTTTTTGCAAAGGGCAAATCTTTCCCAGGGCATTCCCCACCCGTTTTTCCGTAGCCCTCACCGCACCCCCTCCCCCAAGCCGAGGGGCTACTGGGTTGATACAGTTCAAAATGTATCACCACTTAAATAACACATTCTAGTTGCAGAAAAATTTTAAACCACAGAAAAATGTAAATAAGAGATAAACCTGTGGTCCAACCACCCAGAGAGCCTCACTGGTAATATTGTGATGTATTTCCCCCTGGTCTTGTTTTTCTTTCCTTTTTAAAAATTTTTTAATTAAAAACAATTGTTTTTGTCCGATGTACGGGTTCAACTCACGACCCTGAAACATTTTTTTAATATTTATTTTTTAGAGAGAGATAGAGACACAGAGAGATAGAGAGGGAGGTGTAGAAAGAGAGGGAGACCCAGAATCCGAAGCAGGCTCCAGGCTCTGAGCTGTCAGCACAGAGCCCGACACGGGGCTGGAACTCACAGACTGTGAGACCGTGACCTGAGCTGAAGTCGGATGCTTAACCGACTGAGCCACCCAGACGCCCCATTGAAATCCCGACCCCTAGATCAAGAGTCTAGGCAGCCAATCGCCACCCCTGATTTTGTTTTTCAATACATGCTTTAAAATTTTTTTTAAACATAAATGCGATTAAAAAAAAAAACATATAGATGTGATTTATATTTCCATTATATTATATTCACACAGATGTTTTATATATATATACTTTATCTTGACTTTTCCATTTAACGTTTTATCGTAAGCATTTTTCCATGGGTGGCGTCCTTTTGCAAGAATTCCTCAGACATCGGGGAAAGCTACCGGGCAGAGTCTGCTGGGCCGGCTGCCTCCCTCTCTCGCTCCCTGAGAAAGCACAGGATGTCAGCACTCAGGGCCGAGCAGAGGCGCTGGATGGGACCCCAGCCTGGTGCTCCCTTCCAGGGTCAGTCGGAGCTGTTTGCCCGCTCATGCCAAGCTTCCTCCCACGGGGCCTTCTGAAGCTTTCCACAGCTTCAATATCAACGACACTTTTGTCTGCTCCTCTTGGGGGAGAGGGCTGGATAGTCTGTTTTTTGTGTCCTTGATGGATCCGGCCCAAGTTCGATGGACCCATGTACTTGCTCAGTTTCCCTGGATGGCCCTGCTCCAAGAACAGCTCAGAAGCCAAGGAAATCAAAATCCGTGCCTCTGAAGCCAAAACGGACAGGCTGTTTCCTGATACTGTGTGTGTGTGTGTGTGTGTGTGTGAAGGGAGTCTCAACCTGTGAGTTTATTTCTGCGATCGTACGAAACAGCTCGGTGCACAGTACAGCACTGTTTCCCTGCTGCTTTCATGCCAAGTGGATGAGCTGTCCCGCCCCAGCTGCCTCCGTGGTGAAGAAGAAGAAGTGACCGAATGAACATGTTTACAAATGAATTCAACCAACAACCGGACCAGAGTTCTGTTGATGAAAATAACCGATGTTTCCGTAAATGGGCAGGTTCCTCGGGTGTGAGCTGGGTCGTAGGTAATGTGTTCCTCGTAATAATTGCCAATGTACCAGGGTTTGCAACTGATTTCACTGCGATAGAACATGCGTGACATAAACCTCGCCGTGTGTACCATGTCGAGGTGTATACTTCCGTGGGTTAAATGCATTCACGTTGTCGAACGACCAGTACCACCATCCGTCTTCAGAACTTTTCATCCTCCCAAACGGAAACTCCACACCCAGTAAACAGTAAATCCCCATCCCCTTTCCCCCAGCCCCTGGCAACCATTATTCTTTCTGGAAAACGACTTTAGAGTGTACCCTAGATTATCCTTATGCCATCCCTCACATTTATCTATTTATCTATTCATTTAACAAATATTTACTGAGTGCCCATGCCAGCAATTGAACAAAACACATGCCCATGTGAAGCTTATGTGCTTAGGCGATAAACCAGTTAAAAAAATACAGGGGCGCGTGGGTGGCTCAGTCGGTTAGGCGTCCGACTTCGGCTCAGGTCATGATCTCATGGCTCCTGAGTTCGAGCCCCGCGCCGGGCTCTGTGCTGACAGTTCAGAGCCTGGAGCCTGCTTCAGATTCTGTGTCTCCCTCTCTTTCTGCCCCTCCCCCCACCCAAGCGCTCTCACTCTCTCTCTCAAAAATAAACATTTAAAAATTTTTAAAAATGTGTATGTACAGGGGCGCCTGGGTGGCGCAGTCGGTTAAGCGTCCGACTTCAGCCAGGTCACGATCTCGCGGTCCGTGAGTTCGAGCCCCGCGTCGGGCTCTGGGCTGATGGCTCAGAGCCTGGAGCCTGTTTCCGATTCTGTGTCTCCCTCTCTCTCTGCCCCTCCACCGTTCATGCTCTGTCTCTCTCTGTCCCAAAATAAATAAATAAACGTTGAAAAAAAATTAAAAAAAAAAATGTGTATGTACATATATATACTACACACACACACACACACACACACATAGGGGCACCTGGGTGACTCAGTCAGTGGAGAATGTAACCATTGACCTCAAGGTTGTGCGTTCGAGCCCCACATCAGGTGTAGAGATTATTAATGTCGGGGGGGGGGGATAGTAATAAATGCTTTGTAAGAAAATAATTACCAGATGGTCCAAGATGGTTTCTCTAGGGAGGTGAAATTTCTGATGGAGACTTTAATGAAGTGAGGGAGTCATGCAAAAATCTGAGAGAAGAGCATGGGGGGGGGGGGGCGACGAAGGAATGGGTACACCAGTGCTGAGGAGGGGTAGCAATTGTTGGAACTTTGCTCCATGTAGTAGGACATACAATTAAGAAAGGCTTAGACAACCCTTTGTCAAAGTGAGATCTGGGGACCCCCTGGGAATTCCCAAGACCCTTTCAAGGCATCCATGAGATGAAAGTATTTTCATAATAGCACCGAGACCACCCTCATTGTTTAATGAGTACAAAACTGTGGGGGCTCCAGTGGCTATGTGACATGTGATGGCACAACAGATCAAGTACAGAAGCAGGTATTAGAATCCAGCTGTCTCCCGTTAATTCAGACGTTAAAGAGATTTGCTAAAGGGTGGGACAATTCTTCTTACTAATTCTTTCGCTTTTGGAAAATGTAATTATTTTTTCACAAAACTGTGTTGTTTATATTAACATGGAATGGGTTTACGATTTTATTATTTTTAAATTTAAATTTTTTTATTTATTATTTTTGAGAGAGAGAAAGCACGTAAGTAGGGAAGGGGCGCAGAGAGAGGGGAACAGAGGGTCCCAGGCAGGCTCCACGCTGACAGCAGAGAACCCGACGCGGGGCTCGAACTCACAAACCACGAGATCACAACCTGGGTGGAAGCCAGACACAACTGACTGAGCCACCCAGGTGCCCCTGTTATTTTTAAATTAAAAAAATTTTTAATTGTGTTTTCATTTTTTTATTTTAGAGAGAGAGAGAATGAGCACGCATGGGGGAGAACATGACACTGAGGACCCAGGTTGCTTTCCAACTTTCCATTTGGCCACGCTCAGCTGGCCAGCAGCATCCCATCCTCATGGTCAAAGACAGATGGCTGAGCAGTTCCAGGCATCGCAGACCGGCACACATCAAACCAAGGAAGGCATTTGCTCCCATGAGTCTCTGCTTTAGGGGAAACCTTTCCTAAAAGCTTTCCTACAGGTCCTGTTGGCCAGGATCCCGCCACATGCCTACCCTCAGTCCCAAGGAAGGTGAGAAACAAGCCTTGACCTTTTCATCTTCTATAGAACAGGGTCCTGCGACAGGAAGGGCAGTGGGGGAGGCTGCTGTTGGGCTGGAGCACCGGAATAGTCCGGCCTGTTGGAGAAGCAGCAAGCAGGCCAGCATGGGAGCACAGGAGTGATGTTGGCTACCCGTGGGCAGAAAAGTGGGAAGAAGGCTGGGATCCACCTGCTTTAGCTCCGAACTGTGGTTATATCTGGGTCCTGGGTTGACCCGGGTCCTAGGTGCCTTCTGACAAAGTTCTGTCAACTGCAAGAATGAGGCGCAGGTGTTTTGCTGGGTGAAAACCCGATACAAATTTGGAATCCATTATATAGGTTTCCTTAAAACATAAGCCATATACAGTCAGCAAATTAAACAACTGACTTGTTAAAAAGGAGACAGCAGGCCCAAAATGGAGTCACTTGTGCTAAACCTCACATCACCAAACCAGGACTTAATACCTAATCTAATTGTAGTTCCCACCCCCAAGGAACGTAACCTTTAAACTCATCCTGGGACTACCTGGTCAGCACTAGTAAGATAATCTACCTGATAGCCCCCTCCCTTCCCTTTAGGAAGGTGACCTTGCCCGGAAACAATGCATTCTTTGCTAATAATGTTCTTTTTCCAGTCCCTTTCCACCTTTAAAACACTCTCCTTTTCTATAGCTTAGGGGAGCTTCTTTCTACTGCTAGATGGGACCCCTGCCTGATTCACAAATTGTTGAATAAAGCCCATTTGATCTTCAAATTTACGAAGTTGAATTTTTGTTGTTTCATGGATTTGGTGTCAGTGATTGGGAGCAAAGGAGACTTCCAAGGATTCTTCCAAGGAACAACAAGAAACACAGACGTGGTCCCCTGCCAGCACTTTTGAGTCCGCTGTCTTTCTCATCCTTTCTGAGGGCTGTGGGTGAGTTCCTCTTGGTTCTGAGCCGCTGCTTTCTCTGCACTGAGCTCCCGATCAAATGGGCTTTCTGGTCCAGGGCTTAGCGGGTCAGCTCGAGCTGGCGGATGGTTCCATTCAGAACTCTTGGTTCAGTGTGAAATTCTCTTGTTGTTTGCGATCGCTTTTCCCAATTCCAATCCCCAGGCCCCACGTACTGGGGTTTGCTGGTTTAGTCCTGAGCCCCATCCCAGTCTACTATCCCCATGTACTGGAGTCTGCAGATTTAATCCATGCTGAGAATTTCTGGTCATGCGCATAGCCTTCTCCTGGCTGTCCACAGTAACTCCTTTTGGTTGCTGCCCCTATGTTAGGTGCACGTTTGTCTTGTTTTTTGTATATAAATGCTATTGTTCACGGGGATCTCAGAGGCCCAAACGCTGCAAAAATCAGTGGTCATGGGCCAAGCCCTTAAAATCTATTACAGTGCTTGCCCCATCACACAAAGACTCCCATGCTAGAATAAGTTGGTGGAGGAATGGGTTAGATTGCCACTAAGTCACCCGCCAACTTCAAGAAAACTTCCATTCCCCGAGGTGCACCAAAAAAACACTCACAATCCCCAACCCGAAAGCACATCCCAGTTGGGTGTTATTTTGCCTGCAAGAGATCCCAAGGCTTAGCTGGAAAAAAAATAATAATGATAGAAATGAAATTCTTGAAATCTATACAGTGAAACATGCCACCTTCTGGCACCCCCTCTGATTTTCTGTCCAAGAACTTTGGTCCCGGAAGCTATAAATATCTACAAAAATGGCAAAATCTCACTATGCTTGTTTCGTGTCCTGAGAATTTGGCTTGGTAACCGCCGGATCGGGGGACTCAAAACATGGCCTGACAAAAATGTAGGTCACACCCTGTTTGTGACCAGATATAGCTGGACAGAAAATGTGAGTTAAATTCCTTTTGAGGCTAGGGTCCTACCAAACTGCTGCCAGCTCTCAGGGGAATTACAACCTAGAATCACAAAGGCCTTTAAAAAGAATGTTCCAATTAGATAAGATCCTTTAAGAAGTGCATTTAAAAGCAAGGGCTCCCAAATCACACAGGATGGAATACCTGTTTTCATTGGCATATCAAAGCCTCCAAACTTCCAAAATAGCTTCATTAAATGATGGGTTGTAGGGGTGCCTGGCGCAACTCTTGATCTGGGGATTGTGAGTTCGAGCCACACATTTGGTGACTTAAAAATAAACGAGTAGGGGCGCCTGGGTGGCTCAGTTGGTTAAGCCTCCCACTTCTGCTCAGGTCTTGATCTTGAAGCTCATGAGTTCGAGACCCCCTGTCTGGGTCTGTGCTGACACCTCAGAGCCTGGAACCTGCTAAGGATTCTGTGTCTCCCTCTCTCTCTGCCCCTCCCCTGCTCATGCTCCGTCTCTCTCTCTCTCAAATAAACATTAAAAAAATTTTTAATAAACAAGAAATTTGAAAAAAAGATTCGTGGAAAAAAACTAATGAAAAATTAAAGAGATAAGAGGCACCTAAAAATAAGAAACAAGGAGCGCCTGGCTGGCTCAGTCAGTAGAGCATGCCAGGGGCCCCTTGTTTCTTATTTTTAGGTGCCTCTTATATGAGATCAAGCGTACTCTTGATCTCAGGGTCATGAGTTCAAGCCCCACACAGAGCTTAGAGCTTACTTAAAAATAAATAAATACATAAATAAAGAAATAAAAGAGACAATAAGATTGATGCAACCCTCACTGCTTTTCTCTATCACCCATTATCTGAGTACTCATTCCAGTAATCCTCTGTCTGAATTGTCTTTATATGACTGTAAACAGAAGTCTGCCACGTTAATGACCTTACCTTGAAGAAGGAGGGTGGGGGGCAGGGGGAGGGGGGCATATGGACCCCTCCCAAAGTTGACGGGACTCCGAGGGATTTTCTGATAAACTGCTACGTTACTCTCTTAACCAGCCAAGGGAAAACTAAAATGAAAAATAGTGAAAAACCTTGCCAAATTCTGGTAAATACCAGAGCTACAGATGGGCTCCTGGAAAAGCTGGCAGAAGCTGGCTGAGGGTGAGAATTCTTGCGAGGGTAGCACTTCAGATCTTTGTCTACACTGCCTGATAGGGGAAAATAAAATACCTTCTGCACCTTCTTTGGGGATGCCTCTGGAGTCCAAGGAGTTGTCTGATACCACCAGAAATATTTACTGTTTGTCCCGACTAAAAACTACAAACGTAGTGCTGTGGTCAGGAATTGGCCGGATTGCAGAGCAAGAGAGAATTCGTTTTAGGCCCTCTCCCTTCACTTACAATACAGTTATGAACCCACAGGGAAGAAAAAGTCTTCCCAAACGGTTGTAAAAGGATTTACGGGTGAATCAACCTATGATGCCGGTTAAATTGCAGCGTGGCTCTTTGAGGAATTGAGAGCAGTCCTTGTCTTTATAGTTCTTTACAAAACTAAAAATGCAGCTAGAAAGGCAGTTCAAAGTTCACTTAATCCTTTTTTACCAATCCCCAAACTTCCCCTATTTATCTTACAACTCTTCTAACTTGCATTCTTCCCTGTGCCTTTGAGATGTAAATATTAAAGTAAACACTTCAGGGAGGTAATTTTTTTTTTTGGGGGGGGGGGAAGGCAGGGATTGCAGTAGGTCAGTTAGAACTTGGGCTAATGGGGGGCGCCTGGGTGGCTCATTCCGTTAAGCATCCGACTTTGGCTCAGGTCATGATCTCGCGGTTCGCGAGTTCGAGCCCCGCGTCAGGCTCTGTGCTGACAGCTCAGAGCCTGGATCCTGTTTCAGATTCTGTGTCTCCCTCTCTCTCTGACCCTCCCCCATTCATGCTGTCTCTCCCTGTCTCAAAAATAAATAAACGTTAAAAAAAAATTAAAAAAAAAAAAAGGAACTTGGGCTAATGGGAAATCTTAAGTGTACACAAGATATAATCTGTTTGCGTCTGTCCCTAGGTTTATGTGGGTTTATATAATATATATATTGTGGGTATGTGGTATTTTCTACCTCTGGATGGTATTACCAACATTAATTTGTAAAGAAGCTCTGTTTAATTGGCTTAAACAAACAAGCCCATATAAATTGAGTACTCAGGGGCGCCTGGGTGGCGCAGTCGGTTAAGCGTCCGACTTCAGCCAGGTCACGATCTCGCGGTCCGTGGGATCGGGCCCCGCGTCGGCCTCTGGGCTGATGGCTCAGAGCCTGGAGCCTGTTTCTGATTCTGTGTCTCTCTCTCTCTCTGCCCCTCCCCCGTTCATGCTCTGTCTCTCTCTGTCCCAAAAAAAATAAATAAACGTTGAAAAAAAAATTAAAAAAAAATAAATTGAGTACTCAAAACAATTCTCAAAAATGTAAGAAAAACTAATCCAAATGCTTTTCAGATTTACATGATCTGGGAAAATATCCAATATTAAAGCTAATTTAATTTGGGGGGCTTAGTGAACAATAGACATTTCTTTCTTTCTTTCTTTTTTTTGAGAAAGAGAGACAGGCAGCAAGCGGGGTGGGGGGGGGCGGGGAGGCACAGAGAGACAGGGAGACACAGAATCCGAAGCAGCCTCTGGGCTCTGAGCTGTCAGCACAGAGCTCGCTGTGGGGCTCGAACCCACAAGCCGCGAGATCATGACCGGAGCCAAAGTCAGACACTTTACTGTCTAAGCCACCCAGGTGCCCCTATTATTAGATCTTTGAAAGATATTCGCCTAGAAAACAAGCATTCGGAGTTTTGCGAAATAATTCCCTGTATTGTTTCTCTCAGGTCTTTGATGATTTAAACTGAATACTCTTGAGTTTTTTAAAAGAATTAAGTTTTGCTCAAAATTATGTAAATTTCAATATTTGCCTGTGAAGGCTTTAATTGTCACTTTGGTTAGATAACTAAATATCCTTTCACAGTGACCTATGACCCTATTTGACCAAGTGTTTTAAAACTGTTTTGATAATTTTTACAAACGTCCCTTGAAATCAGATTCGAAATGATGTTTTTTTTTTTTTTAATTTCTAAAAGCTCTAGAGGTTTTATTTATTTATTTACTTATTTATTTATTTTGAGAGAGAAACAGAGTACATGAGCGGGGGTGGGGGTGGGGTAGAGGGAGAGGGAGACACAGAATCGGAAACAGGCTCCAGGCTCTGAGCCATCAGCCCAGAGCCTGACGCGGGGCTCTAACTCACGGACCGCGAGATCGTGACCTGGCTGAAGTCTGACGCCCAAACGACTGTGCCACCCAGGCGCCCCAACACTTATTTATTTTTGAGACAGAGAGAGACAGAGCGTGAACGGGGGAGGGTCAGAGAGAGGGAGACACAGAATCTGAAACAGGCTCCAGGCTCCGAGCTATCAGCACAGAGCCCGACACGGGGCTTGAACTCACCGACCGCGAGATCATGACCTGAGCCGAAGTCGGCCGCCCAACCGACTGAGCCACCCAGGTGCCCCTAAAATATACAGTGTGTTATTAGTTACTGGCATGCAATACAGTGATTCAACAATTCCATACATCACCTGGTGCTCATCTCAAGTGTACTCCTTAATCCCCATCACTGATTTCACCCATTCCGCACCCCCCACCGCCCCTCTGATAACCACCAGTTTGTTCTCCATAGTTAAGAGTCTGTTTATTGGTTTGCGTCTCTCCAAAATTCATAAACTATTGAAAATTCTTTTTTTTAATATTATTTTCCTGGCAGTATAGTTATTCACATGATTTAATAAGAATCTGTTCTCCTTATAACAAGATACAATTGAAAATACTGGTTATATCATCAAAGCTTGGACTAGAAAGTCACATTCGAGAGAGATGTGTGTAGACTCGGGTATGACCCAACAGTTTTAAGGAACTAAGGTTGATTTTACAGAACCAATAAACCAGCCTGGAACTTTGCTTACAAGGTTCCAGCAAAAAAAATCTTAAATAGAACTTACAGGAGGGATAGGGGGACTCTTGGGTAAGCATCCAGCTCTTGGTTTTGGCTCAGGTCGTGATCTCACGGTTCATGGGTTTGAGCCCCACGTCAGGCTCTGCGCTCCCAGTGTGGAGCCTGCTTAGGATTCTCTCTCTTTCCCTCTCTCTCTCTCTGCTTCTCCGCTGCTAGCATGCTCCCTCTCTCTCAAAATAAATAAATACACTTAAAGAAAATACACTTAAAGAAAAAAAAAAGAGCTTAAATGATCAATCACTATTTTTGTTGCCTGTATGTAAATAATCAGGCCAAGTCTGATACAAACAAATTAGTTTTACTGTGATTATCTTTAAAAGAAAATGGGAATAACTGTAGAAAGAAAAATTATGTTTATGCTTTTATAGATATTGCATTCTTTATTTGTAATTTTTTAAATGTTTACTTATTTATTTATTATTATTTTTTTTTAATTTTTTTTTTAATTTTTTTTTCAACGTTTATTTATTTTTGGGACAGAGAGAGACAGAGCATGAATGGGGGAGGGGCAGAGAGAGAGGGAGACACAGAATCGGAAACAGGCTCCAGGCTCTGAGCCATCAGCCCAGAGCCTGACGCGGGGCTCGAACTCACGGACCGCGAGATCGTGACCTGGCTGAAGTCGGACGCTTAACCGACTGCGCCACCCAGGCGCCCCTATTTATTATTATTTTTTAAATGCTTATTTATTTTTGAGAGGGAGACAGACAGACAGAGCTCGAGAGAAGAGGAAGACACAGAATCCGAAGCAGATTCCAGGCTCTGAGCTGTCAGCACAGAGCCCGATATGGGTCTCAAACTCCCAAACTGTGAGATCATGACCTGAGCTGAAGTCGGTCGCTTAACCATCTGAGCCACCCAGGCACCACCAACCCCCCTTTTTTTTAATGCCTTAAAATTTGATCACATTTCTCAAGTTAAGTTGAAGGAATTGGTTTTTGTTTTTTATTTTTTTAATGTTCGTTTTTGTGAGAGAGAGTGCAGAAACCGGTGAGGGGCAGAGAGAGAGAGGGAGACTGAGGATCTGAAGCTGACTCCATGCCCACAGCAGAGAGCCCAATGTGGGGCTCGAACTCACGAACCATGAAGTTATGACCTGAGCCAAAGTTGGACACTAAACCGACTGAGACACCCAGGTGCCCCAAAAGGGGGGGATTTGTTAAAACGAGATAGCAGGACCAATATGGAGTCACTTGTGCTAAACCCCATATCAGCAAACCAAGACTTAATACCTAATCTCAGTGTCCACCCCCAACGAATGTAACCTATAACCAGTCAACATGGAATTACCTGGTCAGCACTGATGTGCGAAACAAAGGCAAAAGAAAAAAATCAAATTTTCTTGGGGCGCCTGGGTGGCGCAGTCGGTTAAGCGTCCGACTTCAGCCAGGTCACGATCTCGCGGTCCGTGAGTTCGAGCCCCGCGTCAGGCTCTGGGCTGATGGCTCGGAGCCTGGAGCCTGTTTCCGATTCTGTGTCTCCCTCTCTCTCTGCCCCTCCCCTGTTCATGCTCTGTCTCTCTCTGTCCCAAAAATAAAAAATAAAAATGTTGAAAAAAAAATAAAAAAAAAAAAAATCAGATTTTCTTAAAACTTACAGCCCATTGACAAGTCCCTGAGACAGGCAGAGTGACATTGCTCTAGGGGTTCAGCTGCCTCGATGATGATACTTTGCTAAGGGCAAAAGACAACTTTAGGTGAATATTAGCCCAATCTGCAGGATTCAGTAAGTCCACTCTAACATATAAAAATTTCTTTGCAGGGGTGCCTGGGTGGCTCAGTCAGTTATGTGTCCGACCTCAGCTCGGGTCATGATCTCGAGGTCCGTGAGTTTGAGCCCAGCAAGGGGCTCTCCACTGACAGTGCAGAGCCTGCTTTGGATCCTCTCTCTGCCCCTCCCCTGCTTGCTAGCTCTCTCTCAAAAATAAATAAACACTAAAAGAAAACCTTTCTTTGAAAACTTCCTTTTTCTCTACCTTCCAAATATACGTTAGCAATCATCTTCCAAGCAGGAGGCCCCCTGATATGCATCTGAAGGGCCTCATGACTGATGTTTTACCAAACAGTAATAGGTGACCTTTTCCTAACAATAGTAGCCCCCTCCGAAGGTCCTGGAAACCTTGCTTCCAAAATTCCTTAGAGACTTACGCTATCCCCAACCCCCTCCCAACTTGAAAGTGTATAATACCTGTCACAACCCCAGTGCAGCTCTTTATGCCCAGGGGTCCTGACCCTGTGCTTTAATAAAACCACCTTTTTGCACTGGAAGGTGCCTCAAGAATTCTTAGCCTTTGGTTCTGAACTTGAATATTTCCACATCAAACACCAGTGAGGTAATACACCTGATAGCCCTTTCCATTCCCCTCAGGAAGGCAACCTTGCCTGAAACAAGGCATTCTTTGCTAATAATTTCCTCCCCCCCCCCCAACCCCTTCCTACCTTTAGGAACCTTTCCTTTTCTACAGCTCAGTGGAGATCTCCTTTCTGTTTCTAGTTGGGATGCTGTGTCCTTCACGAATTGTTGAATAAAGTCAAATCTTTAAATTTCCTCAGTTGAAATTTTTGTTGCTTAACAGATGTCTTGGGATGTTTGAACTTCTTTGCCAGCCTTTTAATGAAAAGGTTATCTGATCTAGGGGCAGCTCTTTCTGCCCAAGGGTCCTGTCCTTGTAATAAAACCACCTTTTTTGCACGAAAAAAAAAAAAAAAAGGTTATCTGATCGATGGCAGGGGAGCCATGTAGGACTATGGAAGTGTGGAAGTGTGGGTGAGGCATTCTGTAATTAATTAAGACAAGGGTACCCAGCTTTTTATCTGGAGAGCCTGGCTTGCCAGGCTGTTCCTTGCATCTTGGACTCTGGTTGCACTTTCTGTAGGCAAAAGACAGAGGTGCAGGTGACCCCTCAAGACAGTCTCTCTGGGTGCTGTTGGCACATTGTGATTGCGATTGGACTTGGAAACAAAACAAAACACAAAAATGCAAATAAACCCAGGCCAGATGGATCACAATTCTGCTTGCCCGCTGGATTACCATTTCCCTCCAATGATTTTTTTTTTTTTTTCAATGATCGATCCAGTCTTTATTGATGATTTTCTAAATCCAGGGATAGGGCTGGACCCTAGGAAATTGATATCCGACAAAAAGTGTAATTGACTGACTGGGGCACCTTGGGTGGCTCAGTTGGAGGAGCATGACACTCAAGGTCATGATTTCAAGCCCCATGATGGGCAAGGAAGGAGCTTACAGAAGAAGAAGAAGAAGAAGAAGAAGAAGAGATAAGGAGAAGGAGGGGGAGGAGAAGAAGGAGGAGGAAGAGGAGGAGGAGGAAATCGACCAGGAACCGGACTGAGAGAGTGTTTATGGTGTGCATGTATCCCAAAAGCAACACAGTAAAGTTTGTACAATAAATTTGATTATCTGGCCTCACCTGGGTAATAACATTTTCTAGCCTGGAAATATTGTTGTTGTTTTATTGAGGTTGTTTTGTCATTGGAGTTCTATTTGTTACAGATTTACTATTTAGGTCAGACATTTGCTGACTCAATTTTTAAAGCATTTGCAAACAGTGCTTCCTCCGGCTCTCCCAGCCCCGGTGGGGAGGGCGCAGAGGCATGAATAATAATGGCAATTGTAATGAGACTGGGTGAACTGAACTTTTATCTTGCCCGCACCCCCAAGGCGCCAGACCTGTGGTCTAGGGAGAAACTTCCTAGCAATTTGGGCCTGCTAGCAATCTTTGTGGGCCGAGGTAGGACGCTTTGTCATGCAACTGTGGGCAAGGAAAATGTGCACGCTCACGAAGCAAGGGGCTTAACGGATTAGTTTACTGGAAACAGTCAAAGCTGTGTTAATAGAAGGAATACAAATTTCTTATGTAGTCCAGACAGGGGAAGGTTTGGGGAGAAAATTAATCCTCATCAAGGCAAAGAGAGGTTTGATTTAAATGCACTAGGAGAAACGGGCTGTGGTTCCAAGTGGAATCTCCCCCATCTTTGAAACCAGAGCTCCCTCTTGCCGGCTCCCTGGGAAAGCCTGGAAGACTGAGTTTCTGGAGCCTCCCCTCCCCCCCCCCCTCCACCCCGCAGCTCTGCAGAAGCAGCAGTTACTAGGTCGAGGAGAAGGGCCGTCAATATCTTGTGACATCAGAGGCTTGTGAAATTTGCAAGACACTGAGAGAAGGAGCAGCAGAGTTGAGGCTTGACCATTTTTGAAAGGAAGGGTGATGGATGGGGGAGGAGAGTGGGGGCAGGGTGTTGGAATGGGAGGGGGTTTGAGGGCAAGGGCTGCCTGAGAGAAGGCAAAGAATCGCAAGAGAAGAATTCTCTACGGCATCTCCGAATACTCTAGATGCTGTTTCTAATTTGTCAAAAGGAAAAAAAAAAAGACAATTACATTCAGGATTCGAACAGATTTCGTGAATTTTACATACGGCAAAAGGCTAGATGTTCATGATCAGGGGTTGGAGGCGTAAGGAAGGAGTGATAATCTGCACTACACTTGATTTTAGCCAAAAGGCCGAGAAGCCATAGCAAGGAGTGATAATCTGAATATATCTGGGGTTGTCTAGCAACCTTCAGAAGTACTAGGTTCAATATAAAGCCCAGAAATCCTCTCAAAGAAACAGTGAGAAGAACTTTGCAGGACGAGTAGTAGCTGATTTAGGCTTCTCCAGTCAGGGCTGCTCATGAGTCTAGACACTGGGCACTGGTTGCTCTGAATTTCTTTGGCAAAAATGAAATAAAGATGTTGGCGTTGGGAGAGCCCCTATAGCAACCGTGAGGCAGATGATGGGGAGGGGGGCTCTGGTTTCTGCAAAGGCAGAGGCCAGGATAGCGGCCATCTTTCTCTCCCTGACAAATCGGGCCTTCGTTTCTAGGGCCAGCCAGGAGCTCGGGAGTCCGGGCTGCGCTTGGGGGAGGGTGTGGTTGGTCAGCAGTTAGAAGGCGATGGAACCAGAGTGAAATTGGGTCCTGAGCAGGGGCGGGTTAGGTCCATGCACTGGGTCATGATGCAAAAGGGGAACTGGTGGTGGGTCTTGGGAAAGAGCAAAGTAGGAAGCAAGTTTGGACTTAAAACATCACCCCCAAACCCAGGATGTGAAGGGGTGGGAGAATGAGTTTAGGAAGAGGTCAGAGGAAAATCTATATAGGCAAGAACTTTTATGGAGAGGAATGGACCGAAGTGTAAGAATCGGCATGAGCACTGTGGACACTAAGACCTTCTGTGGCCCTTGGAAAACCACAATGGCTCCAAAAGAGAATGAAGGAATCTTCTGTAGGACTTCCATTCCAAAATGGTGTTTCTAGCTGTTCTTTGTGGAACAGGTAATTGGGCAGTCCTTTCCCGGGCCGTGTGCTCACCGTTGGGGGGTGCTCTTTGCTGTTAATGATCCCTGAAGAGGGGGTTGCTGATGTGTGGAGGAGATCTTGGACAAAGGAGATACCCTTTGCTTGCTCTGGGTAAGTCTTTGCTCATCTTTCTCTAAACCAATTACATACTCAACGCTAATTACTGTATAAGCACCTCTTCTGTGAAGGGTTTAAGAACATACCCAAAGTTGGGGCGCCTGAGTGGCTCAGTTGGTTAAGCATCCGACAACGGCTCAGGTCATGATCTCACAGTTTGTGAGTTCGAGCCCCGCGTCGGGCTCTGTGCTGACAGCTCAGAGCTGGGAGCTGGGAGCTGGGAGCCTGGAGCCTGCTTCAGATTGTCTCCTTCTTTCTCTGCCCCTCCCCCGCTCAAACTCTCTCTCTCTCTCTCTCTCTCTCTCTCTCTCCTCTTTCAACAACAAACATTAAAAAAAAGAACATACCCAAAGTCAGAGTGGGAAAGGGAGGGTAGTTGGGAACCATATCCTTCTCTGCCAGGATCAGAACCAGTGCCTTCTTTTTAACCAAATTGCCCTCTCAGTTCTTAAAAAAAATTTTTTTTAATGTTTATTTATTTTTGAGAGAGACAGAGACAGAATGCAAGTGGGTTGGGGCAGAGAGAGAGAGGGAGGCACAGAATCTGAAGCAGGCTCCAGGCTCCGAGCTGTCAGCACAGAGCCTGACATGAGGCTTGAACTCATAAGCTGTGAGATCATGACCTGAGCTGAAGTTGGACGCTCAACTGACTGAGCCACCCAGGCACCCCAATACCCTCTCTCAGTTCTGAAACGAAATTCATACATAAAATAACAAACCTACACACATCATTCCCAAAACAAAACCCCACATATGAAGCCTCAATATAAAGGAGAAATAAATGGAAAGTAATTTATAATAAAATAATATAAATAGGGGTGCCTGCCTGGCTCAGTTGGTAGAGCATGTGTCTCTTGATCTCAAGGTCTTGAGTTCAAGCTCCGTGTTGGGTGTGGAGTGCCTACTTAAAAATAAATAAATAAATAAGTAAATAAATTTTATAAATAAAATATTTTCATATGTAAGTGCTTGGGCTCGACTACACTAGAAGACATAAGGAACTAAGCAGATGTTTGTACCTCTGTATAGAATCCCCTTGAGGGAGACACTATGAGGGCAGATTGGTATAGGTGGATGGTTATGGACTTAAATATCACGAGGAATGTGGCCATTAAAGACATCCTTTCCAAAAAAGTAAACCTTTGGGAGTGGCTTATTGCTTGGGCTGACTGTTTGTGTCCTACCCCCCATTCATATGTTGAAGACCTAATGCCCAAGGTGATGGTATTAGGAGGTGGGGCCTTTGAGAAGTAATGAGGTCATTAGGGTGGAGCCTTCAGGAATGGAATTGGTGCTTATTTTTTTAATAAGAGACCCCCCCAGAGCTAGCTTGCTCCTTCTACTGCAAGGAGGATGTGTGAAGATGCAAGGAGAATCTGGCAGTCCCCAACCTGAAAGACCACCTTCACCAGAACCCAACTAAGCAGCCATCTTGATCTTGGACTTCCAGCCTGCGGAACCGTGAGAAATAAATTTCTGTTGTTTATAAACCACACAGTTTATGGTTGGTTGGTTTGTTTCTTAAGTAAACTCTGCACCCAGTGTGGGGCTCAAACACACGACCCTGAGATCTGAGCTTGCCAGGTGCCCTTATGGTATTTTGTAAGAGCAGCCCAAATGGACTAAGACGCACGTGTACAAAACCAAGCACAATTGTCCCTGAATTTATATGATAGCTGGATCCCCCAAATTTTTATGTTTAATGAAAATATGGTAAGACTCTAAGATTACAATGTAAAACAGGTTCTAGGCTGAGATAAAACCTATATGATAATTCACACCTAAATGATAATTTTTGCCTCTGAACATCCAGTGGGATGTTTGAAAGTCCTGTGCTGCCTACCATGTGTATCGAAGGATGTCCGGCATGCCTGGTTTCCAACTTGATTTTGCAAATTCCCCATTGATTTTGAAAAGAAAAACTGTCCGTACAGATTTCAAAAGTCTCATAGGGAGCAGTACCAGCCTCTCAGAGAATCTCTTCTCTACCTACAAAGTTCCCCACCACGGGATGAAGCCAGTAGCTTGGGTCTTTGGGATCCATTGGAAATCGATGCATTGATACTTCCTTGTTCCCTGTGATGGTTGATTTTATGTCAGCTGGACTGGGTCACGGGGTACCTAGACATTTGGTCAAACATTTCTCTGGGTATGTCTGTGAGAATGTTTCTGGATGAGGTTACCAATTTAATTGGTAGACTGAGTAAAGCAGATTGCCCTCCCTAATGTGGGTGGGCCTCACCCCAACTGTTGAAGACCTGAATAGAACAAAAAGGCTGAGTAAGAGAGACCTGCCTGCCTGCTTGGGCTGGAACATCTGCCTTTTTCTGCTCGCAGACTAAAACTTGCACCACTGGCTCTCCTGGTTCTCAGGCCTTCCAACTTGGATGGCACTACGGCATTGGACTGGGGTCTCCAGCTTGCTGATTGCAGATCTTGAGGTTTTTTGTTTTTTTTTTTAAGTTTATTTAACTTAAAAAAGGGAGAGGGAGAGAGAGGGAGAGTAGGGGAGGGGCAGACAGAGAGGGAGAGAGAATCCCAAGCAGAGTGTGCTGTCAGCATGCAGCCCCATCCCAGGAACCACGAGATCATGACCTGAGCCAAAATCAAAAGTTGGACACTCAAGTGACTGAGCCACCCAGGTGCCCCAGATCTTGAGATTTCTTAACTTCTGTAATTCTTTAAAAAAATTTTTTTAACATTTATTTATTTTTGAGACAGAGAGAGACAGAGCATGAGCAGGGGAGGGTCAGAGAGAGAGGGAGACACAGAATCTGAAACAGGCTCCAGGCTCTGAGCTGTCAGCCCAGAGCCCGATGCGGGGCTCGAACTCACGGACCGCGAGATCATGACCTGAGCCAAAGTCGGACACCCAACTGACTGAGCCACCCAGGCGCCCCTTAACTTCTGTAATTCTGTGAGTCAATTTCTTACAATCAATCTCTTTATGAACACACATATGTGTGTGTGTGTGTGTGTGTGTGTGTGTACTAAGTACGTTACATACATTATATAATTCCATCTCTCTACAGAACCGTAACTAATAAGTTCCCTAACATTTCCCCTTCTCTTTCACTGCTTGCCCTCCTGTTAACCCTCTCCCCTACACCGTCTCTTCCTTCTTAACTTTCTTCTCATCATTCTTCCCTACGGAAATAATCAAATTTCAGCCCTTTTCATTCTCTCCTTCTACTGTGCCTCTGAGTCTTGGTGCAGAAGAAGGAAAGAGCCCCATTGGAGAATAAAGAAAGTTAAATTTTAATCTTGGCTCTTCCGTTTATTAGCTGTGTTGACCTGGACATGAATTAGGGCTGATCATTGTTTGCCATTATGGTTAAGCTGAATGGAGACTTCACAGTCCCAGGACCTGTGTCCAGTCCAGAAGTATTCTTTATTTTATTAAAACATTTTTTTTGTTTTAAAGTTTATTTATTTATTTTGAGAGAGTCAGAGACAGTGTGATGCAGGACTTGAACTCTAGATCGTGACCCGAGCCGAAACCCAGAGTTGGACGCTTAACTGACTGAGCCACCCGGGCACCCCTAAAAAAATTTCTTTTAAGTGTATTTATTTTGAGAGAGAAAGAGAGAGCACAAGTGGGGGAGGAACAGAGAGAGAGAGAGAGAGAGAGAGAATCCTAAGCAGACTCCACACTGTCGGCACAGAGCCCAGTGTGGGGCTCGAACTCATGAACCATGAGATCATGATCTGAGCTGAAATCAAGAGTCAGCTGCTTAACCAAGTGAGCCACCCAGGCGCACCCCCCCCCCAATTTTTTTTTTAAAGTAAACTCTCTACCCAGTGTGGGGCTTGAACTCACAACCCTGAGATCAAGAGTTGCGTGGTCTGGCGGCTGAGCTAGCCAAGCACCCCCACCCTGGGAGTAGTCTAAGCCAGCCGACTTCTCAGCTTCCTGAGAGCAGGATTTGTCTTATACTATGACAGTAGCTTCTACCTCCAAATGTACCTGCTGCCACATGAGACACATCCTAGGCACTCGCCATGCACGTGCCAGGAACCCACCTGTCTGGAATGTAGAAACGAACATCTCTGCAGTTCCTAAAAGGCTGGTCAGCGGGAAAACCACCCAGTTTTCCTCTAAATCCAACTACAAGATTACCTAGACTCCCAGGCACAACGTGATCCTTGGTTTCTGTCTCGAGTGTCTCATTCTTACCACACTCTTGTCCACATTCAATGTCTCTGTTGTATCCTGCCTTCCTGGATCCTGACGTCTGGCTCCTGATAAAGATCTTTGTTTCACTCCTGGTTTTAGCTTTGGCCCATCTATGCTCTTTGGCCTCGGATTCCAGCTCCAAATTCTTGATCTCGGTGTGCCCGGCTGGTTTCTTGCTCTGTTCCGATCCTAGGTCTGGACAAGTTTCGTCACCGGGAAGAATGCATTGGGCCGTCACTGCACACTGTTACACACACACACACAGTGCACAGGCAGGGCCTGTGACTATACGTAGGACCTCATTTAAATAAATGTCCAAATCTCAGTTCCCATTTCTTTTTTTTTTTTTTAATTTTTTTTTCAACGTTTATTTATTTTTGGGACAGAGAGAGACAGAGCATGAACGGGGGAGGGGCAGAGAGAGAGGGAGACACAGAATCAGAAACAGGCTCCGAGCCATCAGCCCAGAGCCTGACGCGGGGCTCGAACTCACGGAGTGCGAGATCGTGACCTGGCTGAAGTCGGACGCTTAACCGACTGCGCCACCCAGGCGCCCCGAGCTCTCACTTTTTCAATCCTTTATAGTAACCTCGCCTACGTTTGCAAAATCACTTCGGGAAATACCAGGGTCCTTAGGCATAGTCACCAGCAGTCACGGTGGCCACGTTGGCTACCCGAGTTTGGACCTAATGGAGCCAGGTCCTGACAGTTATACACGGCGCTGCTCTGTGGGTAATACTTAGCTTCCATTGCTATGATCACCACCTAGGTGCTGACGGGACGGGAAACCCCCATGCACAAAGCCAGTAAAACTGGAACACCACCGGTGCTCTAAAAAACCAGCAATCTGGGGCGACTGGGTGGCTCAGTCGGTTAAGTGTCTGATTTTGGCTCAGGTCATGGTCTCACGGTCCCTGAGGCTGAGCCCCGCATCAGGCTGTCTGCTGTCAGCACAAAGCCTGCTTCAGATCCTCTGTCTCCCTCTCTCTCTGCCCCTCCCCCAATTGTTCTTCTCTCTGTCTGTGTCTCTCTCCCTCTCAACAAATAAATAAACTTTGGAGGGGTGGTGGGAGGGGGGATGGGCTAAATGGGTCTGCTGCATTAAGGAATCTACTGATACTGTCGCACTATATGCTAACTAACTTGGATGTAATTAAAAAAAAAATAAATAAAATACCAAAATAAATATATAAATAAATACATAAACCTTAATAAATAAATAACCAGAAATCTCTGTTGCCACCTTGGGAAGCAGAAGGCCATTACTTTTCTTGCAAGAGCAAGCTTACCATCTGAGGGGTCTCCAGGACGGGTTCAAGTACCAGCAGTCACATCAGACCTGGAAATAACCACTTTTCCCTAATTTTCAGATCCTGCCACTGGATTTAACACTTTTAGGACCGTTGTAAAATTCAGAGGACAAGATAAGTCAATGGGGGGAAGGATAGTCTTTTCTTTTTTTTTTTTTTTAATTTTTTTTAACATTTATTTATTTTTGAGAGAGAGAGAGAGAGACAGAGCATAAACGGGGGAGGGTCAAAGAGAGAGGGAGACACAGAATCCGAAACAGGCTCCAGGCACTGAACCATCAGCACAGCCCGACACGGGGCTCGAACTCACGGGTGGCGAGATCATGACCTGAGCCGAAGTCAGATGCTTAACCGACTGAGCCACCCAGGCGCCCCAGGAAGGATAGTCTTTTCAACAAATGCTGCTCCAACAACTGAATACCTACCTGTAAAAGAATTAAATTGAACTCCTATCTGACACCATGCAAAAACACTCACTCACACTGGATCATAGAAGGGTAAAATGCTAAAATTCTTTCTCTCTTTTTTAAAGATCGTAGTTTCAGGTAATCTCTACACCCAACGCAGGGCTTAAGCTCACAAGCCCGAGATCAGGGGTCGACTGTTCCACTGATTGAGGCAGCCAGGCAACCCCAAAATTATAATACTCTTAGAATAAAACATAGGAATAAATCTTCATGATCCTGGCTTGGGGAATGATTTCTTAGATACGACACCAAAAGCACAAACAATAAAAGGAAGAATTCGGGGGCACATGGCTGGCTCAGTTGGTGGAGCATGGGACTCTTGATCTTGGGGTTGTGGGCTCGAGCCCCATGTTGGGTGTAGAAATTACTTAAAACTAAAATCTTAAAAAATAAAAATGGGCAGGGGAACCTGGGTGGCTCAATCGGTTGAGTGTCCAACTCTTGATTTCAGCTCAAGTCATGATCCCAGGGTTGTAGGATTGAGCCCCGAATTGGGCCCCATGCTGAGTGCGGAGCCTGCTTAAGATTCTCTCCCTTTCTCTCTCTCTGCCCCTCTCCCCTGCTCACACCATCTCTCAAATTAAAAATGAAATGAAATGAAATGAAATGAAATACAATAAATGGGCACAGGATTTGAATAAATATGTCTCAAGATACACAAATGGCCAATAAACACATGAAAAGATGTTTGACATCACTAATCATTAGGGAAATGCAGAGTAAAACCAAAATGATGGGCACCAGGGCGGTTAAGTCAGTTGGTTAAGCACCTGACTCTTGGTTTCAGCTCAGGTCTGGATCTCAGGGTTCCTGAGCTTGAGCCCCAGGAGTACAGAGCTTTCTTTGGATTCTCTGCGCCCTTCCCCCTCCCCCTCCCTCCTTCCCCGTGTGAGAGTCTGCACGTGTGCACAATCTCTCTCTCTGTCTCTCTCTGTCTCTCTCTCTCTCTCAAAATAAATAAAACTAAAAAAAAAAAAAAAAAGAACCACCCCAAAGGATCTACTACTCTATACCCACCAGAATGGCTGGAATAAAAAAAGAGAACAACAAGTGTTGGTGAGAACGTAGAGAAAGTGGAACCCTCATTCACTGCTGGCAGGAATGGAAAATGGTGCAATCACTGTGGAAAACGGTTTGGCAATTTCCCTAAATGTTCTCACATGACCCAGCAGTTCCATTCCTGGATAAACAAAAATATATATCCACACAAAGTCTTGCACAAAATGTTCACAGCTGCATGGCTTACAATAGCCCCAAAGTGTAAACAACCCAAGTGCCCAGCCGCCGGTGAATGGATAATGAAATGTGTTCCATCCATACTAAGTAATACTTAACCAGTAATAAAAATGAATTTAATACTGATACATGCTACTGCATGGATGGACCTCAAAAACATTAGACTACGTTGAAAGAAGTCAATCACAAAGACCACATATTATACGATTCCATTTATACGAAAAGTCTAGAAAAGACAAATCTATAGAGACAAGAAAGTAGTTGTGCGGTTGCCAGGGATTAGGGGAAGGATGGGGGAGTGACGTTAAGTGGGCACAAGGTTTCTATCTGGAGTGATGAAATGTTCTAAAATTAGATAGCGCTGATGATTCCATAAGTCTGTAAATGCACTAAAGACCATTGAATTGTACACTTTATTTTTATTTTTTTTAAGCTTATTTATTTTGAGAAAGAGAGAGAGAGAGAGAAAGAGTGTGTGTGTGTGTGTGTATGTGAGCAGGGGAGGGGCAGAGAGAAAGGGGGGGGGGAGAGAGAGAGAGAGAGAGAGAGAGAGAGAATCCCAAGCAGGCTCCTTGCTGTCAGCACAGAGCCCGATTCGGGGCTGGAAGTCACAAACCGTGAGATAACACCCTGAGTCAAAACCAAGAGTCCGATGCTTAAATGGCTGAGCCACCCAGATGCCCTGAATTGTACACTTTAATGGTATGGAAATTAAATCTCAATAAAGCCGTTTTTTTTTGTTGTTGTTGTCTGTTTTTTTAAGAAGTTTGAGGGGCGCCTGGGTGGCTCAGTCGGTTGGGCGTCCGACTTCAGCTCAGGTCACGATCTCTCGGTTCGTGAGTTCAAGCCCCGCGTCGGGCTCTGGGCTGATGGCTCAGAGCCTGGAGCCTGCTTCCGATTCTGTGTCTCCCTCTCTCTCTGCCCCTCCCCCATTCATGCTCTGTCTCTCTCGGTCTCAAAAATAAATAAACATTTAAAAAAAATTAAAAAAAAAGAAGTAAGTTTGATTAATTCAGGGACATTTGTCTCTAAGATAAAGTAAATAAAACTTCTTGCAACTTAAAATTCATTAGGTACTGCAGATGTGGTCCCTTAGTCCTATGAGCTGTGCAGAAGCCTACAAAAAGATTTGAGACCTCAAGAAAATGCATTGCCTTTACACTCAAAACTTACTACAACTAATCAAATGCTGACAAAATAGGCCAACTAACCAGTGAAAACCGACACATATAATGTAACACAGATACCTATGAATTGACGTGATTACAGGATGTGGGTGTGTTTCACGTTTGGTACAATGCCGGGTGAGATCTCCCCAGGTAGGTGCTAGGACCATGAAGATACTGGGATGGGAAGGCTGACACCTAGCCAATTCTTTCTTTTAATTAAATTTTTAAAAAATTTTATTTATTTATTTGTTTTTAAGAGAGAGAGAGAGAGAGAGCAAGCGGGGGAGGGGCAGAGAGAGAGGGAGACACAGAATCCGAAGCAGGCTCCAGGCTCTGAACTGTCAGCACAGAGCCCGATGCGGGGCTCGAACCCATGAACTGTGAAATCATGACCCGAGCCAAAGTTGGACTCAGGCGCCCCTCATAAAGAGATTTCTTAATGGGTAAATTATTTATTTATTTTTTTAAAAATTAAAAAAAATTTTTTTTGATTAGTTTATTTATTTATTTTGAGAGAGAGACCGAGAAGAGAGATGCAGGGAGGAGCAGAGAGACAGGGAAAGAGAGAGAGAATCTCAAGCAGGCTCCATACTGTCAGCGCAGAGCCCGATGCAGGGCTCGAACCCATGAACGTCAGGCCATGCCCTGAGCCAAAAGCAAGAGCGGGATGCTTAACTGACTGAACCACCCAGGCGACCTTAAAAATACTTCTAAGTAATGCGTACACCCAACGTGAGACTCAGATTTACAACCTCAAGATCAAGAGTTGCATGCTCTGCCTACTGAGCCAGCCAGGTGCCCTCGGGCAAATCATTTTTATTTATAGTGTTCATGGAGAGAATCACCACCTGCCTGGGTTTTTGCTTTCATGTTCTAAATTTCAATCTTATATGTCAATCAAGTGGGTTCAGAAGCAAATAAATAAAAATTTAAAAAATGAAGAAAGTTTGATCCTCCTTAGAAATGAAAAACTGTTATAAAATCACTTTGGGGGGGTGGGGAGCATGCCTGGGTGGCTCAGTCAGTTAAGCGTCTGACTTCAGCTCAGGTCATGATTTCACGGTTAACGAGTCTGAGCCCCGTGTTGGGCTCTGGGCTGACAGCTCAGAGCCTGAAGCCTGCTTCAGATTCTGTGTCTCCCTTTCTCTCTGTCCCTACCCCGCTCCCTCTCTCAAAAATAAATCAGCACTAAAAAATAATAATGATAGTAAGTAAAATCATTATTGGGCAACCAGTAGAGTAATAATTGATTCACGCAAGAATCATCAATGGATGCTGAAATTAGTGGGTAAAAGCTGGAGGATTAGCAGGATATTTCCACAGTCTCCAAGTATCTCTCCACAAGATACCTACTAATTTTTCAAAGAGAAAACAATAACCTTGCAATGGCCAAACCTGGCAGACACAAAGCTAACCAATGGTCAAGGTTAACATCACCAGTAACAGGAGAAATTGGTGCCATGTGCCTCCTGATAGGGTGGATGCACTGAGAATCAACAGAGCATTAGTTCTGGAGTATTCTGGCCCCCAATTCACAAACTGAATCTAATCATGAGAAAAGCATTGGATGTACCCAAACTGAGGGACATTTTACATAATAACCAACTCTCCAAAAATGTCAAGACTATGAAAGACGGGGTAAGACACATTTTTCCAGATTGAAGAGGGATAGAGAGACACGCAAGAGACTGCAACATGTGATTTGGGATTATCTTTTGTAGTCAAGGACTCGATCTGGGCAACCGGTAAAAACTAAGAGAAGTCTCTTGGTTAGGTAATAGCATTACATGAGGGCTGATTTTCTGATTTGGATAATGTTACTGTGGTTATGGTGTCACATAAGCCCTTATTTTTAGGAAACACGCTTAAGGTATTTCTTGGTGAAGGGCCAATGTGTCTGTAACCTACTCTCAAATGTTTCAGGAGAAAAACATTGGGTAACAGAGAGTGATAAAGTGAATGCAGTAAAATGGTAACTTTCTTTTTTTTCAATGTTAATATTTGAGGAATGCGGGTAAAGATTGTATGGGAACTGCTTGTACTATTCTTCTTTTTCTATTTTAATATTTATTTATTTATTTATTTATTTATTTTTAAAGTAGACTGCATACCCAACGTGGAGCTTAAACTCAAGACCCTGAGTTCAAGAGTCACAGGCTCTGCTGACTAAGCCCCTCCTTATTCTTTTTTAATTTTTAAAGGTTTATTTATTTTTTGAGGAAGAGTGAGACAGAGCGTGAGCGGGGAAGGGACAGAGAGAGAGGGAGAGGCAGAATCCGAAACAGGCTAAACAGAGCTGTTAGCACAGAGCCCGACAAGGGGCTCGAACTCATGAACCGCGAGATCATGACCTGAGCCGAAGTCAGATGCCCAACGGGCTGAGCTACCCACGCGGCCCCCTTCCTTGTGGTCTTCTTGCAATTTGTTGCTAAGACTGCAGTCTCCTCCCCCCCCCCCCCCCCCCCCAAAGTTCCAGAACATTAAAATATCTTCTGCCTCTGGACCGAAAGGCTATATTCTTGCTCATCATTTGTGGCACTGAGGGAATCTGGTAAACCTATGAAAAACTGGTCACCAGGGTTTTGAGTAATTAGAATTTCTTTCCTTTATGTCTGTTCTCTTTGCAAGGCCCAACCTTGGGCATGGGTCTCAGCAAATTTGATTTATGTGCCATATGATTTTATACATTCCATGTTAGAATGTACATTTGGCTACATCTATCTTTCAAAGACAATAGTGGCTTAAATGTGATGGAAGGTTAGCTTCTTCCTCCAGTAACAGAACTTGGCAGTCCGTCCAGGGCTGGTACGGAGGCCTTCTAATCAAGAGACCGGAGACCCCGCCCCGGTCTTACTGCTCTGTGGCTCGGTGAACAGCCTCATGATCTAAGCTGGCTACTGAACCTCCAGACAACGCTCATATTCTAGTCGGTAGGAACTAGGAAGGTGCAAAGAAGGGTGCTTCACGTTACCCTTTAAGGACGTATGCTAGGCACTCCACATGGCAGTTCTGGTGTCACCTCTTTGTTCAGGGCAACTTCTGGCTGCAAGAGAGGCTGTGAATTGCAGTCTGGGCAGCCATGTTCCATCCAAAAGCAGAGGAGAAGAAAAATGGCTATTGGGGTGTGTGACAAGCCTGCATTCCAAAAGCCAGAAGGAAGTAATCACCAAGGACAATTTAACAACTCTGACTCCGGGGACAGTATCGGGACTGGTGGCATACAAGACACTAGATTTGGGTGGGGGTGGCCTGGGCCCCGTACGTGGAGACAGGAGATGTTTGGAAAGAGGAGAAGAAAACAGGAACAAGTCCAAAGATGCCCCGGAAAGTAGGATGAAGGACAGTAAGACGTCTGGTTAAGAAGTGTGGTATGAGTAAGACTGCGGCTGCTAAGGGAGGAAGGGGAGGGAAGGAAAACAGGAAAAGGAAAGAGGCAGGCAAGAAAGCACGAGATGCGCCAAGCAAGGGAGAGAGGTCGGGAATGGCAGGGGAGAAAGTTCAGCTGTTCCCGTCGGCCTGAGGCTGGCTCCTTGGTCTCCGGGGCTATGGCTTTTGACCCGTCTGGAAGGAGAGTTCCAGGAAGCACAGCTTTGTCCGGTGCACTGAACCACTATCTACTTCCGATGGTCATTTTGTTGGAGACTCTTCACTTCACACAAGCCTTTATTCAAGTAAATCAGGCGAGCGGACGTGATACAAGGGCCAGCAAAAAATAATTAGGCTGCGCTGAAAAGAAATCCGGCTGTGTGCAAGTGGGGATTTGAATAACGGCTGATAAATCAACCCTTGGCCCTGCTGCTGTCTTCTGGGACACCGAGGTTCACTGTTATGGGAGGGCCTCTGGTTGTGGCTCTGAGGAGGACCGCTGAGTTCCATGAAAGCTGGTCACAAGGCTCGTGGGTCTGCAAGGTTTTTTTGGTTGTTGTTTATACTTTCAGGCTCCTTAATAAAACGGACTTACATCCAATATAGATTTGGCTCCTTTCTTGTCCGGAGAATCACAAGGGATATTTACCTTTCCGCCAAACCTATGGAGCAAAAAGAGGTGTTTAGGTAAAATTAGGTACTAGAAGCTTTCTGAGGGAATGGGTGTTTTCACAAAGCACTTCATTTATAGTAAATGTTTATATTATAGCATCCTAGAGCTGAAAGGGACCCTTTTCGCTGGGCATAAATATTTCCACAAAGGGCTGCAGAGATTGGAGTTTACTTTGTTTATAGAAATTTGCTCTACCCCACTCATGAGAATTTCACGATTGTAGACGCTTGCCTATGCCAGTAATTTCAAAATCTAGAACTGGTGAATTTTTGCAAGTTTTGCAAAATATTTTGCAAGCCTGGATGCGAATTCCTTTGAAGAGTTTAGGTCGTGGTCAAGGGCCTGTAGCTACTCCCAGGAAATCTCTCTCCCAGTCCCCAAATGGTTCTTTAGAAAGACAAAGGGAAACCAAGATACTAACCAAAGCAGTGACAACACAGTGGGAAAGTTCTGGTGTCTCTGAGTCTAGACCCAAGCACTGTGATCAAATAAACTGCTTGGCCTATTAAAAATACACTGAAGGCAACACATTTTTGTTTCGCAACATATGAGAGGGCCGGTTGCCAAGTACTTGGTTATGAATGTGGAATCTAAAAAAACAAAACAAAACAAAACAAAAAAAACCCTGCACTTTGTCACTCTCTTCATACCGGATTAACCCTGTAGCATCAGAAATGGCAGAAGAAATTGACTCAAGGCACTTGAACAGGGAGAGTTTCTTTGCAGGACTTTATGTAAAAATGGGAAATCAGCTTCTGGGAGGGGGGGGGGTCTTTGGTATATAACTGGCCTGTAGATAGAAACTGTGAGGAACCTTGACCCTTTCTACTGAAGAGTTACCTGCTGGAGAGAAAGATTAAAATTAAGCTAAATAGAACAGAAAAAGCCTAAGGGTTGTTTTTTCCCTGAAAGTGAAGTTTGACTTGTAATTAAAACACTGTTCTCCCACCCCCTCAAGCTGGTTCTTAGCCAAAACCCTCACGACTATTTTTTTTCTTTTTCTTTTTAGTAAACTCCACACTACACGTGGGGCTCGAACTCACCACCCTGAGATCAAGTCACATGCTCCACTGACTGAACCAGCCAGGCACCCTTCCAACAACCCCAATCCGATGGGCAGTAAGGCCCAGGTCTCATGGCCTCTCAAGACCTAAACACTTTTCCTGGTACATCCTAACATTTCTAAAGTTTATTTATTTTGAGAGGAGAGAGAGAAAGAGAGAGAGAGCGCGCTGGGGCAGGGCAGAAAGAGAGAGAGAGACAGAGACAGAATCCCAAGCAGGCTCCGCCCTATCAGAGCAGAGCCTGACGAGGGGCTCGATCTCAGGAACCATGAGATCATTATCTGAGCCTATATCAAGAGCCGGACGCTTAACTGACTGAGCCACCCAAGCACCCCAATACTGATACTTGTAAAGATGAGGTTTGCCATGTAAGGCTTCATCCCTGAATTGTGTATTTCTTGCTGTGCTTGTTGAAGGAAAGTATCCACTCTGAACCTTCCACTGCTAGAATATGGGATTTGGACTTGTGGCCCTCAGTTCCAATGGCAATAGGACCCAGGATGACAGTTTCCTGTGACCTCACCCTGTTTGGGTGCCCTTTGCCTGTGGAAGAAATCCTGGTTCCATGGCAAATGCCAAAAATAGGCTAGCAGGGTGTTTCTGGTTTGTTCACTGGTTTGCTCATTTGATGTTCGTTATTAACTGGAACACAAGAGATGAAAGGCAGGAAGAAAATAAATGGGTATTTTCCAATTCTCGACTTTGAAACTGAAACGTTTGAAAGTAGGAGGAGGTAACCTCGTTATGCACTTAACTCTCACCAAGCTCTGGTTTCAGATGCCTAGGATCCTCACGACAACCAACGGGAAAGGCTGTTTTATCATTCCCATTTTACAGATGGGGAAACTAAAGGAGGGAGAGAGGCAAAGGACTTACTCAGGGTCGTTTGATCGGAAGAAACAGCATCGCTGGAGCCTTGCTCTGGAGCCTCTGCCTCTATTCGCAGATGATGGGACTCCGGGCATAACATGGTTTCTTTTTTCTCAGACCTGTCCCTAGAGGTACAGATTCTGCCTTCAAGTTGTCTTCTTCCTCTTCGACAGTTCTGTGGCCTTTTTATTTCCTTCCTGCTCTGCTGATTCAGGACCCCAGGAAGCCTGGCTTCCTCTGGCGATCAGTTTGAGGACCGCCTGTAGACATGCAGACTCAGCAAAGCACGCTCCCCACAGGAGAGCCTGCGAAAGGTCAGAGAACTGAGGCAAAGGCAAACCACAGAGGTGCCTGTGCATGCTCACAAACACAGACGCACTGAAAATATCTAACTGGCAGAGAGAAGGAAAGGTGGTGGGTACAAGACTGAAAAGCAAAAACAGCATGGCTCAAGCTGGAGGACGTTATGCCGAGTGACATAAGCCAGACACAGAAAGAGAAACACTGCGTGATCTCGCTTCTATGTGGAATCTAAAAAAGTCAAACTCCTCTGGGGAGCCTGGGTGCCTCAGTAGGTTGAGCGTCTGATTCTCGGTTTCGGCTCAGGTCGTGATCTCACAGTTCAGGAGTTCGAGCCCCACACGGGGCTTCTGGCACTTGACGGTGAGAAGCCTACTTGCAATTCTCTCTGTCCCAATCTCCTGGCCCCTCTCCTGCTTGTGCTCTCTCTTTCTCTTAAAAAAACAAAACAAAACAAAAAAAAAACTACCCAGGGGCGCCTGGGTAGTTGAATCGTCCGATTTCGGCTCAGACTATGATCTCACAGTTTGTGAATTTGAGTCCTTCAGCAGGCTCTCTGCTGTGAGCACAGAGCCGGCTTCAGATCCTCTGTTCTTTCTTTCCACCCAGTGACGTGCGCACACACACACACACGCACACGCACACTCTGAAAAATAAACATTAAAAAAATTGCTTTAAATAAAAATAAAAAAGTCAAATTCCTTGAACCAGAGTAGAATGGTAATTGCCAGAAACTGTGGGATCAGGGAAATGGGGAGATGTTTGTCAAAGGCTACAAATTTTCATGTTTCCTAAGATGACAAGGCTCTGGGGATCTGATGAATGGTGTGGTGGCTATAGTCAATAATACTATATTGTATACTTGAAATGTGCGAGCAGAGTAGTTCTTAAGTCACCCCTCAGAAAAGTAAACTATGTAAGCAGATGGATGCGTTAATTAACTTGATTACGATAATCATTTCACCAGGTATACACGTATTAAATCATCACATTGTACACCTTAAAAAATCACCTAGCGCAACCTTAAAAAAAAAAAGAAGCAACTTGATAGGTTTAGGGATGCCAGACACTTTATTTTTCATTGTTAAATTTTTTATTATTTTTTACTATTTTAAGATTTTATGTTTAAGTAATCTCTACACCCAATGTGGGGCTCAAACTCCCGAACCTGAAATTAAGAGTTGCATGCTCTTCTGACTGAGCGAGAAGGGTTGCCAGAAACTGTAAAAGTCTATTTCTTTTTAGAAAGATATGTTCTGCCTTTATGTCAAAAGAAAAGTACATAGTCTTTTGCTTGTTTGTTAAAGATGTCCACTGAGTTTTGCATTATTTTTATTTTTTTTAATATTAAAAAAATATTTACGGGCACCTGGGTGGCTCAGTTGGTTAAGCATATGACCGGCTCAGGTCATGATCTTGCGGTCCACTGAGTTCAAGCCTTGCGTCGAGCTTTGTGCTGACAGCTTAGAGCCTGGAGTCTGCTTCGGATTCTGTGTCTCCCTCTCTCTCTGACTTGCCACCATTCACGCTCTGTCTCTCTCTCTCAAAAATAAACAAACATTAAAAAATATACTAAGAGATGTTTATTCATTTATTTTGAGAGAGAGAGAACGAGTGAGGGGGGAGCACAGAGACAGGGAGAACTGTTAAACATAAGTTTAACCATCTTTAAAAAAGATATTATTTTTAAGTAATCTCTATACCCAACGTGGGACTCAAACTTACAACCTCAACATCAAGAGTCACATGGGGGTGCCTGGGTGGCTCAGTTGGTTAAGCGTCCAACTCTTGGTTTAGGCTCAGGTCATGATCTCATGGTTTGTGGGTTCAAGCCCCGCATCCAGCTCTGTGCCAATGGCACGGAGCCTGCTTGGGATTCTGTCTTCCTCTCTCTGTCCCTCCCCTGCTTGCTCTCTACCTCTCTCTCTTTCTCTCAAAAATAAATAAATACACATTAAAAAAAAAAAAAGTCGCATGCTCCACTGACTGAGTGAGCTAGGTATCCTTAAGATGAACCATTTTATTTTGTTTTATTTTATTTATTTTTTATTAATTTTTTTTTAACATTTATTTATTTTTGAAAGACAGAGAGATACAGAGACCGAGTTGGGGAGGGGCAGAGAGAGAGGGAGACACAGAATCCGAAGCGGGCTCCAGGCTCTGAGCTGTCAGCACGGAGCCTGACGTGGGGCTCGAACTCATGGAGTGTGAGATCATGACCTGAGCCGAAGTTGGACGCTGAACCGCCTGAGCCACCCAGGCGCCCCTAAGAGGAACCATTTTAAAGTGTACAATTCAGTGGCATTTAGTACACGGCTTATTACACTTACCATCCGTAGTTCCAAAACATGTTCACTCCAAAAGCAAACGCCGAATCCGTTAAACAACTGCTCTTCGTTCTTTCCTGCCCCCAGCCCTTGGCAACTGTAGAAACTTTTAAAATGCCTAGTGAGTTGGCAGAAAGTACCGTCTTCCTCTATCCCCCACAGACAGCTGGGAAGAGTGGGTGACAGGACCATAACACTGGAGTAAGGGACTGCTTCTCCTGTCCTGCCTTCACTGAGGCTGAAAGGGAGAACACCCATGGCCAGTGCTGGTTTTGTTGCACCGATGTTGCTCCTTTCTCCAGGGCAGACTGAAGTTCCGTGCCCACTCACACGCATGGTCTCTTGCTGCAGTCTGGGCCTCTTGGAACTCCAGAATTTCAACACCATCCAAATGCTCTGGCCGGGCATGAATAGATAAGCGTTAGGACCCCCAGTAGCGTATCACTGAAGCTTAAATAAATGAAAAGACCATGGTAAAAAAAAAAAAAAAAAAAAAGTGCCAAAATACCAAATATATATATATAAAACCAAATATTGGTTTTATATACATATTTATATATTTATAAAACCAAATATTCAGACCAATATTTTATAACTTTGTTTTATTTATAAATGTTTATTTATTTTGAACTTTTTAAAAAATGTGTATTTATTTTTGAAGGAGAGAGAGAGACAGAGTGTGAGGGGCAGGGGTGTGGGAGGGTCAGAGAGAGAGGGAAACACAGAATCTAAAGCTGGTTCCTGGCTCTGAACTGTCAGCACAGAGCCCTAGGCCAGGCTCGAACTCATGAGCCGTAAGATCATGACCTGAGCTGAAGGTGGACGCTTAACTGACTGAGTCACCCAGGTGGCCCAAATGTTTATTTATTTGGGGGGGGGGGAGGGACAGTGAGAGAGGGAGAGAGAGAAACCCATGCAGGGTCTCCAAGGGCTCGATCTCCGTGTTCTCGAGATCATTCCCTAAGCCAAGATCAAGAGTCCTGCACTTAACCACCTGAGCCACCCAGGCGCCCCCAAGTTTTTGTTTTAAACTTTTTCATTGTGAAATAGAACACCCTTCCGGAAACGCATAGGAGACGGAGATGTTCAGCTCATTGTTTTATGGAAAGAGCCACATCACAAAACATTCGGTCAAGCAACTTAGACCTCTCACTCCTGCCTTCTACCTCCTTTTGAAGACAATCATCTCCTTGGTAAACAGAGGTATTCGTCAACACTAGGGTTTTGTTTGCATTTTGAACTTTGTATAAATGGACTTACACAGTATAGACTGTATTGTAATTGCTGTGTTTGGCTCAGCACAGTTTGTGAGATTCATTCATGTTGTTCAATGAAACAGTAGTTCATTCTTTCTCATTGCTATGTGGTATGCCATTACATGAGTATGGCAGTTTACTTAATTTTTTTATGAGAACAGTTTTATGTAGTGAAGTTTATTGTCTTCTGTTTGGCTAGTGTGTGTTTTTTGTTGTTGTTCTGTTTAAGAAGTTCTTCTTGGGGCGCCTGGGTGGCTCAGTTGGTTAAGTGTCCGACTTCGGCTCGGGTCATGATCTTGTGGTTCATGGGTTCGGGCCCCGCGCCGGGCTCTGTGCTGACAGCTCAGAGCCTGGAGCCTGCTTCCGATTCTGTGTCTCCCTTTCTCTCTGACCCTCCCCCCATTCATGCTCTGACTCTCTCTGTCTCAAAAATAAATAAACGTTTAAAAAAATTAAAAAAGAAGTTCTTCTTATTCTCAGGTTGTGGAGATCGTTTTTGGTATTATCTTCTACTTCTGAATTGTTTGATATAGTAGCTACTTGTGGCTGTTTAAGTGAGATTAATTAAAATGAAATAAAATGAAGAAAAAAATTCAGTCCCTGGGTCTGTAACAGCCTGCCCTATTGTCAGCCTTGGCATTCCCTAGGAGAGTCACCATTATTGAACTTCTTGGTGGAGCTGGTACCCTTCGAACCAGCACGTTCCTTATGGCCTGATAAACAGTATGTCTTTTGAGCCTTTCTGTGAAACCTAACAAATATCCAGTGGGTCCTGCTGTTCAGTGTTCCTACTACCCTAAACCTTTTAATTCACTTCTCCACCTTCTACCATGGCAATTCTGGATCCTTAACAGAACTACTAAATCCCGTATCTCAACAGAGCACTCCCAAGTCAACAGAGTTACCCAGTTTAATCTTCTGGCCCCTTTGATGAAGCATGCTTAGAATCCAGTCCCTGGCTGCAGCGAGTGCCTACTGGAGACGTCTTGAAGCCCTCTTCCGGGGTATAATTCCTTGGCATGTCCTTGGCTGGCATATGCCGTGACTTACGCTATAGGCACGGTGGCGGGGGAGGGGGAATTCTCAGAGGGGCCTATATTCTTCTCAGGGAGAGGCTCCCACTTGGGAGGTTAGGGGGTGATGGACCACTTCTGCAGGATCAGAAGGTTCATAGGACACGAGGGAGTCATCTTCAGAGCTATTGTCCATAGGTCTTTATCCCATCTAGGGTCCTGACATAACAGACCTGACTTTGTTGGGTGTTTAATCTTCTTTGGCGTGGTCCTTAGCTTTCTCTGCCTTGCCACTGCAGGAGTTGAGCACTTCATTAGATGCAACCAAGGGGTCTGTTTTTGGCACTTGGCTTTCCATTGCTTATTACCTCCCGCTGTTCATCATCTTCTTGTAGAACACGCGTGGTAATTATCGATCAGCACCGAAATCTTTGATCTCTCTAGTAACCATTTCCTCCAAAAGTCTCAAGTGCCTGATATGCTGCTTCAGTTGGTGCTTTCACTTGGACCCGGACACACATGCTCATGCACCAACAGTAAGGCTCTGAGCAACTGAACCAGCACCTTATGTCAAGGGCTGTTTTGAGACCCACCAACTTACCACCAGTGAAGGGGACCTCCTTGCCGGCCTATTCCAAACCCATCTTGTCACCCGCTCCCTGGAACTGCTGGTGTCAGCTGTGGCGGGTTATGCTCTCCAGAGGCAGAGACACAGTGTGGGGTGCAAGATATTTATAGGTATCGGTACTGGGGGCAGCGAGATCACGCAAAGGAAAGAGTGAAAACGGCGACACTGGCCCAACAAAGCTTCGGTCAGTGATGTGGCAGGAAGTTGCCTTCAGTCTCCAGGGCTTTGGAGTGTCCTGCATGAGGTCGAAAAGGCACTTTCATGTTCCTGTCTCATTCGGTCACTGCACGCGTGCTGCTCTGGGCCCCATGTGCCCTCAACCAAGGGAGCGCTGCAGCTGAGACAGATCCTGAAGGAGCTGGTAGCTGGAGGCTGGGCACAAAGTTCGTTCCTTTCATCCTTCCTTCCTTCCTTCCTTCCTTCCTTCCTTCCTTCCTTCCTGTGTTTAGTTCTACATCGAGGTCTGCCATGTTTCATTAGATTTATTCCTGTGTACTCAGTATTTTGACATTGTAGCATCTTTTTAAGCTTTTTAGAATTTACGTGATCATTGCTTCATTTTTTAATTTTTATTTATTATTTTTAAAAATTTATTTTTTAATGTTTATTTTTGAGAGAGAGAGAGAGAGAGAGAGAGAGAGAGAGAGAGACTGCGAGCAGGAAAGGGAAGGAGACGGAGACACAGAAGCTGAAGCAGGCTCCAGGATCTGAGCATTGGGTCAGCATAGGGCCCAATGCGGGGTTCAAATCCACAAACCATGAGATCATGGCCTGAGCCAAAGTCAGAGGCTTAGCCGATTGAGCTACCCGGGTGTCCCTATTTTGAAAAAAAAAAAAAAAAGTTTATTTATTTTGAGAGACAGGCTGTATATGTGAGCATGTGTGAGTAGGGGAGAGGGGCAGAGAAAGAGGGAGAGAGAATCCCCAGCAATCTCTACGCTATCAGTGTGGAGCCTGACTTGGGACTCAGCCCCATGAACCATGAGATCATGATTTGAGCCGAAATCAAGAGCCCCTAGAAATACATTTTATTATTGATCTTAGCAGCCTTACTGAACTCACTTGTTAATCCAAATTATGCATTTTTGGATTTTTCTACATACATAATCAGGTTATCTTGTAAACAATGAGAGTTCTTTCTTTTCAGACTTACATCTTTTACTTTTTTTATTTTTTTTTTTCCTACTTACTGCACTGGCTTGGTCCTTCATAACGATGCTGGACAGAAATGGTCAAAGAAGGGGCACCTGGCTGGCTCAGTTGGTGGAGCATGTGACTCTTGATTTTGGGGTTGTGAGTCTGAGCCCCACGTTGGGCATACAGCTTACTTAAAAAGAAACAGAAGTGGTCAAAGCAGGCATCCTTGTTGCCAATTTAAAGGGAGAATTTTTAGGGGCGCCTGGGTGGCGCAGTCGGTTGGGCGTCCGACTTCAGCCAGGTCACGATCTCGCGCTCCGTGAGTTCGAGCCCCACGTCAGGCTCTGGGCTGATGGCTCAGAGCCTGGAGCCTGTTTCCGATTCTGTGTCTCCCTCTCTCTCTGCTCCTCCCCCGTTCATGCTCTGTCTCTCTCTGTCCCCAAAAAAATAAATAAACGTTGAAAAAAAAAAAAATTTAAAAAAAAAAATAAAAAAAAATAAAGGGAGAATTTTTAATATTTGACTATTTGGTGTAATGCTTGTAGGTTTTTGTATACCTACACTTTGTTTGTCAAAGGTTTTATACAACCTTAAATGAAGTTAAGAAAACTCCTTTCTTGGGGCGCCCGGGTGGCTCAGTTGGTTGAGTGCTAGACTTCAGCTCAGGTCATGATCTCACCAGTTCATGGGTTCGAGCCCTGCGTCGGACTCTGTGCTGACAGCTCATAGCCTGGAGCCTGTTTCAGATTCTGTGTCTCCTTCTCTCTCTGCCCCTCCCCACGCTTTCTCTCTCTCAAAAATAAACATCAAAAAAATTAAAAAAAAAGAAAACTCTTTTCCATTCCTACTTGGCTAGCACGTATATTTTTAAAAAATCATAAATGGTGTTGAATGTATTCAACACTTTTATTTTTACAACTCTTAAGATGATCATATGATTCTTCCCTTTTAGTCCATTAAGATAGTGAATTACACAGATCAATTTCTCAAATGTGAAGGCAAGCTAACATCCCTACAATAAATCCATGCTGGCGGGCTCTGCACGGATATCGCAGAGCCTGCTTGGAATCCTCTCTCCCTCTGTCTCTCTGCCCCTCACCCACTTGTGCTCTTTCTCTTTCCCAAAATAAAAAAATAAACTTAAAAAAAAAAAAAAAGTCCAGACTGGCAATGATGTATTATGTTTATATATTGCTGGATTCATTTTGCTGATAGTTTAGGAGTTTGGTGTCTACATTTATAAGTGAGGTCAGTCTGTTTTCCTTTTTCTGTAATGTCTTTTTTAGGTTTTGGTATCAATATTATGTTGGCCTCAGAATGAGTTAGGGATTATTTCCTTTTCCTATTCTCTCAAGTTTATCTAAGGTTGGTGCTATTTCTTCATTAAATAGAACACCCTGACAAAACTATCTAGGCCTGGAGTTTTCTTTGAAGATTTTATTTAATTATTATTTTGAAAAGATTTTATTTTTAAGTGATCTCTACACCCAATGTGGGGCTTGAACTCACAAACCCAATGTCAAGACTCATGTGCTCCATTGACTGAGCCAGTCAGGCGTTCCTGAAGATTTTAAATTATAGACTTAATTTTAAACAGTAGATACAGGACTATTTAGGTTTTATGTTTCTTATTTTTACGTACCTTTATATTTCTTATTGGTAAACTGTATTTTCAAGGAACTTGTCTTTTTTAATCAAATTTTTAGACTTCTTGTCATAAAGCTCAGTATGATCTCATTTGTAACGACTGAAAATCTGTAGAAATGTTTCCTTTCAAGTTTTTTGGCATTATTTGTGCTTTTTAAAATTAGTCTCACCAGGGGCTTAATAATGTTATTAGTCTCATCTAAGAAAGAACTTTTGACTATGTTTCCATTTATTCGCACTTTCACTGTGCTTAATTAGCTGCTCTCTTTCTAATTTCTCATGAAGAATACTTGGCTTATTTTTGTCTTATTTTCCATTAAGAAACTAACTTTCAATGTTAGTATGGCTTTAGTTGCACCTTAATTTGAGAATGTAGTATTCGAAAATTTTTTCAGTTTAAAATATTTTCTAACTCCTATTGTGATTAAAAAAATTTTTTTTGAGATTTATTTATTTTTGAGAGAGAGACAGAGTGAGAGGCAGAGCGAGAGTGGGGGAGGGGCGGAGAGAGAGGGAGACACAGAATCTGAAGCAGGCTCCAGGCCTGTGGGGGGGAGGGGGGTGCGAACCCAGGAAGTCAGACATTTAACTTCCTAACTTACTGAGCCACTCAGGCGCCCCCTATTGTGATTTCAAAAGAAAAAAAACATCCATGAGTTATTCAGGAGTATACACAGTTTTCAAATATGTTGGTATTTTTTTACTTACCTTTTTTCTTCTCGTTTTCTAGCTTAATTGCATCATTGTCTGAGAATGTACTCTGTATAATTCAGAGCATTTGAAATTTGTTGAGACTTGCTATATTGCCTGGCCTTTTCATAAACATTCCATGTTCACGTGAAAAGAATCTGTGATCTGCAGTTGTGAGCCCAGTATTCTCTCTCTCTATATCTATTAGGTAAAGCTTTGCTTATCCAGTTATCCAAATATACTTCTTACTAGTTTTACATCTGTGTGTTCTAACAGTTGCTGATACACATATCGTCTGCTAGAATTGTAGATTTGTCTTTATCGTCTTGCAATTCTGCCCATGGTTTTGCTTTGCAGATTTTGAGGATATGTGTGTTAGGCTTGGACAAATTTAGAGTTGTTATATCTTCTTGGTGAATTAAGCATATTTTCATTATGATGTGTCCCTCATAAAAATTTCTAGTAATGCTTTTTGCAGTAAACCCACTTTGTTTTGGTTAGTTTTTGCATAGTGTCTTTTTAAATTTGTTTTTGTTTGAAAAATCATGGGGGTGTCTGGATGGCTCAGGTGGTTAAGCGTCTGACTCTTCATTTCGGCCCAGGTCATGATCTTATGGTTGGGGAGACTGAGTCCTTCGTGGGGCTCTGGCTGACAAGGGAGAGCCTCTTTTTCTGCTCTTCTCCCACTTGTGCGCTCCCTCTCAAAATATATAAACATTAAAAAAAAAATAGTGGTAAAATACACCTAACACACAGTTTACCATCTTAACCATTAAAAATTTGAAAAAAAAAGTTTGCTGTTTTATTTATTTTTGAGAGAGAGAGAGAGAAGGAATGGGGGCAGGGCAGAGAGAGAGGGAGACAGAATCTGAAGCCAGCTCCAGGCTGAGCTGTCAGCACAGAGCCCTGACACGGGGCTTGAACTCATGAACCGCGAGATCATGACCTGAGCCAAAGTCAGATGCTCAACTGACTAAGCCACCCAGGCGCCCCTAAAACATTTTTTTTTTTATGGTAAGAAACACATAAACTTTACCATTTTAATCATTTTCAAAGCGTACAGTTAAGGAGTGTTAAGTACGTTCACAGTGTTTTGTGATTTCTCTCTATAACTCTTTCTTGCCAAACTGAAAACTGTACCCATTTAACAACAATCCCCCAATCTGCCCTCCCACCAGGCCCTGGCAATTACCCTCTACTTTGTATGATTTTGATTAACTTAGGTATCTCATATAAGTAGAATCATATGTAATTTGTGTTTTTGGTCCTGCCTTATCTCAAGCAACACAATGTGCTCAAGGTCCATCCACGTTGTAGCAGGTGTCAGCATTCGCTTCCTTTTCAAGACTGGATAATATTCCATTGTATGTGCAGATCACATTTTTTTAATCCATTCATCTGTTGATGGACACTCGGGTTGCTTCTACCTTTTTGCTATTGTGAAGAATGCTCATAGGAACAAGGGTTTACAACTAAATAACATGTTTGAGTCCTTGCTTTTGGGTATATACTCAGTAGTGGAGTTGCAAGGTCATATGCTCATTCTTTTTAATCTCTTGAGGAACTGCCATAGCTTTTTTTTTTTTTTTATGTCTACTTATTTTTGAGAGAGCGCAAGCAGGGGAGGGGCAGAGAGAGGGTGACAGAGGATCCAAAGTGGGCTCTGCACTGACAGCAGCAAGCCCAATGTTAACGCTCGAACTCCCCAACTGCAAGATCATGACTTGAGCCGAAGTCGGATGCTCAACCGACTGAGCCACCCGGGTGCCCCAACATGCAGCATTGTATTAGTTTCAGGTATACAATATAGGGACTCTACACTTTTATACATTACTCAGTGCTCATCACGATAAGTATACTCATTAATTCCCATCACCTATTTCCCCCATCCCCCCCCACCTACCTCCCCTCTGGTAAACCGTGTGTTCTCTATAGTTAAGAGTCTGTTTCTTGGTTTGTCTCTTTTTCTTTGCTTGTTTTGTTTCTTAAATTCCACATGAGTGAAATCACATATATCTTTCTGTAACTGACTTATTTTGCTTAGCATTATTCTCTCTAGCTCTACCCAGGTCATTGCAAATGGCAAGATTTCATTTTCTTTATGGCTGTATAATATGCCACTGCACATATATATATATATATATATATATATATATACACACCACCTTTTTTTCTATCCATTCATCTATCAATGGACCCTTGGGTTGCTTCCATAATTTGGCTATTATAAATAATGCTGCAATAAACATTTGAATAAACTTGGTATTTTTTTGGTAAATGGCCAGTAGTGCCATTACTGGATTGTAAGGCAGTTCTATTTTTAATTTTTTGAGGAAACTCTGTACTATTTTCCACTGCAGCACCACCAACAGTGCACAAGGGTTCCTTTTTCTCCACATCCTCCCTAACACATTTCTTGTTTTTTGTTTTTTGTTTTTTTATTTTAGCCATTCTGACTGGTGTGAGATGTTACCTCATTGTAGTTTGGATTTGCGTTTCCCTGATGATGAGTGATTTTGAGCTTTTCACATGTTGGTTGGCTATATGTAGGTCTTCTTTGAAGAAGGGTCTGTTTAAATCTTCTGCCCATTTTTTTTTTTTTTTTTGCTGTTGCTATTAAGAACGAAGAGAGCACATGAGTGGGGTAGGGGCAGAAGGAGAGAGGAAGGGAGAAGAGAAAAGAGAGAATCTTCAGCAAGCTTCATGTTCAGTGTGGAGCCTGATATGGGGCTTGATCCCATGATCCTGGGATCATGACCTGAGGTGATATCAAGAGTCAGATGCCCAATTAACTGAGCTACCCAGATGGCCCTTTTTTGCCCATTTTTAAATTGGATTATTTGTGTTTTTTTGGTGTTGTGTTGTATCAGTTCTTTATGTATTTTAGATACTAACCCTTTATTGGATGTGTCATTTGCAAATATTTTCTCCCATTCAGTAGGTTGTTTTTTTCAGTTCTGTTGTTTCCTTCACTGTGCAGGTTTTTATTCTGATGTAGTCCCAATAGTTTATTTTTGTTTTTATTTCCCTTACCTCAGGAGAGAGATCTAGAAAAATGTTGCCATGGCTGATGTCAGAGACATTCATGCCTGTACTCTCTTATAGGATTTTGTACGGCTTCAGACTAGGCAGTAAATTCTTGTTAGATCAAGTGAGAAGAAAAAGACAAAATCCAGGAAAGAAAAAGGAGTGAGAAAGGGAGAAGGGGAGAATGAAGAAGGATTTGGGCAGAATAGAGACGGAGGAGGTGGAAATGTGGGAGGAAGAAAAGAAGAAAAAGGTGAAAACAAGGAAGAATAAAATTCTATGGAATTCTCTTTAGTTTTTATCAAAGACTTGTAGCCAACAATTCTCTAGCAACCCACAGTTTCTGCTTTTGTATAAAAACTAAATTGCTTCCCATTTTCATTTCATTTTTTTTCATTTATTTATTTATTTTGAGAGCGAGAAAGAGTGTGAGAGAGCGAGCAGTGGGGAAGGGGCAGAGAGAGAGAGAGAGAGAGAGAGAGAGAGAGAATCCCAAGCAGGCTCCATGCTGTCAATGGAGAGCCTGATGTGGGGCCTGATTCCATGAACTGTGAAATCGTGACCTGAGCCGAGATCGAGTCAGAAGCTTAAGCAACTGAGCTACCCAGCACTACCCCCCCCCCACCATTGTCCTTTCTTTGTCAACCATTTACTGATTTTCATGACTGGTTGTGGAGAAGGGTATTCAGTCCCTTACTCAACAAGTAGTTATTAAGTACTGTATGATAAACCCTGTTGTGGGCAGTAAGGATAGACACGGTAAATGAAGAAAGCATAAGCAAATCCTTGCCTTCATTGACCTCGCATGCTAGCGGGCTGTAGGAATCATGGTGTAATCATCAGGTGCTGGATGCTATAGCAAATGGACAAGTTCTCAATGGATCAACCGTAATAAAGGTCTATTGTCTGCTCAGCTTAGAGTCTGATGCATGTATTTTTGATGAGGCAGATTTCCATAGTCATACTTTTGCTCTAAGTCCATCTGTAAGAACTAGTCACAAGGCCCCAGCCAGCTGCAAGGGCATAGCTGGGAAATGTTGTTCTCAGCAGCAAACAGACATCTTTGGTGATCAGCAAGTTGCCTCCTCACATGGAGAGAGACAGACAAGAAACTGAATAACTAAGCAAATTACTTTTTATGTTAGAAGGTGATAAATGCCTTGGAAGAAAAGCATGGAAAGAAATACAGAGCACGTGGGGTCCCTGGGTGGCTCAGTCGGTTACATACCCGACTTCAGCTCAGGTCACAATCTCAGGGTTCCTGAGTTAGAGTCCCTCGTTGGGTTTGCTGCTGTCAGCACAGAGCCTGCTTCGGATCCTCCGTCCCCCTCTCTCTGCCCTACCCCCACTCATGCTCTCTCTCAAAAATGATTAAAATTAAAAAAAAAATACAGCACGTGTTTGAGGAATATTGAAATTCACAGAATAGTGAGTAGACTCACTTGGGTGAGCAAAGGCTTGAAGCAGGGGAGGGAGTGAATCATGTGGACATATTACTGGAGGAGGGAATGCTCAAAAAGGAGGCCATCATGGCTGAGGCAGAGCAAGGCTGAGAGAGGTGGGCGATGGGGTCAAAGAGAAGAGGCCGATGGTGTGGGACTCTGGTTTCTTTTCCGAATGGCAAGAGAGGAAGGAAATCAGAGGGTCACATGCAGAGGACAGAAAGGATTTGATATGCATTTTATTAGCCAGACCGGCTGTCGCAGCTACCCTCAGAATGCCCTGGAAGGCATCAAAGGGGAGAAGATGTCCGTGGACTGGACCAAAGTGGCAATGATGGTTGTGATGAGAAACGGCAGGATTCGGGGTACGTTTTGAAGGCAAAGCAGGATTTGCAGATGGACTGAAGGTGGAGTTTGGCAGGAAGTTAGGCGAGACTGTGGCCTGATCAATTTCAAGGATGGAGTTGCCAAGAAGGGAGCTGGGGAAGACCGGTGGTGAAGCGTATTTGTGGGTGGAGATCAAGAATTTGGTTCTGGATGTAAGGGTTAAATTGTAGTGTAGGGCTAATCTGTAGCCTTAAGAAATAACAGCTTTGTTTTAACACTGTAGATTAAGAGATAACAGCCTTGTCCTATCAATCAAGGGAACAAAAGTTTAAGGGAAATCAACTGGTTTAGTGTTTGATTGGATTGGGGCAAGGAAATGTCTGAACTGTTTCCACCCCCATCTGGGAACTATTTCTTTGTTCTGTCCCCAGGTGATGAGAAGACGATGTGGTCAGCTATAAAAACTCTGTACCCCTGTACCCCAGCTGTTTGAGACCGCACTCTGGTCAAGAGTGCCAATCCCAATCGGCTGGCTTTGCCTCTCATCGCACTAAATTTTGTTGTGGCTGTCACTGGTGCCCGTAGCATTCTGTTTCAGGAGTCGTGTGGACAGCACTGGACACAAGGAGTTTGGGATGTTTATGAGAGATCGAAGTGGGAAGGCCAAGAGTCTGAAGCTCAGGAGAAAGCCCCGGACTAGAGCTGTAGGTTGGAAGCCCTACTTTAGGCTAAAGATGGTATTTAAAGCCTTAAGACGGAGATTGGGGGGGGGAGGGGGTCAGGGGAGTGCAGCAAACAAGAGAGACCCAAGGACAGAGGCTTGGGATTGAAAAGAAAGTGTAGCCAGTGAGGGGGATGGGGAGGAAGGGCTGGAGCAGTGTTTTTATCAGATCAGAATCACAATGAAGTGCCACTAATGTTGGCCAGGGGGGTCTGTTCCCCCCCCCCCCCAACTTCATTCCTATTTGTGCATCTCTAGTTGTGGGTGGTCAGTGTGGCCTGAAGAGATGGGATGGCGGGCCCTCAGCCCTTCCTTCCATACTTCAGCACTATTTCACCACCACCACCCTACTCTGATAAACGTGTGGTTCAGGGGTCCCTGGCTGGCTCAGTCAGTAGAGCAAGCGACTCTTGATCTCCGGGTTGTGAGTTCGAGCCCCACGCTGGGGGTAGAGATTACTTAAAAAAAAAAAAAAAAAAAATCAATGTATGGCCATTCATTCAACAAATATTTTGCTAAGCGTCTATTTATGTGCCAGGCCCAGGTCTGGGCCGTGAGTGAACAAACCAGACGAAGCATGTGTCGGTTGTGGAGCTTACACTCTAATGGGGTTTGCGGCAGATAACCAACAAGCACCATCATTTCTAATGCAGGGTAAGAGAATAGAGAGTGACGTGCTTTGGTTAAGAGGATCAGGAAAGTCCTCTTGGAGGAGGTGACATTTGAGAACTGAGTGTTGAAAAGATGATGGTCATCAGATCTGGGGCAACCGGGTTCTAAGTGGAAGGAAGCTTGAAGTGCTGCAGGGGGAGACAAGGCCAGTGTGCGGGATCACGGTGAAGGAGGGAGGGAGGCAAGATCTACCTCACACAAGAGCCTACGGGCCATAGTTGGGAATTTGGATTTTATTTCGACTGTTAAGGGGCTGCCTTTGATGGGGTGAAGCAGAAGAGTCAGGTATTTCCATTAACATTTCAGGCATGCCACAGGATTGGTCGGGTGGAGGGAGAATGGACCACAGGGGGCCGAGCGGAGTCTGGGGGAAGAGCTGCCACCTAAGTCAGGTGGTGTCTTGGACAGGGATAAAGCAGGATGCACTCTGGAGTGGATGAATGGGTCAGGCAGTCACAGAATAAGTTGTGTGCCTCTCTGGGTCAAGGCCTATGCAAGGCAAAGAAAGGTACCCACCAAGAAAACGTGGGAAAGGCACAGTCCTTGCTGGCGTTTTATTCAGCGTTTAATTTTAGGAAACTCAGACCACACACCCGAAGTGCTATGTAAACACAAAGCACCCATTAAGTAAGTACACAGGAGTATCTAAGCAAGTGTAGGAGAAATGGAAAAGGAGCAAGTGGGGGTACTGGGACGAGGGTGATGAGGGAGAGTGGGGCAAGCTGAGGGCACAGTACAGGCTAACAGCAATACCTCCCCCACCCCCGGTGGGGGGGGGGACATGTAAGATATTCCTTGGACACTCCCAGCTACCCCAAAACAGGAAAGGACAAAAAACAAATGAGTCTGCATAGTTTACAAGAAAAAGACAATCTTATCACTGGCCTAAAGTCCAGGAACTCCCTACAGTCTTAATGTTAATGCTTTGCTAGAGGGAAAAACAACCTTAGCTTGACAATAGCTAGGCCTTAAGTAAATCTTTAGCATGTGAAAGTCTCTTTGGAAACTCCCTGTGGACTTTATCTCCCCCGACTCCATAAAATGGACCCCCCCCCCCCAACTTGCAGTGCAGCTGTTCCTGCCCATGGATCCTGTCCCCCAGCTTTAATAAAATCACGTTGTGCACCAAAAACGTCTTCAAGAATTCTTTCTTGGCTCTGGACCCCACGAGCCCCCCATCAGCCCAAAAACCTTGGGGGCCTCCTTTATATGGGAGGGGAAGGCCATTTTTCAGATGGCAGCAACAGAGGGCCCTCTGGGCCCCGCCCCCTTGTCCACAGGCCCCATGTGGATGCCTGAGCCCAACAGCTAAGAACCTGGCTCCAGGCTTCAGTTTCCCAAGCTCAGAGAAGTGGGTGACTCAGGGGAGGTCCCTCCCCAGCACGCCTTGTTCTTTGCCTGGAGTGACTCATTACCTTGTTCCCTCCCTCACGGCTGACCCCGGGCCAATCCCTTAATGAGTCTACACCTCATTCTACTCATTTGGCCGGGACAATTGCCTGGTGGATTTTTTTTTTTTTTTTGCTCCCTGGGGCAGGGCTCGTGTCCGCAACCATCTAGGTTCCTTGAGAGAGAGGGCTGTGGGTCTGGAACAGAGCAAAACCCTAGGGTAGACCCAGGCCCTAGGCACTCCCCGTGCCCCGAAGAGGGCTTTAATGCCCATGCATTCTTCTCATTTCAGAGCCCTTGAACAGCATTTGGTAGGGAACACAGTTTCACAAGCACTGATGTCCTAGAGGATTCTCCCTTGGACACTTCTTTGTAAACGCTTGCTTGGTGGGGGATGGGGCGGGGGGGGGGGAAGCAACCAGAGTCGCCGTAAAGGGAAAGAGCTGGGGGACTGACAACGAGGCTTCAGGGGGTATGGGACCACTGCGCTTGAGTGAGGACGCGTGGTGTGGTCGCCGCGCTCAATCGAAAGCCGGCGGCGGGTATCCGGCAGAGCTCTGCGCCCTACAAAGAGTCCGCAGACGGGAGCAGAGGCCCCTCCGGCGTGCGTGGGCTGCAGGGTTGCTCGCCCCGCGTCTCGTAGCCCCCTCCTTAAAGCGAACCCGGGCAACTCCGGACGTCCCCCCACAACCCCCCGGCGGGAGTGGCGCCCGCGGTCCTCCCCTAGCTCTGCCTCCGGGGCTCGCCGCCCCGCTGGGACCCGGCAGGTGGACCCGGGTGGGCGCACCCTCCTCCCAGCCCTGGACTCTCTCCGCTCGCGGACTCTCCCGGAGCCCTGGCGCGCCTCCCCGTCCGGGCCAGAGCCCGCAGCCTGCGCCCCCGAGTTACCTGCCCCAGGAAGTCACAGTCCACTCTCAGCCGGGACTGCAAATGGGTGGATACTGCAGTGCCCAAAGCCACATTCCTAGGGGAGGGGTCCCCACCTAGAGGGTCACGGATCACGTTACCGGCCGAGGGGAGGAGACAGCTGAAGGGAGAGCAGACGGGTAAAAGTTGCATTCAGCTTCTTACTTCCCCCCAACCCCCAAACACGCTTTGACGCCGGGGATAGTGCCCGCCCAGGTCCTGGAGCCCGAGGGCCTCGGAGCGCTTTGCTAGGACAGAAGCACCTTTCTACCCGCGGATGCCGGAGTCAGAGCGCCTACGGGGCTGCGGGGCTCCAGGGCCCTGCAAGCGACCCCCGGATGCCCCGGGGCAGGGAGCCGGCCACGAGCCCGCCGCCGGGCACCGAGGATCTAGAGCAGTAACAGACGCATAAATGCGCATAAATAAATCAATGAGCAGCTCTCTGCTGCCAGCAGCAGGGAAACCTCGGGCTGATTAAATGCAGACGTGGGGTGTCTGCCAGGGCAGGAGGGCGGCGGGGCAAAGGGAACAGGCGTGGAGACGAGGGGTGGGGGGAAGGGAGCCCAGAGGCAGGAGCAAAGAGGAAAACCCAAAGCCACATTTTTAAAATGGGGGTGAATTTTAAATGCAAACAGCCCGGAGGAGGGGAGGGGGCCGGTCTGCAGGCGCCCGGGCCGGCCCGCCTGCCGGGGCAACTTTCCGGGCGGGAGGTGCGGCCGGAGGGGCGGCGCCGGCGGCGGGAGGCGGGAGTCGGGGGCCGAGGGGGGGAGTCACTTTAAAGGCTCTTTCTTACCCATAATGCTTTGTGGGGACGTTGACAAGTGGATCCAAGATGGCGTAGAAAGTAATGACAGGTAAGTCCTGACTTCCCCCTTCTCTGCTGCTGGGACCGCTCCGCGAGCTGCCGGAGCCCTCTGGGGAGGAGACCTGACTCCCCTCCGGTCCCCGAGGCCCCGGGAGGGGCGTCCCTCGGACGGGCTGGGGACTCAGGCGGCCGCGGCGGGGCCTGGGAAGCGGGGCTCTTCGAGGCGAGGCCCGGACGCTGGGGCTGTTTACAGCTTCTTCCCCTCCTCGGTCCCCTTCCCCTCCGCTGGGGGCCGCGGCGCCCGGGGCCCAGGCGGTGGAGGGGGCTTTGCAGACCTGGGCCGCGAGCCTGTGGGAGGTTTCTCCAGCCGCGGGCACTCGGGTGGGGGGGGGGTCGAGCCGCCTTGCACGCTGCCCTCCTCCGGGTCGCGGCTGGGGGTGGGGAGCGTGCGGGCCTCCCACGCCCCGCTCGATCGCCCCCTCTGGGCTCGGACTTGCAGCGGTGGGGCGGGGGCCGAGGGTGGGCGTCGGCAAAAGTGGGTCAGGGGTGCGCCCCCTTCCTCCCCCGCCCGGGGCTGTTGCCCGAGCTTCACTTTTCTCCCCCCCCCTTTCTCCGCCCCCTCCTCGGAAATTCTCATTGGCCCACAAGCGCATCAACAAAAATAAAAACTATCAAAAAAAAAAAAAAAGACTATCTTTTCCTGGAGATTCTTTTAAGACTCCCCTTTCCTCGGGGTAAGGGACTGCAGTTTTATTTAGGGAACTTTGATTCCTCTCTCCTCAAATTATTTGAGCTTTCTGCACCCTACCCTTAGCTGAGGATCCTTCAGACAGGGCTGGAAGCCAAGGGTCTTAGGATTCTTGGATTGGGATCCTCCGGTTTTGTTTGAAACTCAAAATTGTTATTCCTTCTCCTTCACAACTTAGACTTTTCGGGCAAATCGTTAATATGTATAATTCCAGAGACAGTGGATGCCGGGTGTGGGTGGGAGGTGGGGTGGGGAGGGAGGAGTTGTTCTGGCTAGTTTGTTCTTAATTTTGCCCTGTCTTAAACTTAATGAGGTTTCTTGCCCTTTATTTCTTTTTTTTTTTCCTTCTTTGAAAGTGAAATCGGTGTTGAAAGAGATGACTTTTTTTTTTTTTTTACATTTTGGATCTTAAGAGAATTTTATAGTGTATTCTGCCATCACACAGAAAGGAGAAGTGCTTTTATTTTAAACTAAAACAATCATTTACAAAACTGCTTACTGTACCATTTTGGTAACTTTTTCCATTTAAATTTTAGAAGCCCTTTTACTTGGGGCTGATAAAGTTATTTGCTACTGGTGATGCCTGTTATTGGTGGTGTACAGACGCATTTTACTTTTCTATTTGCCTCAGGAATTGGATGAAGTAATTGATCACTAAAGAACTACAGTGCTGATGAGATGTGTAAGGTGAGACTGGAGTTAAGAATGATTTACCTTTTTTCCCCTTCTTTATTTTAACTAATGCATAAGGGTGAGGCTGAAACTAAATTGACGGGACCATCTTTATTTTCCAGACATCTCAATCAATCACATGGGTGTATAGGCAGGGCTCCATTTAGAAAGGAGAAATGTGTCCTATGGACCAAACTTTCCAGTTGTCGAACATCCTCAGCTATAGTGGAGCGTATCCACAGCCAAATGTTATTTGCAACTCTCCTTGATCAGTATCTTCACCAGGGGTCAATATATTTAAATTTCCTTGTGTAATTTCAGTTGGATGTCTTAATTTCTTGTGTGTATTGGGAGCCATCACATACTCCACATTGAGCGTTAGTGATTGTTTATGTGGATTTTGTGTGTCCACAGTTCCTGGGACTCTTGTCAAATATAACCTTTCCTTTGGAAAGATTTATTTTAGGCATCAGTCTCTCCTTTTGTTTTATAAAAACTGGAATAATACTTGTCACGTGGTTATTTTGAAATAAAAAAACAAGGGTGTTGAGATTTTAGCTTATTAGGGCTAAGACTGGTCTGTCAATTTTTGGTCATATGTGATATGTGAATTGAAAGTGTTGCTTTAAAATATAGAATGCTTTGGATTTAAAGGACATTGATAGAGTGTTTGTGAACAGTTATAATTCAGTAAGGAGGAGGAGAGAAGTTTGCTAATTTTACATTTTTCACAAGCACTTTTCTCAACTTTAAAAATATTTTGTTATGGTTTATTGAGAAAATGTAAAGTTATCATGGGAAATTGGTCATTGTTTGTGTCTGTGTGTGTGTTTTTTCCCCAACACATCTGGGTAGCCTTTGGATTTTGAGATCCTGTCACAAACTTCCTATCTGTCACAGTATCTATTTAAGAAGAATAAGCTGTGCTTTATTTTTTTTTCCAGATTGGGGCATACTATTGACATTTTGCTTTACCAAAAAAAAAAAAAAAAAAAAAAAAAAGGAAACCCCCAAAACAACAAAAACAAAACAAAACCGTACACACAAAAACCTGGGAGGGGAAGGTGGACATAAATCAATCATCCTTCTGTAAGTGCACAGGCCACATTAGCTTGCGTTTGAAACTTGTGTGTATTACATAGATTTTTATTTATTTTTTATTAAAAAAGTTTTTTTTAATGTTTATTTTTGAGAGACAGACAGTGTGAGAGGGCAAGGGGTAGAGAGAGAGGGAGACACAGAATCCGAAGCAGGCTCCAGGCTCTGAGCTGTCAGCACACAGCCTGATGCCGGGCTCGAACTCACAAACCGAGAGATCATGACCTGAGCTGAAGCCGGACGTTTAACCGACTGAGCCACCCAGGAGCCCCCATAGATTTTTATTTTTATTCTTTGCTGAGCAAATGTGGATTTTAAAATTTATTTTCAGCTTACAGATAGAGGCACATTCATGCCTTAGACCTCCCAATCAAGACCTTTTATTTTTATTTATTTATCTATTTAATTTTGCAGATTACTTTGTGGAAAGGAACCAGTGATCTATGTCTTGGCCGATGGAGATGTTTGTTTGTGGTCTGAAAAATTGAATATTTAGGACACCTGCCTGGTTCAGTTGGAAGAACATGAGATTCTTGATCTCTGGGGTCATGAGTTTGAGCCTTATGTTGGGTGTAGAGAATGCTAAAAAAATAAATAAGGAAAAACTTAAAAAAAATTGAGTATTTAGACATAGGTAGTCTCTTGTGGCTAGTGTTGTTTGGCCTGCATTGTGTCAAGACATTTTCCACAATTTTCATACGTGTAGACCATGTAAATTGTCCGTAGTCACTTCAAAGTGAAGTTAGTGGTTGGCCATCAAACAAGTTGTTACACAAAGTATTCTAAAATAAGAAGTACCTTCGTCTTAAAGGTTGAGGCAAAGTAGAAGTCTGTCTTTTAGCTGCATAAAGGCAGCTTTTTTCGTCTATCCTTTTGGCTGAGAAGCTAGGACACTATTTTTAGGTGAGGCTGTAGTTTTGGGGAGTCATTAAGTACCTCTCTGTCAGGTGGCAAACTTGTTTTTTGCCACTGTTAGCAAGATTTTTCGTTTTCTAATATCAAAAATATTCAGTCTGCATCATTATAAAGTCTGTATACGTTTATGGACTGGCCAGGGTTTTACTGGAGAGGGGAGGGATGCGAAAACAACAGGACAGATCATCAGGCAGAGGGCCTTGTGTAGTTTAAAAATACACAGCATATTCATGAAAGGCTAAGAATATTGCAGAGGGACCTACAAATAAGTAGACCAGATCTTGTACATGCATTTTTATTCCCTGTTTAAGAGGTAGGCTTGGTATTAATATTAAATGCAAGTTAGTCTATAATTGTCTGACTATATTTAAGATCCAAATACGGGCTCAGCACAAGAAATCACATCCTTGGCCTCTTGTTTCAAATGCATAGAAGATTTTGGGCCAAGTTTATTAACTTGTTGATAAACAAGGTAGGGGGAGGGGCTACTTAAAAATTACGAGCAAATTGTTATGGTTGTTTATTCTCATAAACGTAGATAAGTGTGCCTGCAAATGCAGTTTGATTTCTAAGTAATATTTTGAAATGTTTTCTGGGAAAGAACTATGTTATGTGTGGAGAATGTGGACACACCAGCTTACAGTTCATTTAAATTGATGGGTGTAGTCAGGATTTATGTAGCATTGGCTAGAAGCAACATAAAACACAGTGGTTTGTCACTTCAGGAGTGGCTGGGGTAATACTTCTGAGTAATCCTGAATTTTAAAAGAGTTATTATTCCTTTTTTAACAAATTGTAGATGTTGTGTGAAGACTTTTAATTTCTATATGTAATATAATTTTTAAAAGCTGTCAGTTGTCTAAAACTAGCTGACAGTTTTTCAGAGTCATACTAACTTGTTTACTTGTATAAATTGTACTGGGTCATTTCTCTAAGAGCAGGAAGTTGTCTGGTAAAACCAACGTTTATATATTCATCCTGCTTTGAACCAAAAAAACCCCCGATTCATCATTAGATCTTCAGAGAATGCATGGCATCTTTTTTGACTGAACCATTCTGAAGTGTGAATGTTTGTGATTTTTGTTATTTTGGTGCCATATTTTAGGTGTTCTCAGCACATCTGAATTTGCCTTTTTGCTTTCTTCTGTGGAAATTCTCCTTGTGGTGACAATATTCCTGTAAGGGGAGCTTCCTGTCACTAGGCAAAATGTATAAGTAACATAGTTTTAAACAGTTGTTTTTATGCAAAACTGACACATGCTGTGGTAAACAAATTTGAACAGTACTTAAGTGTGTAAAGTAAAAAAGATGGAAAAAAAAAAAAAGCTTTGTTCCTTTTCCTCCATCTTTAGTTGTATTCCCTTGAGCTGACCATGGAAAGCAGTTGGTGCCATTTGGCTTTTGGAAGACCTGTTACTGGGTATTTATACTAGTAGTAGGGAAAGCAGAGGGAGAAGTCACGGAAGGCATGGCCACTGAACCAGTTCAGATGTTATGCAGGGGCTAACATCTCTTTCCTGCTGATGTTAAGTAATACTGATAATCGTAAAGTACCATCAGTTTAAGATAACTGTAATTGAATTGTTAGTGAGACACCCGGTTAATTCCATGGTCGGGATGGTACACTTTTGATTTGTTGATCCCGTGAGGAAAAAAAAATATTTGTGAATTGAATTTATATAACCTTAGGGCTGGGGGTAATGGTGGTAATTACCACCTATAGAATTTTATGATAAACCACACAGTGTGTTTACTATAGTCTCTTTATAACTCATCATCTCTCCTTTAATTCTCGGAACAACCCGAAGATACTTGTTGTTATTTCTGTTTTGCCCAGGAGGAGATTTAGGCCAAATGTGAACAACTAGCTAACAGATGTCATGATGACTAGGAGCTTGTGGTGCTGGCCTGTCTTGGAAGGCCTGTGCTCTTCCCACTGCAATGTGCTCTGCTGCTCATCTCCGGTCTGTCTGATTTTCCAGATGAGGAGATTTAGGCCTGCAGAAGTCAAGTGACTTGCCCAAGGTCACACAGCTAAGTAATAGCAACAATAAACCAAACTTTATCTCTGGTCTCTTATCTCAGGACTTTTGGTCCTGGCTGATCAGGCTACATTTTACTGAAATACTATGGACCAGAAGACCATACGCTGTGAATATTGGATACAAACGCTTCAGAACTGATACATCAGCAAAGGTGTTTTCTACTATGTATTGAAAAGCTTCCTTTTCTCTCTTTCAGAAATTATAAAGAGCTCTGATGGGCTATTTGGGTGATACCCAGTGCAGTGAACTGCAGGTGAGTAAGGTTTAGGAGAGCTTTATTTAGAAAACGAGAACTTGGTGATGCCTGAGGAAGAGAGGAGAGACTTTAAATGTAGAGTGTCTGGCCAGGAAGCATAAGCTGGGACAAGGTGCAGTGATGCTGGATGGTAGGGAAGCTGTGGAAACCTGAAGATGCGGGTCCTGACTGAATTGGCTGCTTCTGGAACAGACTGGATGAGGATGAACATACTCTGAGGAGCCCGGGGGCCGCTCTGCCAGAGTTTGTTTGAAGAGAAGCCAGGGTAGGTTAATCTTCTACTTACGTTCTGATTGAGTAACTGCACAGAGACGACTCCTATCTGCATATGATTAGAACTTGAGAGGCCCTTCAGTTTCTGAGTCAGCATTCTGGAGTGGTAATCCCCCTGTGCTCCCATGAACTTGGGGAAGTATTGAATAGTTTTGTTTTTCCTGTTATCTGCTGTGTGTGTGTTGTCACGAATGACTGTATATATCTGCATTTTTGTGCATCTAGATAGTGAGAACACAGCAATAGAAACAAAAGGCTAAACTTTCTTTCCTAATGGTTGTTTTAATTAGTCCTTCATATTTGTTGTCTTTTGCTGAAATGCCCTGCTAAGAAAGGCCATTTAATCTTCATTATTTGTAATTCACAAGAACTAATTTTCTTGGTCCATTATAGCATCTTGGTCTTTCATTTTAAATTTGGACAATGGTGATACTACAGCAAAAACAATTAGAAGACTGTTTTGATACTGTCCTTGTGGGGCGTCAGTGCTAAAATTATGTTTTGATACATTTTCAATGCTAGTCTTTTTTAGACCTCACCAGCTCAAGGAAGCTTCATCTGTTGATAAAATATCTTGCCATCCTGCCTCATGGCCTCTAGCCTCTGGCCTCTGGTTTATAAGAGATGGCCAGCTACTTTTTACCCATCTGCTTTCAGCTGGAGTTTCCAGTTTTCTGTTCTTTGTAGTTGGAATAACTTTTCTTTTTCCCTTTCACTGTACCTTGGTCTCTTGGCCCTTAGTTCTTTGATTTGTCCATGATTTCAGACTGCTTTTTAAACGGGATACAGTCCCTCACTGAGGCAGCAAGTTGGCTTTGAGAATACCTGAAACTTGAATGTGATGCTACTGTATCCTTTCAGGTTTTATAATTGAATGTGGGCTTGGCTCTTTGCTGATAGTCTTTGTTTTTGAGGCTATGCTTGTTTTGCATGATTCATGGGTTCATGGGTGTGATCTGAAGACCATTCGAGATGGTTCGTTGGTCCTTGGAAAGCTATGGTCTGGGGTTGTCATATAGAGGTCATTGTGATAAGGAATGTGTGAGTTCTCAGGTAAGGCCAAAATGCTCAGTGATAGGTTGGACCTTTTCTTGAGGTTCTGTCAAGCTTGTATCCTGGAACCCCTCTTTCTTGAGTATGGGGGGACTTTCTTTTTTAAGTTAAGAGGAATGGATATTAAATTGTTAAATATTTAGATTATTACCATAAAATCGTTGATTTTCTTTTTGGTGTTCCATTAAAAACTATATATGTATGTATACACGTGTACACATACAAGCATTTACATGTATATATATGTGTACATATATATATATATTTTATTCATGTCTAATTATAGTGCATGTAATTGGAATTTATTCTGCTTGTTAGATCATGGAACATTTTCATGTTATAGGTGTCACAATTTTAATTTATATGCTTACATTTTGAAAGGGTGCAGAATATTTCATCAAGTCATGCTCCCATAATTTACTTAAATTTTTTAATGTTAGGTTAAACATGTTGCTCCCTGGTTTTCACTTAATACTTTAATCTACATTATTGTAGATGTTTATTATTTTTCGACTAATTATAGTTCTAGGACACATTTCTGAGTGTTGTGTTATAATTTTTTTTTTTTTTGATGTTTATTTTTTGAGAGAGAGAGAGACAGGGTGTGAGCAGGGAAGGGGCAGAGAGAGGGAGACAGAATCCAAAGCCGGCTCCAGGCTCTGAGCTGTCCACTGGAGCCTGATATGGGGCCTGAACCCACAAACCATGAGATCATGACCTGAGCTGAAGTAGGTTGCTTAACTGACTGAGCCGCCCAGGCTCCCCCTGAGTGTATTGTGTTAAATGGAATGAATGTTATGACTTCTGATATGTGTTGCCACGCTGTTTTTCAAGAATGTTGTACCAGTTTGTACTATTAGCAGAAACACGGACGTACCTGTTTTACCGTAACTGGACAGAAATACATTTTTTCCTTAAAAGTTTTTGCTCACTGGGGCGCCTGGGTGGCTCAGTCAGTTGGGCATCTGACTTCGGCTCCGGTCATGATCTCACAGCTTGTGGGTTCGAGCCCGGCGTCGGGCTCTGTGCTGACAGCTCAGAGCCTGGAGCCTGCTTCCGATTCTGTGTCTCCCTCTCTCTCTGCACCTCTGCCCCCTGCTCACGCTCCGTCTCTCTCCCTCTCTCAAAAATAAATAAGCATTAAAAAATATTTAAAAAAAAATTTTTTTTTTAATGCTTATTTATTTTTGAGACAGGGAGAGGCAGAACATGAACGGGGGAGGGTCAGAGAGAGAGGGAGACATAGAATCCGAAGCAGGCTCCAGGCTCTGAGCTGTCAGCGCAGAGCCCGACGTGGGGCTCGAACTCACAGACTGTGAGATCATGACCTGAGCCGAAGTCGGATGCCTAACCGACTGAGCCACCCAGGTGCCCCTAAAAAAATTTTTTTTAAAAAGTTTTTGCTCATTTGGTAGTGTAAAGTGGCATTTGCTTTTCTTTGTTCTATAGCGTTGAATTTCATTCTTTGAATCTCTTCATGGTAAATTGTGCGTATCCTCTGCTGTTTTGCGCAATACAGTATCGATGTAAGCTTTGGATAGTAAGGCGAGTATAACCAGGTGATGATAGGTAGTTAATAAAAAGATAACCAGAACCAATTCAGTGAAAACGTTCAAAGAGGTCTAGATGGTCAGGGATCTTGGGGACAGTGGTTGAGGGGGAACAGATGGATTATTCCAAGATTCAATTCAGCAAATGTTTCTTGGGCATCCACTTTATACAGTGTGCCACGTGCGTCCTCTGAGTGCTTCTCAAGTCGTCGTCTCGGCATCTGCCTGGTTGGAGGCTGAGGCTACTTGAGAATGCTTGAGACTTGACCAGTGGGGACTCTGGCTGCCGAAGTCGCCTTGTGGCTGCTTGGAGGGCCGAGGGGATCACCGTGTGGAATATCTGTAGCTCATTCATGGCATACCATCATGCCTTCACATAGTCTTTGAGAAACTGTCTTGTGAGGAATACGAAGATGAATAAAACCTATTTCCTACTCACAAGGAACGAATCTTCTCTTGGGAGAACAGGGGCACCAGAAAATGAAAGGACTACTAGGAGTTTGATAGGTGGTCTAAAAGAGGTTCCACCGAGGTGCTTAGGGGTTAAGTAGAGGGAGTGATACTGTCCCCTTGGGGATATCAGGGAACACTTCAGTTGAAGAAGCGGCATTTAAATTGACCCCCCCCCCCCCCCCCGAAGAGGAGAAGCGATGGAAGGAGGCATTCTGGAGGGAAGGATAGCTTGGGCAGAGGCTGGGGTTGGTGCCAGAATGAGGTGGGTGCCAGGAAACTGTGCGTCTAAACTCGTTGGACCCTGGGAGACATAACGGAACGCGATGGAAGATGAGGCCGCAGAGAGGTCAGGACTGGGTCTTGGAGGGTGTTGAGTGCCAAACCGAGGATGAGTTTGATGGATTGGCCGTGAGGAGACACAGAGAGGGACTTAGTTGTGCTCATGGCAATAGTTCAGGCGAGGGCCTGAACTGAGTCGATGGCCTTGGGGATGGAAAGGAGGTGACAGATTCAGAAGATATTTTGGAGGTTGAACAGGGTTGTGGTGACTGATTAGGCAGGAGGGGAAGGAAACAGTCAGTCCTAAGTCAGAGGTGATGTTGAGGTGTTTATGCTTGGGTGGCTGGCAGAATGGGCATCGGGAATAGGGACATCAGAAGGAAGAAGACGTCCTAGGGGTTTGGAATAGAGAAAAGATGAATTTGGTTTTGTTTGTTGAGTTCCAGAAGCTAGGAGAAAGCCGAAGTCAGAATTTTAGTCCTAGAAGGAACAGATGAGGAAGTTCAGGGCCCAGAGGCATTAGAGGAGCCAGAGAGGTGTCGCACTTACTAAAACCAAGCACACATGAAGCTTCCTGACTCCCAGTCCAGTGTCCCCTTCCCTCCCTCGCTGCCAAGAGCTGAAGGTTGTCATCTGGCTGTTGTCCTCACATTCAGGTGTACTCAGTAGAAAGTTGGGAGTGGCGGAGTTTACGTTGGGGAATGAGGACTTGCTTTTTTTATTTTTAACTTTAAAAAATTATTTTATTATTTTTTATTTATTTTATTTTAGAGAGTGAGCGAGCAGGGGAGAGGGAAAGAGAGAGAGAAAGAGAGAGAGAATCCCCAGCAGACTCCATGCTCAGAATTCCTGTTCTGCCTCAGACTTTGTGTTTTGGGCAAACCCCTGAAGTCTTCTTAGTTTGTGAGATGGAGATAAATAATATCAGCTTTGTAAAATCCCTTGAGACAAGGTATGTCAAAACCGTCTGTGAACTCTAAACTTTGGGGCTAAGTTATTATGCGGGTTTTAGTTGTCAGTAGTAACAAAAAAGTCGTGCTCTTCAACTTCAGGGTTCTGTGTTGCTGGCATAAAGTGTATCTGATTCAACAAATTTTTATTTTTCAGCACGTACTTAGGTCAGGAACCTGGGGCTTCAATAGTGAACAAAGCAGACAAAATCCCAGCTCCCATGGAGCTCATATTCTAGACCTGGGGGGTAATCGTGAGCTGATGCTTTTATAACAGTGGCGAGACACTGTTCTAAGTACTTTTATCATTTAACCTATTTAATTCTTGCAAGAGGCTTGCAAGGTAGATACTGTTATTATCCCTATTTTGCAGATTGGGAGATTGAGGCAGAGTTATGTAGGTTGTCTCAGGTTGCCATGCCAAGATTGAAATTCAGGCAGATCTGGTTTCAAGCTTGTAAACTCTTTTTTTTTTTTCTTAAATTTTTAATGTTTATTTTTGAGAGAGAGGGAGGAGAGAGCATGAGCTGGGGAAGGGCAGAGAGAGGGGGGGACAGAGGATCCAAAGCGGGCTCGATGCTGACAGCAGAGAACCCGATGTGGGGCTTGAACCCACAAACCACGAGATCATGACCTAAGCTGAAGTTGGGTGCTTAACCGACTGAGCCACCCAGGCACCCCCTCAAGCTTGCATACTCTTAACTCCTGTTCTGTAGAACATTTTAAATTCATTCATGGTATACTAATGTTTAATAACAGAAGAGGTAGGCCCACATTGAAATTAATTCTAAGCAAATAAGTTTTTCTTGTATAAAAAACAAAACAAAAACCCATGAAAAATGATGTTAGTTCTCTGGGGATGGTGACACAGTAGTAGTCTTTCATAGAAAAAAATTTTTCTCCCTAACTTTTCATAGGCTTCATCAACTTTTTTGGTTTCTTTAGATACAAATGGCCATGTCAATGGAAGGAAGTAATTTTTCTGCGGACGCTTGGACAGAATCTCTTCTTGAATGAATCCCCTTCTTGCTTTTTTACCTTTTTTACCTTTGCCTCCACTCCCCTCCCTTTTGTTATCTTAGGGGCAATTCCCTTCTCCGATCTCTCCTGCTCTCTGTTCTTCCTTGTTCTCACCGCTCTTCTGTCCTCACCAGTCTCATCAGCTGGCCATGTCCTGAGAGAGTCCCTGCCTCCCGCCTTCTCTTTCCTTTTTTTTTTTTTTTTAACGTTTATTTATTTTTGAGACAGAGAGACAGAGCATGAACGGGGGAGGGTCAGAGAGAGAGGGAGACACAGAATCCGAAACAGGCTCCAGGCTCTGAGCCATCAGCCCAGAGCCCGACGCGGGGCTCTAACTCACGAACTGCGAGATCATGACCTGAGCCGAAGTTGGCGGCTTAAACGACTGAGCCACCTAGGCGCCCCCCGCCTTCTCTTTCCTAGATTGCCGCTCGCCAACCACCTTGGACTTGGTCCTGTGTTTTGGCTTTTCTGAGTTTATTTAGTGGGACTAATTTGTCACCTTTGACTCTGGCTCTTGGTCCTTCTTTTTTTATTTAAAAAAATTTTTTTTTAAATGTTCATTTATTTTTGAGAGACAGAGCACAAGCAGGGAAGGGGCAGAGAGAGAGGGAGACACAGAATCCAAAGCAGGCTCCAGGCTCCGAGCTGTCAGCACAGAGCCCAACGCGGGGCTCTAACTCACGAACTGCAAGATCATGACCTGAGCTTAAGTCGGATGCTTAACCAACTGAGCCACCCAGGCGCCCCTGCTCTTGGTCCTTCTTCATGGGTAGGGCATACTGGGAAATGGACCATGAGGAGTCCTTAAGTTTGCTTCTGGATTAAGCCATGGGCCTCACTGCTTATAAGGAGGTTATTAAGGCTTGTGTACTTGTAGTTTTTAGAATTTTGGTTAAATATGCATGACAAGAAATTTACCATTTTACCCATTTTTGTATTCATTTCAGTGGCAGTAAGTACAATCGTGTTGTTGAACTGCCTCCACCATCTGTCTCTAAAACTCTCTCATTGCTCCGAACCGAAACTGTGTACCTGTTAAACAACTCTCCATTTCCCCCTCCTGCAAGCCTCTGGCAACCAGCATTCTATTTTCTGTCTCTCTGAATTTGCCATTCTAGGTCCCTCATATAAGTGCAATCATACATTGTCCTTTGTGCCTGGCTTTTTTCACCTACTGTGGTGTCTTCAGGGCTCACCTATGTTGTGGCACATGTCAGCATTTCCTTCCTTCTTAAGGCTAAATAATACGCCATTGTATGTAAATGCCACATTTTTAATCCATTCATCTGCGGATGGACACTTGGGTTGTTTCCACCTTTTGGCTGTTAGACCAGTGCTGCTGTGAACATGGGTGTACAAATATTTGTTCCAGTCCCTGCTTTTAGTTCTTTTGGATATTAACCCAGAAGTAGAATTGTTGGATCTTGTGGTAATTCTGTACTTAATGTTTTCCAAAGTAGTAACACCATCGTATGTCCCACCAACAGTGTACAAGGAGTCCAATTTGTTCATATCCTCACCAACACTTGTTATTTTCTGGGCTTTTTTTTTTTTTTTATAGTAGCCATCCTAATGGGGATGAAATGATAACGTAAACTTATTTATTAAAAAAAATTTTTTTTAATGTTTTCATTGATTTTTGAAGGAGGGAGAAAGGGAGAGATAGACACAGAGCATGAGCGGGGGGAGGAACAGAGAGAGAGGGAGACACAGAATTCGAAGCAGGCTCCAGGCTCTGAGCTGTCAGCACAGAGTCCGATGCGGGGTTGAACTCACTAACTGTGAGATCATGACCTGAGCTGAAGTCGGACGCTTAACCGACTGAGCCACCCAGGCGCCCCTAAACTTACTTATTTTTTAAGATTTAAAAAAAAAAAAATTTTTTTTAATGTTTATTTATTTTTGAGACAGAGAGAGACAGAGCATGAACGGGGGAGGGCCAGAGAGAGAGGGAGACACGGAATCTGAAGCAGGCTCCAGGCTCTGAGCGGTCAGCACAGAGCCCAACGTGGGGCTCAAACTCACGAATCGTGAGATCATGACCTGAGCCGAAGTCGGACGCTTAACCGACTGAGCCACCCAGGCACCCCTATTTTTTAAGATTTTTAAGCAGTCTCTGTACTCAACATGGGGCTCGAACCTACAACCCCAAGATTGAGTCACATGCTCTACTCACTGAGCCAGCCAGGCGCCACAAATGTATATCTATTTTAATGTTGTTTTATATAGAATAATAGAATTTCAGCACTAGAAATGATATTAAGGATTTCTTTTTTTTTTTTTTTTTTTTAAATTTTTTTTTTTCAACGTTTATTTATTTTTGGGACAGAGAGAGACAGAGCATGAACGGGGGAGGGGCAGAGAGAGAGGGAGACACAGAATCGGAAACAGGCTCCAGGCTCTGAGCCATCAGCCCGGAGCCTGACGCGGGGCTCGAACTCACGGACCGCGAGATCGTGACCTGGCTGAAGTCGGACGCTTAACCGACTGCGCCACCCAGGCGCCCCAAGGATTTCTAATCCAATTAGCAGTTGACAGCAAAGGATGTTCTATGCCTTAGCATTTACATTTCTTTCTCAACCAGAGAGTGGCGTTTTGGGCAAACGTGTCTATACTGGATCTTAGGCTCAAGATGAGCTATGTGTGTACTAGGGTACATGAAATACAGTTTTTTTTTTTTTAATTAAGATTTTAAAAAATCTTTATTAAAAATTTTTAAAGTGTTTTGTTTATTTTTGAGAGAGAGCAATAGAGTGTGAGTGGGGGAAGGGCAGAAGGCGAGGGAGACACAGAATCTGAAGCAGGCTCCAGGCTCCAAGCTGTCAGCACAGAGCCCGACACAGGGCCCGAACCCATGAACGGGGAAGATCATGACTTGAGTCGAAGTCGGACGCTTAACCAACTGAGCCACTCGGGCACCCCAGTGTTTTGTTTATTTTTTGAGAAGAGCGAAAGCAGGGAAGGGGCAGAGAGAGGGGGACATAGGATCCAAAGTTGACACTGTGCTGATAGGCTGATAGCATTGAGGCCAATGCAGGGCTCGAACCCACAAACTGGGAGATCATGACCTGAGTTGAAGTCGGATACTCAACCAACTGAGCCACCCAGACGCCCCTATACTGTATTGTTTTATAATCAACTTGTTTTTACTTAACCAAATGGGAGCAGGAAACTCTGTACTGAGTTTCAAACGCTGATTTGAAAATATATTTTTAGAACATAGATTGTTGGTAAATTAAAGACAGCTTTTAAGAGGGATGATGGTGGTTGGTGGTACTGTTTTAATTATGCAGTTGGCTTTTTAAAAATCGATTTATGTTTTATATAAAAAGCTCAACTGTTTGGGATTATGTGTTTACAAGTCTACACAGATAATCTAAAAGGGAAAATGAAGAAATGCAAATAGAAAATTTTTGTAGTCATAAAGTTTTCTTGGCAAGCAGCAACCTTTTCTAGAAAGTCAGCCTTTTAATGTAATTTGATTGCTTCATAAATGTGGGTTTTTAAATATGTATACTTTTAATGATTAGTAAGCATGTTAAATGATTTGGGAGGAGGCTCAAACTTTTCAAGAAATAATTTGGAATTATTGAAAGAAGGCTATTGCCAGAATTGCTAGCAATTCTAAAATATGGGTCAGGAAAAGCCAAGCTAGTAGATGGAAGAAAACCCCTCAGTTTTAGCTGCTGATACAGCTTTTAAAATTTAGTTTTTCTTGGGGCACCTGGGTGGCTCAGTCGGTTGAACGTCCGACTCTTGGTTTCAGCTCAGGTCATTATCTCACGGTTCGTGAGTTGGAGCCCTGTATTGGGCTCTCCGCTGACAGTGTGAAGCCTGCTCAGGATTCTCTCTCTCCCTTTCTTCTCTCTGCCCGCCCCCCCGCCACCAAATAAATACATAAACTTAAAAAAATTAAAAGTTTTTCTTATTTTTATCATTTTAATTACTAAAACAGATGGTGGAAGGTCCATTAGGGTATTTCTTTTATGCATTTAAAACATTTTACTTTGCTATGTGATTCCATTCATTCTGGAATTTAGGAGAATTTACCTCTTTATGAAAGAAATTATTCAAAATGGAATATGATTGATGATCTTAGTTTCTAGTTTTCTTCTCAATAGGCTTAGTCTCTCTTCTAATGCTTCTTGCATGCTCAGAGATTTTATAAGAGTTTTAGAGAAAAGTGCGAGCAAGACTGGGTGAATATTAAACACAGTCGAATGAATAAAACTTTTGCTTTGCAGAATATTTTGCCTGTGTATCTCATAGAACCATCGCAGATTCCAGTTTTGGATAAAAGCAGATAAGTTTAAAGATAACACAACATTCCTCCTTATGACTTGGAATTCTAATGAGTATTTAATTTGGTACAGGACAGTTCTTGGAATGCTTGGCATTCAGGTTATTTTAGGCCATCTCTTTGGGAAATTCAATTAAAGTCTTTATTGAATGGCTTTAGTGAATTGAATGTGTCTCGGGATATAAATGATATATATAAGATATGACCCCGATTTATAAGATGGTTGTGTTGGGCAGATAGGGCATCTTATATGATATATTTAATCCAAAATAATAGAGGATTCTGTAGGAAGTACTGGTTTGGGGAGAGCATCTTAGGGAAGTAGGTATGGAAGCCTTCATTTAAAGGTGAGTAGGAGTTAGGTTCAGAGAGAGAGGAGGGCAGGGACTGCAGGCAGAGGGACGGGCATGGTGTCAGAGACTGGGAAGCCCGACTGCCCGTGGGTTGTGGTGGGAAAGTTAGGTGGTAGCCAGACTGTGGGTGGCCTGGATATTTAGTACCGAAGCTCCTTGCCACCTCCAGAGGCGTGGCCCTTCATGCTCTGCCCCTTGAGGAAGCCTGACTCCCTAGCTCAGGAGGGAGAAGGGGGTGTGTCCTTCCCCCATGGGGCTAGGTCATGGGGCTTATTTTAATGTATCAATCTGGCTTTTCTTTTGTCACAACATTTACTTTCCAGTAGAGTCTTGTTTTCAGAATAATAGAATTTCCACAGGGAAAATAATAATGCATGAGGCAGATTAAAGGCAAATAATTAAAAAAAAAAAAGTGAATCACAACTTTTTTCTGGCAGTTCTTCCTTTGTTTACATTTTTGTTTTGTTGTTTAAAGAAACTTGTGTATTTTATTGTATTTGTCTTTTAAGTTTTCCTGTGGTTTTATTGTTATATAGCTTAATAATTGAGGATAACTTGGAGTCCAATCAAGTCCCGATTATGGCTCTTAGTAATTGCTGTCAGAGTGGATAGTGGTAATGTTTAGCACAGCTCTTCAGTCTTACGAGATCTTTACAGATGCAGTCTGATTCATTCCACCCAAGTCAATCATGAGGGAGATAATTTTTTTTTGTTTCTGATGGAGACAAACGTCTAAGACAGAGATACAGAAATCATCTTCGGTTTAGATTGAAGAAATTTTATTTGCTACTATGGGCTCCTGCTGTTTGATCACAGTTTATTTTTGTTCTTTGAAGTCTGTCTTTAATCAAATAAGATTTTTAGCTCTTTTGAAATAAAGGGGAGCCATGCCTACATTAATAAGAAAAATTAATTTAAGGAAGATAACTGATTAAAAAAAATTTTTTTAATGTTTATTTTTGAGAGAGGGAGAGAGAGAGCACGAGCAGGAGAGGGGGAGAGAGAGAGGGAGACACAGAATCCCAAGCAGGCTCCAGGCTCTGAGCTGTCAGCGGGGCTTGAACTCACAAACTGTGAGATCATGGCCTGAGCCGAAGTCGGACGCCTAACCAACTGAGCCACCCAGGCGCCCCATAACTGATTTTTTTTTTAAACAATAAAATACATTTCATGCCTTGATTTCATGGTGGTCTGATGGTTATTCTCATACTGTTTTATTTTTATTTTTTTTTTTATTTTTTTTTTTTCAACGTTTATTTATTTTTGGGACAGAGAGAGACAGAGCATGAACGGGGGAGGGGCAGAGAGAGAGGGAGACACAGAATCGGAAACAGGCTCCAGGCTCTGAGCCATCAGCCCAGAGCCCGACGCGGGGCTCGAACTCACGGAGCGCGAGATCGTGACCTGGCTGAAGTCGGACGCTTAACCGACTGCGCCACCCAGGCGCCCCATCTCATACTGTTTTAGAAAGAAGTCCCCAGTGGGCAAAGAATGATGCTTTTAAAAATCACCTTCCTTTTTTTCATCTGTTACTGAAAATATCTTAGTCCAGGCCTGTCTACCTACCGCCTCTGTGGTGCACTATTGATTTCATTTTTCTTCCAATATTTACTTTTGGTTCTAGACAAATTACCTAGTGATGATGGAATTCTTCAAAAATATTCTATATTTTGTGCCAAGTGAACTCAATGATTGCTCTATTTGGAGACATTCTTTCTGAAGGCTCCATTCTTGCCTCTAAAACCTACATGCACGGAAGAGGAAATGTATAGGTTTTCCATTTATTAACAACACGCTTATCCTTCTGTATCTGTTTCTTTTCAATTTTTAAAAACTATGTTAGGGGCGCCTGGGTGGCTCAGTCGGTTGGGCAACTGACTTCGGCTCAGGTCATGATCTCACACTCCGTGAGTTCGAGCCCCGCGTCGGGCTCTGTGCTGAAGGCTCGGAGCCTGGAGCCTGTTTCAGATTCTGTGTCTCCCTCTCTCTCTGACCCTCCCCCGTTCATGCTCTGTCTCTCTATGTCTCAAAAATAAATAAACGTCAAATAAAAAAAAAAAATTTAAAAATAAAAACTATGTTAGGGGCCCCTGGGTGGCTTGGTCGGTTGAGCATCCACCTCTTTTAAATTTTTTTTTTTTTTTCAACGTTTATTTATTTTTGGGACAGAGAGAGACAGAGCATGAACGGGGGAGGGGCAGAGAGAGAGGGAGACACAGAATCGGAAACAGGCTCCAGGCTCTGAGCCATCAGCCCAGAGCCCGACGCGGGGCTCGAACTCCCGGACCGCGAGATCGTGACCTGGCTGAAGTCGGACGCTCAACCGACTGCGCCACCCAGGCGCCCCGAGCATCCACCTCTTGATTTCGTCTCAGGTGATGATCTCATGATTCGTGGGTTCGAGCCCTGTGTTGGGTTCTGTGCTGTCAGCATGGGGCCTGCTTGGGCATTTCTCTGTCCTCCTTTCTCTGCCCCTCCCCTGCTTGGATGTGCATGTGCGCGTGCTCGCGCTCTCTCTCTCTCTCAAAATAAATAAACTTTAAAAAACAAAAACCATATTAATTATGACACCGATTCCTATTTTAAAAGCAATTTAAAAGTTTATTCTTAAAATTATCATACAGTAAAAGTTGGCTTTTGTCTTTTGGTGTATACTTCTATTAATTTCCTACATGTATAGTTTGTGCACCTAGCACCGCAGTCAGGATACAGAGCAGTGTCCTCACCCTCTTCTTTCATAGTCACCCATCTCCCCCCCCAATAACCCCTCCCGCCACTGACCTTTTTCCATCCCTTTAGTCTTGGCTTTTCGAAAATATAATACAAATGGGATCATACAATGTGTAAGCTTTTAAGACTGGGCTCTTTTACTTTTTCAGTCGTGTAAGGTATTGCATATATTGCAAACGTATTCTTTTTTTATTGCTGAGTAGTTTTCCATGGTCACTTATTAAGGGACATTTGGATGTATCTCAGTTTCTAGCAGTTATGAATAGAGCTGCTGTAAACGTTTGTGTATAGATTTTTGTGTGAACGTGTCTTTTCATTTCTCCAGGGTAGCTGTCTGGGGAGAGGGGATTGCTGGGTCATGTAGTGAGTATGTGTTTAACTTTTTTAAGAAATTGTCAGCCCTTTTTCTGGAGTAGCTGTACCATTTTATATTCCCACCAGCAATGTCTTGAGTGTTCCAGTTCTTCCGCATTGCCGATGTTATCAGTGTTTGTAATGTAGCCACTCTAATAGTATGTAGTAGTGTCTAATCATGGTTTTAATTTGCATTTCTCTGATGACTAAAGCCTCATCTTTTCATGTGCTAATTTGCCATCATTATGCCCTCTTTGGAGTGTGTGTGGAAATCTTTTATCCAGCTTTTAATTTGGTTGTTTGCTTATTGTTGAGTTTTGAGACTTCTTTCTGTGTTCAGACACAAATCCTCTTTCAGACATGTGATGTGCAGATAATTTTTTCTTAGTCTTTAGTTTTCCTTCTCTTAACAGTGTCTTTCAAAGAGCCAAAGTGTAATTTTGATGAAGTCCAATTTATCAGTGTCTTTCCTTTTTTTTTTTTTTTAATTGTACTAAGATGGATAGATTTTAAAACAAATTTCTTTTCTATAAAAGTAGTGAAACTAACTTAGTGATAGCGATGTTCTTATAAAGTTGACTTGTGGAAAGTGCAAATGTTATCATTTCTTGGAAAGGTGGTGCTGATTAAAATACTCCTTATCCTTAGTCTTAGGGACGCACGGGACTTTTGCTTCACCAAAGGAGATGATTGGCTTAGGTTTGTGAAGACTTTCACACTTTCTTTTATTTTTATTTTTATTAAATGTTTATTTATTTTTTGAGAGACAGCGAGTGCAAGGGATGGGCAGAGAGATGGAAACTAGGCTCTGCTCTGTCAGCGCAGAGCTGGATGCTGGGCTCAAACTCATGAACCGAACGATGAGATCATGACCTGAGCTTAATGGACTGAGACCCCCATGCGCCCCTTTAAGATTTTATTTTTAAGTAATCTCTACACCCAACGTGGGGCTCGAACTCACAACCCTGAGATCAAGAGTTGTGTGCTTCACTGACTAAGCCAGCCAGGTGCTTCTAGAATTGTATTTTTAACAGGCAGAATAACCAAGTATCACATTAAGCCATTTCTCTCCCAAGCCCACTTTTTTCTTCTTTATATTTACCGTTATTAGCAATCAATAACTGTGGCCAGTGTTACTAATAATCGTGTGTATATATATTATAAGACAATTATCAGCTCATTCAGTTTTTCACATCCTGGGAGGTGCTAATCAGACATACATGTATATCAATTAGCCCCAACTGCCTGGGTTAAACTAGAAAGAAATTTCTTGGCTCACTTAACTGCAAAGTCCAGGCATAGTTAGCTGGAGTTGGGGCTCAAGTGATGTCATCAGGACTGTTTCTCCCTATGGATCAACTCTGCCTTTTCCTGTACAGACTTCAGTTGTAGGGGCCGTATGTTAGAAAAGTGGCCGCAGCATATTCAACCCCGGGAGCCTCTCACACTTTAGGTTTAGTGGGAAAGAACACCTGTGTTTTTCCCAGAAGCCTCAGCAGAAGTCTCGTGTCTCATTGGTTCTTACGGGGTCACATGTCTTGCCTGAGCCAGTCTTTGTGTTTGGGGCTATGAGCCAGTTGTGGTCACATGACACCCTTGGGTTCCTTGATGCGGTCCGCTCTTCAGGAACCATATGGACTGAGAGTAGGGCCGAGGTGAATTCTCAAAGGGAAAATGTGGGCTTTTGTTAGCAGGAAAAGGAATGGATACTGGGTGGCCAAACAACTAATGATATTAGTCTTTTTTATAGGTCAGCAGCAGATTGCAGGAGTTAATGGATTTAGGTTGGAATCTTGGTTTCCCTTGCCTGTGAAGTCACACACTCCCAAGCCCATGTTCCCCACAGGTGGAGGAGTTTGTAGAAAGTTACATACAGTGTTTTATATTCTTTTTATGCAAGTTGGTTGTTTTTAACAGGAAGAGAAAAAATCAAGGCTGATAGGGGGTAGATCTCACAATGGGCGGATGTGATGCTTCTTCCTGTATCGATGTGATTCACGGGACTCATCTCCATTCCCTGGGCCTCCCTGTCCCCATGGGAGAGACTCTTAGAGCTTGGTCACTGTTTGCCCTTGGATCAGGCTGTTCTGGGCAGGCGGTAGGATTGTACGTTGTTGAGACAGCTGTGTCTGTATCCTAGACAAGAGTGTCAGCCACACAGTGAGGTGTATCTGGGTGCTGGCCTCTTCCAGGAGTAGTAGTTCTACTCTTACTGTGTATTTTCTATAGTCCATTTTAGCATGGCTGAGACATTGTCTCGCTTTGACTGGCAGTTTTTATTTTACCCATGAGAAAGCTTTTTTAACTTCTTCAGAAGGAGGATGTGTAGCTAAGTCCTTCTGTTTTCTGAAAAACCAGAGAAAATAGTTGAATAAGACCTGCTTTGTACTGAGGTCCACACTACAGCTAAGTACCCCTGGTGAGGTTCAGGTAGGACTTGGGGAGAAACTAATTATTAAGACCTGATTAACAAAGGTAAGTGTGGTAGAAACCTTCACATCCTCTTCTGAGATGGGCACTTGAACCTAATGAATCAGACATTAACTCTTCAAGTTAATTCCCCCTGGAGCTGCTGAAGTTAATAGTTCTGTCCCCAATCTGCTGATATATTAATGTTTTGAGATATCCCTGGGGAGTATGCTTGGTGGCTGATGTTGACAGGAGTCTTTGTGATCTCCCTTTGTAGCCAGTTTTAGGGGTTGTCTTGTGTATATCAGTGACATACAAATGTACTTATTTCTCCAGTGGCCATTCTTGCGTAATCATTATCAGTTTATTGAGATGGGTAAAATGGATGAAAATAATTGCTCTGTTAACTAGGTAGTTACGCAGAGTGTTATTTTGTTTACTGTAAATATAGTATTGTATGTTGAGATCAGTGAAGTGATTCTACTTTATGTAAACTGAAAATTTGGAATTTTAGGGAAATAGCCATAGCTGACGCTTCCTGAGCACTTACTGTGTGCTAGGCATTCTCGTAAGTGTTCTACACACGATACTTCACCTGATCCTACATTAACCATAGGAGGTAGGCAGTAGTTGTTTGCCAGTTTTTTTTTTTAATTTTTTTTTTTAACGTTTATTTATTTTTGAGACAGAGAGAGACAGAGCATGAATAGGGGAGGGGCAGAGAGAGAGGGAGACACAGAATCCGAAACAGGCTCCAGGCTCTGAGCTGTCAGCACAGAGCCCGACGCGGGGCTCGAACTCACGGACTGTGAGATCATGACCTGAGCCGAAGTCGGACGCTTAACCGACTGAGCCACCCAGGCGCCCCAGTTGTTTGCCAGTTTTGAGGTGAGCAAGTTGGGTGGGATACTGGAGGTTAAGTCACTCGCCCCAGGCTGTGCAGCTCGTGAGTATCTGGGTGAGGGGGCCGGTGAGTTTTGAATGCAAGGCCTCTGGCTCTGCGTCTGTGCTCTGGCTCCCTGTGCTCTGTTCTCTTCCTAAGAAAGATTTTAGCTTGTGCATTCTTAGTTTTTCTTTTCACTTCTTTTGTAATATTTTCTAGATGCGGCTGAGAGTTTTACAGGAAAGATTTGCCAATTCTGAGGCCTTTGGCGTCCATGGGTTTATGCATCTACTTTTGCTATTGTCTGGCAAGCCAACGCGAGAAGCTCGTTTGTATCAGTAGTTGTCAATCAGGAATGAGTTCCGCCCCCCAGGGGACATTTGCTCCGGTCTGGAGATACTTCCGGTTGTCACAGGTTGGGAGGTGCCACTGGCCAGAGATGCTGCTAAATATCTTACAGCATCCAGGACAGCTCTCCCTCGGCAAAGACCTACTCGGACCAAAGTGTCAGTAGCATCATCTGAGGTCTCTATAATCAGTTATTATTTTGTAGTGTCGCTATTTTGTCTTCCTTTCTTTAAAGCAGGTCATTCACTTTGCAAGTTTTACTTATTCATTTTGAGAGAGAGAGACAGACAGACAGACAGAATCCTCAGCGGGCTCCCTACTGTCAGCATGAGCCCAGTGTGGGGCTCGATCTCAGAAGCTGCGAGACCATGCCCTGAGCTGAAATCAGGGGTCCCGTGCTTACCCGACTGAGCCACTCAGGTGCACTGCACTTTTTGACCTACGAGTATCTCCAAGTTGAAGGGGCCCGGACGGACCTCTGCAGACTTCTGTCATCACGCCCAACTCACTGCCACCGTGTTCTGGGTGCCCGTCCACGGCTTTCTCCCCTCAGCTCTCGCTGTGTGCGGCGCATGGCAGAAGAAGAGCAGGGGAGCCTGGGCCAGGTGGCCGTCAGAGCTGGAGAGGCGGCAGGAAGCTCGCCGGGGCTGCGGGCAGGAGAGGAGGCGAGAGGGACCGATGAGCACCTGGGGCCGGTGGGTCAGGTGGAAGGTGGGGAAGAGCAGGAGGGCCGGCAAGCGAGGGGGGGGGCGGGCAGGAAACGCACTCTCCGTGCCTGACCGAGCTGGTGACGGGCGGTCCGCGAGAGTGCTCCCGCGACGCAGTGTCGTGATCGGCAGTCCACGGGGTTGAGGTCCTCTCTGCCCAGGCGTCGTGCTCTCGCCGTGAGCCATCCAGCTGGGGCGAGGCCGGGCTTGCATTCGCAGACTCTCCTCCTCGGACCGCCGTGGTGGTGTCTTCCTGATGGCCGTGCCCGCTTCTCGCCTGTTCTTACGGCACTTCTGTGGGAGAGCCTCCTTCTTCCTGTGACAGCCCATCACGCCCCAGCGCTTGTGGAATAAAGCCCTCCCTTCTTGCGGCCCTTGAGGTCATTCGCGGCTCCTCCGCTTTCCCTGACACACCTGGAGTTTAGGTCACGCAGTTGTTCCTCTTCGTGGTTTCGCTTGAACTCTTCTCTCTGAAAATCCCGCGTACGCTCTCCCTGTCATCTCTGTGTAGGGAACTCCCGTTCACCTTTCGAGGCCAGCTCATGCCTTGTGGCGGATGGAATAAGTCTTTCTCGGAATTGCTGCTCTTGCCAGAATCGGAGTTGCCTGAGAACAGCCGTGCTGTGCTCCATCGTGGTGGACTTCGGGGCTGCTAGCACAGGGCCCGGCCTCGGGGAATGTTTGCCGAATTGAATGAATAGGCGGTTCAAACTGGCATTTTAGCCAGGTTTTTATGTTGGTGGGAAAAATCCTGCACGGTATAGGTCTTGATTCTCTGCGATCCCAGTCACGGAATTACAATACTGAAATTGGGAGGTTTGGATATGAAGCATTTCTGTACCTTCTGGTTTAAAAAAAACACACAAAACAGCCTTCATGGTTTGTTGCACCTTGCAGTACTCAAAGTCATGTTTCCTTTATCAATTTGACTCATTTCTACATTTGGTGGTTGGTTGTGTGATCTCTACTTACGGTTGATGTTATGCTTGGATCTTAGTAAAGACTTCATAAAATGTAAAAGAGAAGTATAGATTTTGTAGCATCACAAGCTCAGCTGTGACCTTGATCAGAAGGCTGGTTGAGAGTAACTATTCCGAGAGATAATTAAACCAACGGAGGTAGGAATGAGACTAGAATTGAAAACGAGTGAGATTTTAAAACCTTCTCTGACCTATCCTTTCTTTCTGTCTTTAGGATTTTTGTCCCTGAGTCATGGAAGACAGAAGAGCTGAGAAGTCATGTGAACAAGCGTGCGAATCACTTAAGAGGCAGGACTATGAAATGACCCTCAAGCACTGCACAGAGGCCCTCCTTTCTCTTGGCCAGTACTCCATGGCCGACTTCACAGGGCCATGTCCACTGGAGATAGAAAGCATCAAAATTGAGAGTCTTCTTTACAGAATCGCCTCGTTTTTGCAACTGGTGGGTAAACACTGTCAATAAGCCAATGCTGAGCCGTGAAAAATGGACTTTTTCATTGAGTGGGGAAAATTGTTGGCCACAATCACCTAAGTCTGGGCTGATGTGGCTAGTGATTGCTGAACGTGTTTGACAGCAACAACTGTTTTTACACCTTTAAAATTGTTTAATACAACTTATTGTATAGCATTTTGGGTTATCCACTCATTCGGCAAATATTTATTGAGTGTATACTATGTACCGGACACTGGTCTAGGTACTTGATAGACATTGGTGGAAAAAAATGATCTTCACGATATTTTTTCTAGCTGGGGGACAGACCCTAAACAGTACATATTACACATAAGTAGACACTTGAGAGTGTTAGAAGGTAGCAGTCTGCTGAAAAAAAAAAAGTCATGGCAAGGGAGATTTGGGGATACAGGGTTAGGGTTGGGGTTGCAATTTGAAATTGAGTGGTCAGGGTCGGCTTTGCTGATAAGGGGATACGAAGGAGGCAAGGGAGCGAGCCATGTCAAAATCTGGAGGAAGAACATTACAGGCAGAGGCAACAGTCAGTGCGAAGGTTCTGAGGCAGAAGCCTGCCCGGCATATTTGAGAAATAGCTAGAAGACCAGTGTGCTGGAGAAAAGTATGTGAGGGGGAGTGGGCAATGGGGCTGAATCCTGTAGGGCCCTCCAGGTCCCTATAAGGACCTGGTTTTCTTCTACTTAAGTTGGGGAGCTCTTGTTAGGTTTTGAGCAGAGGAATGGCATGATCTGATTTGGCAGGGATTCTTTGGCTTTTATATTGAGGGTAGACTCTGGAGGGGTAAGTGAGGCAGGGGGACTAGTTGGGAAGCTGTTGGAATAATCCAGGCCAGACACGATAGTGACTCAGGCAAAACGGCGGCCGCAGAGAGAGTGAGGAGTGGTTTGATTCTGGTTCTAAGTTGAAGGTCGGACTAGTATGATTTCCTAATACATTGAATGCAGGGAGTGAGAGAGAGAGAGAGAGAGAGAGAGCGGTCACAGATTACTTACTTCGATGTTGCTTTGTCTGAGCATTTGGAAAGTGGAGTTTCCTCAACTGAGATGACAAGGCTGTCGGTGGTGCACAGGTTTTGTGGGGCAAGTTGGGAGTTCAGTTTTGGACATCCTGAGTTTGAGATGTCATTTAGATAGCCGGCTGGAGATGTTGAGGAAGCAGTCAGGCAGGTGTGGAGTTTGGGAGAGAGGTCTGGGTCAAAGATACTGACTTAAGAGTTGGGGGCCTGTAGATGACATCTAAAGTCTTGAGCCTGGGTGAGATCACCAAGGGAATGAACGAATGTACATAGAGAAGAGGAGAGGACCGAGGACTTAGTCTTAATGGCACTACAGTGTGAAGAGGTGCAGGAGAAGAAGAGGAACCAGCAAAGCAGCCTGAAGAGCAACGCTTGACGTAAAGGAAAACTAAGGGAGGGCCGTGAACCCGTAGCCAAGTAAAGAAAGTGGATCCAAGTGAGAGAGTGGTCAGCAGTGTCTGTTGCTGTGAATGTAGTAGTGAGAATTGAGAGGCGACGGAGATGTGACAGTGCATCTGAATGGGAACGAGTCAGCGTAGACCGCGTGTCCGGCTGGATGCAGTGGAGGTCACTGGAGACCAGCACGAGAGCAGCCTCCGTGGAGTGGCGGTGCCCATCTGACTAAAGACGGTTCGAGAGTCACCGGGAAGGAATTGAAGTACATGAGTATAGACAGTTCTCGGGGAGTTTTGTCCCAAAGAGGCACAAAAAAGTGAGAGTGGTAACTGGTGGGAGAAGCGAGGTCACAAGAAGGATTTTTTTAAGATGGGTGAAGTAGCCCCATGTTTGTTTAAAGGACTGAATCAATGGAAAGCAAAAAAGTCAGCGATGTAGGAGTAGAGGCGGCTTGCCGGAGCGATGTTCTTGAGCGGGTTATAAGAGCAGGTCTGCCCCAGCGGTACGCTAGAAAGGGCCCTGGAGGCTGGCCTGGTAACAGGCGGAAGGCAGAGAGTGCGCTGGGAAGCGGGCAGACGTGGGGTGACAGTCCTCGGGAACTCTCTTCTCAGGGCTCTGTTTTCTCAGGGGAGTCGTTAGCTGAGCGTGATCGTGAGGGAGGAGGTTCTGGTGGTTTGGAAGTAGAGAAGGTGAGAAGGAGTGTGAGTAATGGACAGGGAAGGACATTATATTGTTGGTAGAGCACATGAGTTAGTTTTGCTCTGTGAATACTAAATTGCAAACATTAATAATCACACTTTGAAACAAAGTTGAGTTTCTGTTTTTGTTTTTGATAAAATCTGTTTTAAGCTGCCCTTGAACGACTTAATTTTATCTTGTATCTTTTATTTTGCAGAAAAACTATGGGCAAGCTGATGAAGATTGTAGGCATGGTATGTTTAAGAATGGGACTGTTTTCTGCTTTGAAAATTTTGAGTTATTTAAATTGAGCAGTGTTTAAGATTTGATTTTTTTATATGCTAATTTCAAGAGAGATTAAAACATTTGAAACCCCCTCACTGTGGTTACTAGTAACTAATGTGGATGGCGACTTTCCTGCTCTGATGGATGTACATCTGAACATTGTTCATCGTCATGAGTGGGAACACTGATAGTGTCCTTTTAAAGTTTGTGTGAGTATTTTTAGTCAATAAGAGCCAAATATTAAGACCCGTCACACACATTGATTAAGATGTTAAGCTTGGATAAATTGAGAGTCTTGTCTGTCCATCTTAGAATGTTTTTTTCCCTTCAGTAGATGTCCCTTAGAGAAGAGAGCCTGACTGGCATGCTCGTTAGTGCTTTATTTCTGTTTTCTTTGGGCAAGAAATTAACTAGAAAGATTTTTGCTCTTTGGGTACTCGTAGAATAGGAATGCTTTTCTTCGTGATTCCTGCCAGTTCACTGGAATGAATCTCCGAGTGAGTGGGAGAAGGGGTACAGTGTGTGGTGGGAAGTTTTGCTTCAATCACAGCTGTGATTTGAATAATAGAATGTTTCGTTTATCCAGAATTTGGGGGAGGGGTGCTGAGGTGTTAAACAGAGGTTAATTTTTTTATTACTCCTTTGTATCAAAACTTTTAAAAGTATTAACTGTTCTTGTTGTAAACCTTAAAAACTATCTGACATACTCCTGTGGCATATTGGACATAATTTAACCATTCACTGAAGAATGTGAACGCCCTTTAACAAAATCTTTACTATCTCTGGACATTTAAAATTACCCACAACAACAACAAAAAATAAAATTACCAGGGAGCCAAATAACAATAAGTCAGATAATATAGAGGAATATGAAGAAGGGAATCATTTCCCCTTTTTATCCCATCTGAAGAAATCATGGTTATTACCTTGCTGTATCTTTGGTATCTTTCTCTATAGTGATAAACACAAATGCCTAAAATATGTAGATAGGGGTTTTCCTTTAAAAATTAAAAAAGATTCATGTGATCAGTACAAAGCAGATTGCTTTCTTACATACCAACAGATCATAGATAGGTGTCTTTCTTTTTTTAATTTCTGTTTTTATTTATTTATTTATTTATTTATTTATTTATTTATTTATTTATTTATTTATTTATTTTGAGAGAGAGAGAGAGACACATAGCGAGCGGGGAAGGGGCAGAGAGAGAGAGAGAGGGAGAGAGGATCCCAAGCAGCCTCCGTACTGTCAGTGCAGAGCCCGATGTGTTGCTCGAACTCATGAACCGTGAGATTATGATGTGAGCCAAGATCAAGAGTCGGACACTGGACCGACTGAGCCACCTGGGTACCTGTCATGGATATCTTTCTAAGTTTCTCCAGTTCCAATTACTGCTTAATATTCCATACTATAAATGTTTTCCTATTTCCTCAAAACTTCTCATATCGGTAGGCGTTCAGGTGGTTCTTGTGTCCTCGTTTGTCATTATAATCCATCCTGTAATAAAAACATATTCTTCTTTAGTGTTGCTAGTTTCCGTAGGATAGTCTTAAAAGTTGGATGTCTGGGTAAAGGAGTCTTAAAAGTTGGATGTCTGGGTTAAAATTGTATACTTACAGTTTTAACAGACGCTGTCAGATTAGTTCAGGTGCACACACCCACCAGCAGCACATGCGTATGGCCCTGCCGTGTAATCACACGGACACTGGAACCTGCCAGTCTTGATGTTTTGCCAACCTCACGTGTGAGAAATGGACACTCTTTCTTTAATTTTCGCTCCCTTGAGGATTAGCGAGATGGAATACAGTCTTCTCATCTTGGAGATGTACAGAGTCCCAGAAGGTTAAATGGTTTGTGAGAAGTCACAGGAGAGTAAATGCTATTGGTGAAGGAGCATACGGAAAAGGTTGCATTCTTCTGTTGTTTCATTTAGCAGGTTTTTAAAAAAAAATTTTTTTTAACATTTATTTATTTTTGAGACAGAGAGAGACAGAACATGAATGGGGGAGGGGCAGAGAGAGAGAGAGAGAGACACAGAATCGGAAGCAGGCTCCAGGCTCCGAGCCATCAGCACAGAGCCCGACGCGGGGCTCGAACTCACGGACCGCGAGATCGTGACCTGAGCTGAAGTCGGACGCTTAACCGACTGTGCCACCCAGGCGCCCCTCATTTAGCAGTTTTAAAGTTAGATACTACTTTACAACTACTGAATTACTAAAATAAGTGTTTAACCAGCAATCTTTTGGAGATGATGGATATGTTTATATGTTTACTACCTGCATTGTGATGATAATAACATGCGTGAATACATATATACAAACTCACCAGATTGTATACATTAATTATATGCAGTTTTTGTATACCAATCACACCTCTATGATGTTGGGGGAGAAAAGTTTAACCAATGTCTAGGATAAAGTCGTAATGAAATAAATATACTCTTGTGTTGGTGGAGTGTGAAGCAGAATGCAGCTTGGTAGTATGCTTATACCCTTCGACCCACTAATCTCATTTCTGGGATGCTATCCCAAGTAAATAATCCAAAAGAAAGAAGAAATTGTATGTGGAATGGTGTTCATTGCAGTGCTGTGTGTAAAAGTGAAAAATCAGTTAGCTTCCAGTAATGGAGGAGTTCTTTTAATGAAATTCTATGCATTCCTTGTTAGCATCTATGTGATACGGAAGCACATGGAAAATGCTTGCTAAGATGCCAGAGCAGTGTATATAGTTGTTCACTTGAAACAGACATTCGGGAAGATTAGCCAAGTTTATGTGTATGTATTGCTAGTTGTAGAGTTCTGCTATTAGATGAATTTTTTTTTTCTTTTTCAACTTTTGGTAACATTATGTAAAATAAAATACCATGGGCAGGCAGTGAGTTAGTAATAAAAAGCAAGTCAAGAACCTCAGTCTGTTAATTATTATACTACTTTGTAATGCCGGAGAACTGTTCGTATCCTAGCGGCCCCAACCTTACGTTTGCCGTCGTAAGTATTACGTAATACAGTATATCTTTTTTTTTTTTTTTTAAGTTTATTTATCTATTTTGAGAGAGCACGAGCAGAGGAAGGGCAGAGAGAGAGAGGGAGACAGAGGATCCCAAGCAGACAGTGTGGAGCCCCATGCGAGACTCTATGCCATGAACTGGGAGATCCTGACCTGAGCTGAAATAAGAGTCGGACACCTAACTGACTGAGCCATATTGTTTTGACATCTGTTCCCTTACCGTGAGGCTGTCAGTTTGCATTCCTTGCAACTCTCAACGTGCCCTGTTGTAACTACCTCCTCCCCCTTTCCATTTGCTGCTTCTGACCTTCTGATTTCACTTTCTCAGACAGGGTTAGGAAAGCAGGCAGGCAGTCTTGGTTATAGAATTAAAAAACACGAAAAGTTGTTTTGTATTATGAAGAAATTAAAATACATAGGAGAATAGAACAGATAGTTTAATAAGCATTCATATTCTAAGATTGTAACATTTGACCAAATTCACTTTTTTCTGACATATTTAAAAATAATGCTAGGCATCGTGATATTTACCCCTAGCCACGTTAGTACTCATCTCTAAAAAATAAGGCCATAAATGCATAACCACAATGTTATTATTATTAACAAATAAAATGGGCAGTAATTCCCTGTGGTTTTGTGAGGCTGAGCCTCGCTTTGGGCTCTGTGCTGGCAGTGCAGAGCCTGTTTGGGATTCTCTCTCTCCCTCTCTCTCTCTGCCCTTCCCCTCATGCTGTCTTTGTCTCTCTCAAAATAAATAAATTTAAAAAAATTGACAGTAATTCCCTAATATTACCTAAAACCCGCCCTCTAATCAAATTTACTTGGTTGTCCCCAAAATATTTTTTATGGCTGATTTATTTCCAAGCCAAGAACTAAATTAGGATCATAATTTTTTTTTAAAGTTTACTTATTTTGAGGGAGAGTGTGAGCACATCCAACCTGGGGAGGGAAGGACGGAGTGGGAGAGAGAATCCCAAGCAGGCTTTGTGCTGTCAGCGCAGAGCCTGATGTAAGGCTTGATCTCACGAACCATGAAATCGTGACCTGATCCGAAATCAAGAGTGGGGTGCTTAACTGACTGAGCCACCCAGGCGCCCTGCCTTTTCTTTTTATTGATGATTTCCTTTGTGGTGCAAAAGCTTTTTATTTTGGTGTAGTCCCAATAGTTTACTTTTGCTTTTCTTTCCCTTGCCTGAAGAGACAGACCTACAAAAATGTTGCTGAGGCCGATGTCAAAGAGATTACTGCCTGTTTTCTTCCAACAGTTTTATGGTTTCACTTCTTTTAGGTATTTAATCCATTTTGAGTTTGTTTTTGTGTATGGTATAAGACAGCGGTCCAGTTTCATTCTTTTGCATGTAGCTGTCCAATTTTCCCAACACCATTTACTGAAGAGACTCTGTTTTCCCCATTGTATATTCTTGCCTCCTTTGGTATACATTGAACATTTTGGAAAAATACCTTGATTAGGCCTAGCATTTCAATAACAGATTTAATTAGTTAATGTTTATTTTTGAAAGAGAGAGTGTGAGCAGGGAGGGGCAGAGAGGGAGACAGAGGATCCAAAGTGGGCTCTGTGCTGACAGTCGCGAGGTCACTGCGGGGCTTGAACTCACGAACCCTGAGATCATGACCTGAGCCAAAGTCGGACGGACACTCAACTGACAACTGACCCAGCCACCCAAAGATTTTAAAAATAACTAAGGACTTGATGAAACACCCTGATATGGTGATGTGACTGAAAACATACAGAATCATACCACTTACTGTACTTAAGGCTTATTTTAAATCACCTTTCTCACTGTATGTAATTTAAAGAAGGGGAATTACATTTTAATTGTTGATTGTCTCCTTTTGATAGCCAGAGGCTATTTTGTGGAAACAGTTGAATGACTGTTTCTTTAATATTAGTTTCTGGTCTAAAATATTTCAAGTAATACATATTACAGAAACTAAAGATAGAGAAGGGGGTAGAGACCTGAGTATAGCAGCAGAGGTAAGACTTTCAGGTCTCCTCCTTGGTAACTCAGTAGACAGGAAGGAGTGGTCCAGTTTGGGAACAGTTGTGTGCTTACAGTAAAATCTTACAGATAGTTGGTGGGAAGAGAATTTTTCTGCAAGGCATTGTAACATATTTACAATTGCTCAAGATTAGATTACACTTTTTTTTTTAATCTTTCCTTAGTTTATTTATTTATTTTGAGAGAGCGAGCACAGGCAGGGGAGGGGCAGAGAGAAGGAGAGACAGAATCTCAAGCAGGATCTGCACTGTCAGCACAGAGCCTAATGCGGGGCTCCAACCCATGGACCACAAGATCATGACCTGAGCTGAGATCAAGAGTCGGACACTCAACTGACTGAACCACCCAGGCGTCCCGATTACACTTTTTAAAAATGAATTTTACTTAAGAAATTTTTATGTATTTTTGAGAGAGAAAGCGCAAGCGGGGGAGGGGCAGAAAGGGGGACAGAGGATCCGAAGCGGGTGACAGCAATGAGCCTGATGTGGGGCTCAAATTCACGAACTGTGAGATCATGACCTGAGCTGAATGTGGACACGCAACTGACCGAGCCACCCAGGTGCCCCTAGACTACATTCTTAATGTTCTCTCTTTTGGCAAGTTCAGTTATTATAGCTAAGGCAAGTTTAATAATACATGAGGCTGTATTTTGTTTTCTTTCAAGCCTTTTCAAGATATTACAGATAATAAGGGACCAGGTTGGCATATTGCAGTTTAATCTCGTTATATGATACAAAAGCAGGAGAGTTTTTTATGTATAATTGTTGACTGTTTTTTTGCGACAGTTCTTTATGTGGGATCCTGCAAGACAAACTGCATTGCATTTTAGGGCAACAGTTAGAAAAAAGTACATCAGTACTGATTCTTGTCTAAAAAAGGGAGAGAAAGAAAAAAAGGAAACGTAATTTTGATAAATATTGAGGCCTTCAAACATGAGTGCAATGCAAGAGCTTTTGCACAGTAAAATTCAGCAAATACCTTGTATGAAACTAAATATCTATAAAAGACTTTGTAAAATATGTGATTTAATATTCTTTAAACATGACATAATCGCCTGAGGTTGAAATATTCTTACAGATTTTTCGTTTTCCTGAAACATTCTTCAGTTTTTGACAACTAGTTTCTTAGGACCCAATTACTGGAAAGGAACTAGGATATTTCCTTAGCAGCACTCAGTACTGCTTTATAATTTTTACAAGGGGAGGGTAACATCTAGGGGACTCTTACGAGGAGACTGCTAGTCTCCTACTTGACATAAGTAACACAGTTCATCTTTACTGTAGCCTTATTAGGTAGCTCCCGTCACCTCCATTTTACAGGGGAGGAAGCAGGCTTAGCGAAGGTAAATAGTTCAGCCCTTAGTAGGACTGACTTTTCTTCAGAGCATTATATTTGCAGTGTATTATTTGATCCTTACAACAAACCCGTTTCTGTTTTACAGGTGATCACACTGAGGGCCAGAGAGCTAAAGTGCCTTTGCCAACGGTCCTATTCGTTTTCAAATATAATTTATTGTCCAATTGCCATACAGCACCCAGGGCTCAGCCCAACAAGTGCCCTCCTCAGTGCCCATTCCTCCCTTCCCCCACCCCCCGCCACCATCCACCCTCAGTTTGTTTTCTGTATTTAACGGTGTCTTGTGGTTTGCCTCCCTCACTCCCAATGGTCCTAATTGAATAGTTTTAGGAATAGTAAGAGCTGAGGGAGACATAGACTTACTGGGGAATCTTACAAGATGTTCAAGATATTCTTCACGATACTCTGTTGGAGTTAACCACTTACAGGAATTACCCAGGGACAGTTGAGTAGATCTGTAATGTGGAGGGAGCAAGACAACAGGTTGGCCTGCACTAAAAGTAATTGAATGAAAGCTTAACTACAGAGAGACTGCAACTTTCAATTTAGTAATCTGCTTTAATAAAAGTATGGGCATAAGGATGTTTATTGCAGTGTTAGTTTCAATAGTTAAAAATTGGGATTGTTCTGGAGCCAGGGAGTAGTGAAATAAATTGATAAATCTACTTGATGGAACACTGGATGGACAATAATATGATAAACACAAACCCTCAGAACATGGAAGATCTTGAATATGTGAAGGGGAGATAAAGCAGAATACAGACTGTTATGTTTATATCAGTTATAATCATGTAAAAAATTATGTAAATATTGATAAAAATTGGAAGAGAACGTAAGTAAGTGAACACAGTCTGTTTAGTTGAGTGATGGACCTATGGGGAATTTTTTGTAGAGTTTTATTAGTGTTGTTATAATGTTATTTGTTGTAATGGAAAAATTGAACAATATAACGAAAAGATATGTTCAGTACAACCAAAATAAATACATTATGAGCAGACCTGATAGACTTTAAATATGTAGTATATTATACTGATACTTAAACATTTCCTTGGAAATAATTAGAAAAAAATGCAGTTTCCAAAATATTTTATTCCAGCAAATTATTTTGTTGCAAAGGAAGCTAAAGTGTGTACAAACTAAAAATAGAGTCTTGGACTTAGCAGTGAAGAGAAAGATACAGATTGTTTTACTAGTTGAGCCATTACAGTTGCTGTGAGAAATCATCTCAAATGACGTGGCATAAAAATGAGTATATTCTGTATTGTTCTAAATATGTGCTCTTGTGATTGTATTAAATCTGTAAACACTTGCAAGCAATTTGATTAGCATTTGCTATGGCCATGTGACATTTGGGTTCTTAGTTAATCTTGCTGGTTTTGATGAAAGCGAATTCTTACCTGCTTAGGAATACCACCTGTTGAGTTTTGTAGTTTCTGTTCTTACACATTTTAAGTGTCACTGTGGAAAATGTGGAAATTTTATTCACAGAATGTTTCTGCCATTTAATATCCCTCATTTACCCAGCTGTCATAGGTTGAACGGTATTTTTCACTCGAGAGAGAGCTTTGAGGTTAATTCTGCCTGTGATTCTTGGTGTGATCCTACTGATTGTAGGCTGGAGTGAGTTAGATATGTGGACTGTCTTATGTTCTTTCATTAATTTATTTTTTTTAAGAAAATTATTTATTTATTTTTAGAGAGATAGGGCACACGAGCAGAGGAGGGGCAGAGAGAGAGAGGGAGAGAGAATCCCAAGCAGGCTCCATGCTGTCAGCTCTGAGCCTGACATGGGCCTTGATCCCATGAACTATGAGATCATGACTTGAGCCAAAATCAAGAGTTGGATGCCTAACCGACTGAGCCACCCAGGTCCCTCTGTTCTTGTCTTTATGCATGTCTTGGACAGAACAGAAACATCACTGCTTTCCTCTAGTACTTGAATTTTTTTTTTTTTTAAGTTTTTATTTATTTTGAAAGAGAGCAGGCAAGGGGCAGAGAGAAAAGGAGAGAGAGAATCCCAAGCAGACCCTGAGCTCTCAGCACGAAGCCCAACATGAGGCTCAAACCCACGAGCACAAGATCATGACCTGAGCTGAAATCAAGAGTTGGACGCTTAACCGACTGAGCCACCCAGGCGCCCCTTGAAGTTGTTCTTTTAGCATATAAGTAGTCATCCTTGTGATAGTGTGCTAACATTATAATCAGGAAAATGTATGTATCGAATGTTACGTGGTTAATGCTGGCTATTTCTTCCTGACAGTGCTGGGGGAAGGCCTGGCCACGGGAGATGGTGCCTTCCAGGCAGTGCTTTGCTGCATGCAGCTGAAAGGAAAGCTCCAGCCTGTATCCAACATTCTTGCCAAGTCGCTGACAGGAGAGTCCCTGGTACGTTGATGAGCTCCGATCCTGAATGTCCGAAACGGATCCATTCATTTAACTCCTAAGGCGTGTGGTGGGAAGAAGCAGTTCAGTCTGTGCTTTCCTCTTTCTTCCTCCTATTGGAAATCAAAGTTTCTGTTCAACAAACTGATGCTTAATCATTGTATTCTTGTAGTAATTTGTGATACTATATATAAGAATTGCAGGTACTTTTTAAAACTGTGAAACTATAAGATAATGATTTTCTTTAAAGATTTATTTTTTTTTAAGATAGTTTTTGTTTTTTAATGTTTACTTTTGAGAGAGAGAGAGAGCGTGAGCAGGGGAAGGCAGAGAGAAGGGGAGACATAGAATCCTAAGTAGGCTCCAGGCTCTGAGCACAGAGCACAGAGTCCAGTGTAGGGCTTGAACTCATGAACCATGAGATCATGACTTGAGCTGAAGTCAGATGCTTAACCAACTGAGCCACCCAGGCGCCCCAGATTTTTTTTATTTTTAAGTAATTTCTGTATCCAGCGTTGGGCTCCAGCTCATAACCCCAAGATCAAAAGTCACCTGCTGCACTGAGCAAGCCAGCTAGGCACCCCCAGATGATTTTCTTTAAAGATATAATTTAATAAAACCTGGGAATATTTGGGGGATGATTCGATTCATTTCATTTCATTTCATTTCATTTCATTCCATTCCATTCCATTCCATTCCATTCCATTCCATTCCATTCCATTCCATTCCATTCCATTTTTTTTTTTTTTTAATTTTTTTCCAACGTTTATTTATTTTTAAGACAGAGAGAGACAGAGCATGAACGGGGGAGGGGCAGAGAGAGAGGGAGACACAGAATCGGAAACAGGCTCCAGGCTCTGAGCCATCAGCCCAGAGCCTGACGCGGGGCTCGAACTCACGGACCGCGAGATCATGACCTGGCTGAAGTCGGACGCTTAACCGACTGCGCCACCCAGGCGCCCCTCATTTCATTTTTTAAGTAAGCCCTAGGCTCAATGTGGGGCTTGAACTGTGAGATCAAGAGTCACGTGCTGTATGGATTGAGTCAGCCAGGCTCACCCCTTATTTTGGGGTTTTAAAATGCTTCTGTCAACTTGTGATTATACAGGGTTCTTAAATCCAATAATTTGTTTTATAAAATGTTTAAATTTATCTAAAGTAATAATTCTATTTCTGAAGATGTTCATGTGTGTAAGTTAATATTCCACTCTGACCATTCTGATGGAATGATCTAATTCTATTCAGACTTTGGGATAAATTTTATTTTTAAGTTTGTTTATTTTGAAAGAAAGAGCTCACATATGAGCAGGGGAGGGGCAGAGAGAGAGGGAGACACATATAATCCCAAGCAGGCTCCGTGCTATCAGCACAAAGCCTGACATGGGGCTTGATCTCACAGATGGTGAGATCATGACCTGAGCCAAAATCAAGAGTCTGATGCTTAACAAACGGAGCCACCCAGCCACTCGGGATAAATTTTTTATGTAGCATTTTCTAGAGTTTTTGTTTGGTTTTGGTTGAGATAATTGAAAGACAGCATTTTGGAACTTTAGAGCTCCCAATGTATAGAAATTGGAAGAAATATTTTAAAACTTTTTTTCATCACTTGGTTACTGTTATAAAATTTGTGGATATTTCTGAGAAATCAGTGCAAAACAGTGAAAGCCAGCGTGAATTCTCTGTACCTCATTTAGTCATCTGAATCGATACATATTGTGAAAACCTGGAGCAAAGTTGTGTTTTCACTGCAAATAAATATATTTGGCTGGGAAAAGAAAGAAATTAGGAAAGTACTTGGTATACTGCTGAGTATAATGTAATGACCCATCTCAGGAGGTAATAGAGTTTTTTTCTGAGGGATTACTGTGCAGTGAATTGTTTAATTCGTTTAACATTGGTTTTTGATTTCACCAAATTTACAAGTGGATATAAAGCTAAACTGTATTACTACTAATCCAGCAAAATTGTGTAGGTATTTAGTTCTAAATAGATGATAAAGAATATATCTCTTATTATTAAGGTAATTCTATCCTTTTAAACACATTTTTTATTTAGTTTTTATTTATTTACTTTTTAATTTACATCCAAGTTTGTTAGCATCTAGTGCAACAGTGATTTCAGGAGTAGTTTCCTTAATGCCCCTGACCCATTTAGCCCATCCCCCCTCCCCCAACCCCTCCGGCAACCCTCTGCTTGTTTTCTGTATTTAAGAGTCTCTTATGTTTTGTCCCCCTTCTTGTTTTTATATTCTTTTTGCTTCCCTTCCCTTATGTTCATCTAAGGTAATTCTATCCTTAAGGAAGTTTTCTGTATAAGTTTAGCATATTACACAGTTTAACCTGTGGGTAGAAGTATTTGCTTTTGTATCTAAGTGAAATTTGAACTTCAGAAGAGTGAATATTTTGCCTGTTTTTCTTCAACTGCTTTATTAATGAACTATTTTTAAAGTGCTGTGATCATTTTATGTGAATCTGAGTCACGGGTAACTGATCGAGTTCACCATTTTTTAAATACAAGTCCATTAGTTTTAGGGGGTAAAAAGCTCAAAAAAAGTTTAGGTTTATTTTTCTCTTTGCTCATGGAATCTTGCTTTCTGGTGATGCCCATTGTGAATACTTTATTGAATTGATTTTAAACTCATACAAGGTGAATACAGTGTTTTATTAGCCACACTGTATATTTTGTCCTGTTAACTTTTTTTAACCTTCCTTGTAGCTGGTTAGCTTTATTATAACTAATGGTAGTGGGTTGGCAGATGAGGATAATATTGTCTTTTTACAGATAAACCTTAGAAACAGCGGAGGAATTGACTTACGCCCTCAGAGCAAAGAACTAATATACTAACTAGGTTTTGCCTTTTTCATTCACCTTTTTCAGAATGGGATGGTAACAAAAGATTTGACAAGACTGAAAACACTTCTCACAGAAACAGAGGTAAGACTATTTCAGTGGATTTCTTTGAAAAGAGTTTAACTCAATCTGGCTAGTAAGTGTTCTGTATCAACATTGGACAATCTTTGGGCATCGGCCAAGAACAAGGCTACAGGTGGGGTAGTGGATCCCCTTGGCCTTCTTCTGTAGCCCAGCTTGGTCACATCCCAGGAACCCTTCTGCTTCTCATGTTTCCTCTGAACCTCAGGTCTTCCATTCCTAATTCTTGTTAGTAGTCTGTGGCCAACAAATGGAAGGACGGTTGGGAAATTTTAGTGCTTAAATATGTCTGGCTGTTAAGAAAATACTGTCATTAAAAATGTCCAGCTTTGGGGCGCCTGGGTGGCGCAGTCGGTTAAGCGTCCGACTTCAACCAGGTCGCGATCTCGCGGTCCGTGAGTTCGAGCCCCGCGTCAGGCTCTGGGCTGATGGCTCAGAGCCTGGAGCCTGTTTCCGATTCTGTGTCTCCCTCTCTCTCTGCCCCTCCCCCATTCATGCTCTGCCTCTCTCTGTCCCAAAAATAAATAAACGTTGAAAAAAAAATTCTTAAAAAAGAAAAAAAAAAAGTCCAGCTTTTTTTCTTTTTTTTTATAAGTTTCCTTTTTTTTTTTTTTTTTTTTAAGTTCATTTATTCTGAGGGAGAGAGAGGGAGTAGGGGAGGGGCAGAGAGAGAGAGAGAATCCCAAGCAGGCTCCATGCTGCCAAACTGCAGAGATTGATGCAGGGGTCGAACTTGTGAACCTCAAGATCATGACCTGAGGCGAAGCCAAGCATTGGACACTTTACCAACTGAGGTACCCAGGCGCCCCTCAAGCACCCCCCCCCCCACTTTTTTTTTAACCAACTTAAGAAGTGTGTGATTTAAGGACTGTTTTTAGGGAATGGAGGATAGGAGATGGAAATAATGTGTAATGTGTATCAGGGTAAATGGTGAACAAAAATGTGCTTTGATGAAGCACTTGAAGGGCATGTGGAAGGCCAGGGGACAGCAGGGGTATGTATTAGGCCCATAGCTTTGTAAGTCTCAAATTTCTCTTCCTCATATAGACACATAAAAGTATTTTTATTTAGATGTCTCATTTTATTTATCATTTTTTTTTAAATTTTTTTTTTTTAACGTTTATTTATTTTTGAGACAGCGAAAGACAAAGCATGAACGGGGGAGGGTCAGAGAGGGGGAGACACAGAATCCGGAACAGGCTCCAGGCTCTGAGCCATCAGCACAGAGCCCGACACGGGGCTCGAATTCATGGACCGTGAGATCGTGACCTGAGCCGAAGTCGGCCGCTTAACCGACTGAGCCACCCAGGCGCCCCATATTTATCATTATTTTAAAAATGTTTATTTAAAAACAAACAGGGGATGGTCAGAGAGAGAGGGAGACAGAAGATTCCAATCAGGCTCTGTGCTGACAGCAGTGAGCTCAATGCTAGGCTCTAACTCACAAACCGTGAGATCATGACCTGAGCTGAAGTCGGATGCTCAATTGACTGAGTCACCCTGGCTCCCCTTAGATGTCTCATTTTAAAACCAGCCATTTTTGTCAGCTTTTATCTTAAATGGAAGCCATGTAAAGTGATTGATTGGCTTATTTATTTAAAAAAATTGGCATGTACTATGTGTGAGGTCCTGTGCTTGGTGCTAGGAATACAGACACCTGCGGTCTGGGAGGTTAAAGTCTAGGGTAGGAGACAGAGATCAAATAAATTAATTAAACAGCTATAGGTATAATTCACATTGAGGAAAGTGGTATGAGGGAAAGAAATAAGCCTTCTGTGACGGAAAAATAACTGGATTGGGTGGTCCGAGGCTGAGACAGCTGAGCAAGGAATTGAGGATTAAGAAGGTGCCAGTGTCATGGAGATTGAGACGGAGGGCGCTCCAGACAGTCGGAAGATGAGCAGAAGCGCAGGTGTAAACCTTGACCTCCTGTAGATTACTTTCCTGTTCCAAATCTAGTAACATGTCACACATACCAACAAATAAGCAGAGAAGACCGTCATGATTCGCATAAGCTGAATAAGGATACTGTTTGTTTTGCTACAGTTAGATAGGCTTTAAAGAAAATGTTATTTTCTTTGTCTTATTGTGAATTAACTGAGAATCAGTAACCTCTAATTAACTTAAAAGCCATTTCCTTTCTTGTGTATATGTAGCCTTGTGAATTTCTAAGGCTTAAAGGAAGACAGTTAAAATGTTTTAGACTTTTAACATGAAAATGTAAAATAAGATGACTTTAATCATTTTAAGTTTTGGCTTTCTTGTTTTTTATTGCCTTATAATTGAATTACTAGCTTTATACCTGATAATCAAGCACAGAGATATGTGTGTTATGTATTTGTATATATATGAATTTTTATTTTTAATATTTATAGTCCTGTCACATGTAAGGCCACAAACATCACTTTGGGTCTTGTTTTGCGACTGTACTTTTGAAAGAAGTGACCTAAATGTTGTTTCTAATCAACTTTCCTAGGTAACCAAAGTAGTATTCTTTTTGACTAATGAACTGATACTATTAAAAAAAAAATCCATCCAAGAAAAGCTAACAAACAAAGGACCCTTATTTATGGTTGTGCATGACATACTTAAAAATAGAAACAATTTGTTATTTAAAGATTGGGCTTAGCTGGTATTGAACTTGAAGTGCTAGTGGATGAGGATAAAGGCATGGAGCTCAAGGCTGACTAATGGGAACAAAAAGAGTATGTTTCTAGTAAGATTTAAAATGTCAAAAATCAGGGGCGCCTGGGTGGCGCAGTCGGTTAAGCGTCCGACTTCAGCCAGGTCACGATCTCGCGTTCCGTGAGTTCGAGCCCCGCGTCAGGCTCTGGGCTGATGGCTCAGAGCCTGGAGCCTGTTTCCGATTCTGTGTCTCCCTCTCTCTCTGCCCCTCGCCCGTTCATGCTCTGTCTCTCTCTGTCCCAAAAATAAATAAAAACGTTGAAAAAAAATTTTTTTTAATGTCAAAAATCAATAGATTTGATTGTAAATTTATAGAAGTTGTAGCAATATGAAATTTGTCTGCTTTCCCTGAAGGTGTCAGTACAAACTGCGTGCAGATCATAAGCTAATTGACATTGGCCTTCTGCTTCGGGTCTGAGCAAATAAAAAGGTGTTCAAAAAAAACCCAAACAACCCGGGGCACCTGAGTGGCTCAGACTGTTGGGCATCCAAGTCATGATTTTGGCTCAGGGGGTTGTGAGATTGAGCCCCGCTTTGGGCTCTGTGCAGAGAGTGGAGCCTGTGTGGGATTCTCTCTCACTCTCTCTCTCTCTCTCTCTCTCTCTCTCTCTCTCTCGCTCTCTCCCCATTTGCCCCTCTCCCTTGCTCTCATGCTCTTTCTGTCTAAAATAATAAAAGGAAAAACAAGTAAAAAAACCCAACCCAAACACAACACGTTGGAACCTGAGAGCTTTGGTGGCCAGATACGCAGCCCAGGCCGAGCTTCTGTGCCAGCAGATGTGTCTTTCGCTAGACCCTGCCAGCCTGAGAGCTGGGGTGTCAGCACAGACGCGCCCGCTCATTTGCACATCATGGCAGGTGCTGACTCGTGAAACACACCATGTATTTTTCCCTTCTAACATTTAGAAATGCTTTCAGCTTTATTATAGGACTAAAACATTTTATTCCCGTTTTTTTCCTTGCATATCTGGTAAATTTTATTTTAATAAATATTTTAGAGGAGGTATTTTAAATTTATGATTGAAGTGAATTTTTAGGTTTTATATTTGTAAATTTGATGTAGATGAAATCATATTAAAAGCTAGTGTGGGATTATGGCACTTAGATCTGGCTTGTAGAATGTAAAGAGATCTTTTAATGTATCTTCTTTGTGAGCATAGAATCTTTACAATGTGAACAATTACTTCCAATTTAGCTTATATACTCTGATATTCAGATCTCATTTTGCAAAAAGAATGGGTTGTCTTTAAAAACTTTTTAGTAAGTTGTTTGAGAATCAAGTTTCTACCTTCCTGTAGAAACAGTATCATGGTGACTTAGTTCCAGTCCAACCTAAAAGGTCCAATTTAATTAACGACATATAGGCTATAGTGATACTGTTTTGGTTATATCTAATTAGCATTTAGACGACATTCTTTGTATGGTACAAAACATTCCAAATTTCATCTTGGGATACCAAGTCCTCTGATTCAGCTCAACATTTACTGAGCACCTGTGCTGTTCAAGGTTTTCTGGGTTTTGGAAAGCTGAGATAGCTATGGAAAGCAATCTGTTGGGGCCAGTCCGAGATGCACGTAGCTAATGTACCTGCAGGGTGGGCTGCCTGTGGTCAGGAAGTGCTGGAGCGGAAGTGCAAGCAGGAAAACGAGATGAGCAGTCCGCGGGGAGACCAGGAAGGCAGGAATATGGGGGCTGAGATTAAAGGATGGGGGTGTTGGGTAAAGACTCAGAGGTGACTTGGTACAGGGTAAGATTGGTGGTCGTTTGGTTCAGGGGCAGATGAGGGCCTTAACCAGGACAGTGGCAGTGGGAGTAGAGTAGGAGACACATAAGAGAGTCGTTCTAGACCTAGTTGGTCAAGATTTGGAGACTACTCAGTGGGACAGAAGGCAGTTCAAGACGGCTTTTGGAATTTGAGCCTTGCTCTCTTTGTGGATGTGGATCCATTAACTTGAGGAGCAACTGAAGGAGGATGAGATTTGGGAGGAAGATGATGCATTTGGTTTGGATATATTTGTTTAAAGTGCTTGGATGATCATCTGTGCATCCCCCCATCTCCTCCATCCCGTGCCTACTGGGCACCCATTATGTTCCCAGTCCTCTGTGAGGTGTGGGAATGCAGAAAGGCACTTGCAGGCTGTTGGCAGTGGATCTGTCTGTGGCTGACAGAATGATCCAGCACATAAAATGCTGTCGAATAGTTAAGAAAAATAAGAAAACGTGCTATGGCTGGCACTTAACTTGAAATGGGGGGTGTAGAATTTAGAGGCAAATTAGAGCCAGAGGAGCAGACTGGGGAGTTACGTGCACCAAGGGAGTCAGGAAATCCAGGAAATCAGCGAGATGGGAGGAAGGCTCATCCTGGAGTGAGGGGGACTTGGCAGGATGTGCCCCGGGCCCCAGAGTGGTGGCACTGTACCCCATGCAGGAGAAAGGGCCCCTCGCTAGCTGGTCTTTCTCTGGGTGTTAGCAAGAGGAGAGTGAAATGAATAAGTGGGATGGGGGTGCTCCTCCTTTGGGTTCAGAACTGGGGACGTACACTTTTTTGTTTTGCTACCAGGTAATTTTTGTATAGGGAATCTCTTACCAGTTTCCTTGATGAGGGCCACATAAGTACTTCTTTTCCATATTTAAACGTAGTTTAATGTAGAGCAGAGATGGGGCGCCTGGGTGGCGCAGTCGGTTAAGCGTCCGACTTCAGCCAGGTCACGATCTCGCGGTCCGTGAGTTCGAGCCCCGCCTCGGCTCTGTGCTGACTGCTCAGAGCCTGGAGCCTGTTTCCGATTCTGTGTCTCCCTCTCTCTCTGCCCCTCCCCCGTTCATGCTCTGTCTCTCTCTGTCCCAAAAATAAATAAACGTTGAAAAAAAAAATTAAAAAAAAAATGTAGAGCAGAGATGGAAGCAAAAGATATTGTTTATTAACATTAAAATTTCTAAGTATTCAAACTCAGCCTTTTTGAGAAATGTTGAAAATGTCCAAGTTTAATACAACTCAGTTGGGTATTTCTTATTATAAGAACATTTTCATTTGAAAAATTTCAGACAGCAACTAGTAACGTCCTGTCTGGATATCACGTGGAAGACTTGGAAGGGGGTAAGTACCAAATTCTGTGTTACTTCTGCTAGCTGTAATTCCAGGCATTACTTTTTTATTGATTACTGGGAGGACATTTACGGAGTTATGGTACATGTAAGTGGAGGTGTCAGGAGAGGATATAAAAATTTAATTCTAAGAAGTAGGTGCGGAGGAAGCAGTTGTTTTACTGGCCCCTTTCTGTAGCGGCGTGGAGTAATGGAGGCAGGAGGTATCCTTTTCTTGCCTCCACGTAGCTCCAAACGTAAACCTCATCGTTAGCAATGTCGAGTTGCTACATTCTGCGCTAGAGGGAAGCCTTTCTCTCTCTGTCCCAGGCCAGTCCAGTTCTTACTTTTTGGAAGTCCCGATCGGTAAGCTGAGTTGTTCCAGCTACGGTTAAAATCCATGACCTGCTCTTCTCTTGCCCCACAAAAGGGGAAGGGGACCAACATTCATCGAGCGCTTGCTGGGTACTACGTACTCGGTGGCTTTCACAAAAACGTGTATTGGCTTCTCCCATCATTTTGAGAGGTGATGAGACTGGTGTTTATTAAAGTTCAGTGATTTTCCCAGTCACACAGCTGGAAAGGGATGAAACGCAGCTTTAAACTCAGCCTGGCTGAATATCTTTGTTGTTGCCGTTGTTGGGGTGTGGGCACAGTGATTTGTGAGGGAATAGAAAATGGCTGTAAGGTCCTTCAAATTTTGCTGCTGCTCAACCTCTACTGCTCTAGCCTTTTCTCTCAAGCCTTATTTCCTTGGTTTATTTGGAATCTTTTACCCAAACGAATCAAACCTCATTGTCTTCAGAAGTAAACAAATGTTATTTTTTTAGCTCCTACCTCAGAATTCAACTTTTTGAACTTGATTTCACTTGTAAAAAAGGCTTACTTTATATGATTACATGTGTCAGACAAACCCTAAGGAGCATGGGTGATAATGGGTAACTTTTTACCCAGTATGCAGTATTGAATTTGCTCTAAAAATTTCCTTCCAGGATGCAGTAATTTTCTCATTCCTGAAATAATTCCTGATAGAGACGCATCTTAAGAAATGACTTAAGAAATGACAAGCATGCCAACCTTTCCCCTGTCAGTTGTTAGGGAAGAGACTGCATTGGAAACATGTCCACCAGTTGCTAGGACAGAGTCAGGGTCATCGACTTGATTTCGCTGTTGGGTAACTACTTCAGTGATTTGAAGTTTCATGCGGTTAATTGAATTTCACTCATTTGATTGGTAGAGGCAAGTATGTCATGTCCTTTTTACATCATCTGGGATGATGTGTGTGGAGGGTTTATAGTATTTCTTACACATGAAAATATCAGAATTATTAGCAAGCCTCAAATGATACGACTATATCCTGATTACTCTCTAGGATCTTGTAATGGTTGGCATTTCCGCCCACCACCTAGGGGAATCACAAGCAGCGAGGAATATACTTTGTGTAAAAGGTAACGTGAATTTTTTTTTTAAACCAATGACATGTCTTTATTCAAAGGATAGATAATTTTCCTTCACTTTCTGAAAAGTAGTAATTCCAATCTAAAGAAGATAATATGTGAAGGAAGAAGTATAATGATTGAGTTAAGTGGTTTATTTTCAACTGGAAACAGAAGCCATAATGGTCATTATCATTAAATAAGAAAAGTCAAAGCCAGACCAGTGAGCCTTCTATTAATTACAAACAACAGTGATCTAAATGGGGATTGTTAAGACTTTGTGTAGAAGTCTTTTATAAAACCAGTTGAATTATTAGGACTGAATTTAATTCTGGTCTCTTATTTATGTGAAATTTACCTAACTTTTGGTGATTGAAATTGAAATGATACAAACTGAAGTAGAGCATAAAGTAGATGAAGAAATTTTAAGTTATTTTAATAACTTTTCTAAAAAAATATCTGTTATCTTCATGTTATCCTTCTATATAATTTACGAGTAATTTCTATTTGAGGGGCTAACCTTTCAAAATAGTTATTAAGTTGGACAGAATTATTGCAGTCATGTTTTGAAAGGTTCTTTTTGTAAGAACTAGTAACTAGTGATATTTTAGAAATAAAGTCTCATTTATAGATTGTTTTTGGTAATGAAGAAAACTGGATATGTAGTTTTGATGATTGAATAGTTAAGATATCAGATATGATTTTATGTAGAAGTAAAGAAACGAAGTAGTAAATTGCAGAAATCCTGGTGGCATCCTGTCGTAGCAGAGGAAAAACACAGTCGTATGCAGAGGAAATGGGAGAAAATTTAAGGCCAGGAGAGACTATCAGCCTCTAATATACTTAAAGAAATAATTTAAAGCAAAGCAATAGAAAGACAAATATTTGGCTTATTAAGATCTACTTAAGAGAAACAAATGCATGATTTTAAATGTATCTTAAAAAACGTAAGAACTTAATAGTATAATTTAAGTTTAAGAACTTTACGTATCATCAAGAAAAGCTTTAAATACAGTCATCTTTTCAAATAGGGTGAACCGTTTGATAATTTACATTGTGTTGTGGTTCGTTTTGTATTTCTTATGGCCTGTATTTTTTTCAGTTGAAGAATTATCCATAATATAACACCTCTCATCTCTATTTTGCTCTTTATAGTTTAATTTTCATTTTTTCTCTCAGAAGATCTTTTTTAAAATTTTTTGACGTTTCAATGGTTTAAAAATTGGCTAGGCCCCGAATTTTGCACGGTATTTAAAACTTTAAAAAAATACTAATAATTAGAGTTTTGCCTTTTTATGTGTTTTGACCACCGAATTATTGTCAGTTGAATTTTCTGAATCATAAACACTGGGAAACCATTAACTCTTGTCCTTTAAAGTGAACGTTTATGAACTTACCATTGAAGAATTTAATCTATTGAATTAATTGTGATTCTAATATAAAACTTTTATTCTTAATTTATTCAAAACTTCAAGCAAATGAATAGAGTCCAGTATTTTCAATGAAATATAGGTTAATGGTAATAGAGAAAAGGGTAAAGGCTTAACGTTCGAAGGTGAGGAATAGAACCCTTAAGGTTATACTTTAATGATACATTAACATTTTTTTCCGAATGAAATTCTTAGTATGTGGAGCATTTTTCTTGAGGAGAATATCACTTTGGGAAGTAGGGCATTCCTGTGTTTGATGCACCGATCCACTTGATGTCAGTGTTGCTTTAGGAAAATTCTGCTCTAAGAAGAATTGTCTAAATAGAGTTGTTACATCATGAAGGAAACTGCCGTTTCGATGTTGGTTTTGTGGGTGTGGGGTGGTTATGACTGATTATGTTTCGCTTTAGCACCCCCTTATTCCAAAACAGGGATCACTGAGTCTGGGAAGTTGCCGTAGCAATTAACTGTTGTAAATGTTCGTGAACCCTCTTCTCCCTCCTCCATGCAAGTCAGTGTGATAAATATGGCCTTTCAGGAGATAAAGTTTTGTTTTTGTTATTGAAGAGTCGAAGGGCAAATGATGGAAGTTTGTATTCTAAATGGTCCAACAAAGTGTATGATGAAACAGTCTTTCCTATTTTACTTAGATTTTTAGAACAAGGCATCTGTAGGTACGGTGCCCAATGTACTTCAGCGCACTCCCAGGAAGAACTAGCAGAATGGCAGAAACGATACGCCTCGCGGCTGATAAAATTGAAACAGCAAAACGAGAATAAACAGCTCTCAGGCAGTTACATGGAGACCTTGATAGAAAAGTGGATGAATTCATTATCTCCTGAGAAAGTGGTGAGGAAAATAAACTGCATTGTTCTGTTTTGTTTGAAACAATGACTTTGTTTGAGTCTTGACTTTATTTTGTGCTATATTTTGGTTTATTTCCTTATCCTCTATATGAAGAACTCGATTCTTGATGAAGTGTTTTTGTAGCAAAATCAGACTCTTTTGCTAAAATAAAGAGCAGAGCCAAGGCATTTGTTTGGAGATTTGCAGGTATTGTATGAACCTTCGTTCAGGGAGCGTTTACTGCCATTTTGTTGTCCTTAATTTTTTTATGTCTTGTCTAAGCTTTATTATGTTTTGTTCTTATAAAATTAATGTGTAAAATGTCTTGCTTTGTCAACAGTTCCGTCCACATCTTCACTGTTGATATTTTTTTATTTACCATGCCAAAAGTTTTGTTTGTGCTTTTAGGAATAAAAACGTAACACCAATTGTTGTCTTTTTCAGCTTAGCGAATGTATAGAGGGAGTAAAAGTTGAGCATAATCCTGATCTGTCGGTTACTGTCAACACCAAAAAGTCTCACCAGACATGGACCTTTGCTCTTACTTGTAAGGTATGAATTTTGTGTTAATTGAAGAATGTAATTTTTTTTCGATGTTCTTAAAGCTTCCCTGACCTTTAAATCCCTGTGTGAGACCATTGAACATGTTTTCATCTAAATACATTCTTAAGTAGGTTATGTATTGTGCTAAAGTGTATTTCTGTATTGCCTTAAAGGTATAATTTTTTTAGATTTTGAGATAAAGGTCTTTGTAGATATTTAGATGTTTGCTAATTTATTAATTTGATCAAGAGGTCTTTGATACATCGTCTTCCAAAGTCGGAACATAGGATGGGGCTCGTGGCTCAGAATTAACTATTTAAAAATCGAATTGTTTAATCTGGCAGTTCTAAGATATTTAAACAGTAGCAACTTGTTTGTATAATTGATTTGATGAAATCATAGATTCTGTAATAATGGGTTTTTAATATGAGACGTTTTCTGCAGTGCTTTCCATCTTGAATATAGTACTCAAAGTTTTAGAATAAAGCGAAGTCAAACTTTTCTGTGAATATGTGCGGTGGAAAACTTTTGTGTGCTTTTTGGTGGCATTTCTTTTACTGTACCATCCACATCTTGGGATGAAAAATCTGGGAACATTTAGCTTCGGCCTTGAACCCAATCCGTTGCCTTCAGAGGTAACTGCCCTCCTGTGAAGACTTCCTACTTAAAGCTAGATAAAACTTCTTTAGGCCAAAGGTATGGAAAGTTGGAGTTCGGTGGTCATACAGGGTGATAGCTTTCACCGCAAAGAAAGATGAGTGTGTCATGGAAAGAGCAGGGTGGTTAGAGATGTCGGAGAAATCTGTCGTTTTTAAAAATTTCAGCTTTGCTGAGGTATCAGTGACATCATAAATATATGATTTTAACAACGGATTTTTGTTTTAAGCCGTTCTGATTTTTTCTTAAATGGCTTGTGAGTACAGTTTGTATTTTTAACATAGTCTCTTAGAAGCGTGGGAAAGTAAAAGTCCCTGATGGGAATATTTTTATTGAAGAACCCAATGACAGTTGGACTTTTCACCCCCTTGTACTCAATGAATTCCTTTGCCTTCCTTGCAGCCTGCAAGAATGCTGTGTCGGGTAGCGTTGCTCTATGATGCACATCGTCCTCATTTTAGTATCATTGCAATATCTGCCGGAGATAGTACTACCCAGGTATCGCAGGAAGTCCCAGAGAACTGTCAAGAATGGATAGGAGGGAAGATGGCCCAAAATGGATTAGATCATTACGTGTATAAAGTCGGGATAGCATTTAACACAGAAATCTTTGGAACTTTTCGCCAAACCATAGTTTTCGACTTTGGATTGGAACCAGTACTCATGCAAAGAGTAATGATTGATGCGGCTTCTACAGAAGGTAATATTTAGACTTTCCCTCCCGATACAATGTATTAAAAGGCACTATAATGGCAGTATTAAAAGATACGTATTAGCCTCTAAATACTTCCTGGAGAGGGAATGAATGATAAGGCAAAAAAAAAAAAAAAAAATCCCAAAGCAATTGACTCATTTATTGGGTAATGAGATGAGAATGGTTCATATTATGCTCTGTTCTCTTTATGGAGTCATTAGGCAAACTTGCTTTGAGCTTCCCCAAACTTGTCTGAGTAGACGATCAGGTCTGTTTGGGTCTCTTAGCTTGGTTTCTGGTTGTTTTTTTTAAATGTTTTATTCATTTTTGAGACAGCGACAGAGCATGAGCAGGGGAGGGGCAGAGAGAGAGCGAGACACAGAATCTGAAGCAGGCTCCAGGCTCTGAGCTGTCAGCACAGAGCCCCGCGCGGGGCTCGAACTCACAGACCGCAAGATCATGACCTGAGCCTAAGTCGGACGCTGAACCGACCGAGCCACCCAGGCGCCCCTAGGGTGCCTTTAATAGGATCTGCTCTGTGTTCCTGGGAAAGAGGTCCCTGGTTTCAACGTGTGAGCACCTGCAGAAGATGATAATTACTTTGCACGTTGTTACATTACTGCCTATTGCTAAATTTTATGCCGAGATCCAACAGGACAAGGAAAGGGCACATTACCCTGTATTTTCTTGGCTCTTGGTTGGATTTATAGGTGCTTTGTTTTATTTAGTGAGCACTAAATATTTATTTAAGAGGGACTTCATGTGAAACTTCCTATTGTATTGACTATAACTGACCCTATTGTGGAGGATGTTTTTTGCTCTGTACCACAGTGTCCCATTTGTGAGACCTAAAGTCTGGTTCATGAGCAAATGCTAGGGTTTGATTTTTTAGATGCAGTGACAGGTGGAATTGTTCTGTCTCCTTTACTTTATCTGCTGGGAAGGTTAAAGCAACATTTGGGCCCAGATTGAACAATTAGGCATTACCTTCTTGTGTGTGTGCCAGTGTCACCCAGACTTCCTTAGACCTCAGTTGAGGCTTATTTCTCACTTACTTTGATCTCTGTTACCTGTTTTTATTGTTTTGTATTTTGGATTTTCATCTTCTCCGTACTCTTTGGAATTAGAATATGTTAAATCCTGGGGCACCTGGGTGGCTCAGTCGGTTGAGCTTCCGACTTCAGCTCAGGTCATGATCTCACGGTGGGTGAGTTTGAGCCCCGCGTCAGGCTCTGTGCTGACAGCTCAGAGCCTGGAGCCTGCTTCGGATTCTGTGTCTCCCTCTCTCTGACCCTCCCCCGTTCATGCTCTGTCTCTCTCTGTCTCAAAAATAAATAAACATTAAAAAAAAAAAAGATAGAGTATGTTAAATCCGATAGCCAAGTAGATACAGTTGACAGAGTAAGAATACTTAATTTATATTTGCCGCTGTAGGAGTTCTTTGGCAGTCTTTTTCCTGCTAAGAGCCAGAGAGTGAATCCTTCAGGTGCTGCCGGGCAGATGGTGTTTGCTGGGACAGCGCTGCTCTGCGCTGTGATGATAAAGGAGCTAGAGACCATATGGAAGCGAAAGGGCATGACTGTGTTCCAGTCACACTTTATTTTCAAAAACTGCGGGCTGGAAGTAGCCTGCATGCTGTGGTTTGCCTGCCCCTGTCCTAGTGAGTTGCTTTTAGAGACTAGAACTTGAGAACTATTAGGAGGCACCTTTTGTAAATCATGAAGAGAGACCACCACGTATTTCCCACTTGCAAGTATAATTTTCATAGAATGTTCTGGGCTTAAGTGTGGTGTGTGTGTGCGTGTACGTGTACATACATATAGAAATATATTTTTTTTAAGTTTTTTTTTTTTTTTTTTTGAGAGAGAGAGGGAGGGAGGGACTGTGTGCATGGGGGAGGGGAAGAGGGAGAGGGAGAGAGAGAGAATCCCAGGCAGGCTCCATACCCAGTGCTGAGCCCGAAGCAGGGCTCCATCTGAGCTGAAATCAAGTTGGATGCTTAACTGACTGAGCCATCCAGGTGCCCCACATGTGGGTTATATTTTAAAAGTTTGCTTTTTAGATGGATGGTTTGTAACTCACAACTCATTTCCCCATAGAACTAAGTTTTTAAAAACAAACAAAAAAAAGAAGTAAGTTTTTAAGGGTTGTCAAAAATCTGTACTAGTTAGTGAAAGCCTATTTAATTAATAATATAAAATGTTACATGTCTGCGTTAAGAAGAGAAAATGATGCTAATTAAGACTGATGCGGGAAGGAGGTGATGATATAGATTTTAGGGCACCCTCACATGGGCTTGAGAGATTGAGGGTACTTTGACTACTTTAGCCTCAGGCATGTGTTACTTTTCTAAGTGAGAGAAAAAGAGCAGTGAACAGACTTCACAGACAAATAGAATTGGATTTGAATCTCAATTTTCTCATTACTTGTGTGACATTTCTGAACTTCATGTGTAAAATGGGGCTAGTAATATCTATTTCAGAGGATCATTGTGGGAACCAAAATAAGCATTGTATGGTTTCTGGCACATGGTAAGCACTTAGTAAATGGTATCCGTTGTTTTTACCATGAGCCATGGTTAGAATAACTTCTGACTTACAAATAGAATGAAGAAAGTAGGAAGAGAGAAGGAGAATTTATTTTAAAAAGTGTGGACCAGGGGCTCTAGGGTACATGCAGGAAGAGGGGCTAAGAAGCCGAGATAAAGACCTGAGCCCTTAAAGCCACAGCACCTGCGAATCTTGACAAGAGAAGGCAAGAGAAGTTGGTGGAAGACAAGTTGTCCAAGATGACTGATATTTTAAGTGTGGTCACTGGAAGAAATAGAATTCCCTCCCTCCCTCCCTCCCTCCTTTCCTTCCTTCCTTCCTCCCTTCCTCCCTTCCTCCCTTCCTCCCTTCCTCCCTTCCTCCCTTCCTCCCTTCCTTCCTTCCTTCTTACCTTCTTACCTTCCTACCTAGCAAACTCTACCCCCAGTGCGGGGGGATTGAACTCACAACCCCAAGATGATGAGTCACATGCTTCACCAACTCAGCCATCCAGGCAGGCACCCCAGTGTTTCATTTATTAAGTTTCTAATATACTAGTTTGAAAATATAATGAATTTTGTATTCATTGAGGTATAGTAGATGGAATTAATACAGTCAAGGATATCCTCTGATTTGGAACTAATAAAATGCCTTCCCCCTTTGTTCTTTATGTCTTTTTCTTTTTGCTGACCACTTTGCAGTTTGTTATCTTTGCTTATTTTTCTTCATAAAGTTTTACCTCTAAGCTGTTACGTTGTAGAAAATAATAAAAGTTAAGCATTTTCTTGGACTAACTTGGAAACATTAAGACAATTTCACATAGTGAAATTTTTCAAGGACAAGAAAAATAAATATAAAAGAGACCATTATAAAATGTATTTTGTGATAGGAGATTTTGAAATACTATAAACAGAAAAACTTAAAAGCTAGGTTTAGGCAAGCCAGGTGACGTTTGGCTGACTTTTTTTTTTTTTTTTTGGGTCCATTACTGAAATGAGCTGACCTGTTGTGCTGATTGTTAGTTCTTTGGTGTTTTCCCTACTCGTAAAATTGATGTCATTCAATATCTTGACGCTTTTGTTAAGTTCTTAAGTTTTTATTGCATGACTGTGCTTGTTTCATTGTGACTGTGTACAGGACCTCAAAAGAATTTTGGAGAAATGAAAGCAGGATGTAAATAGTGTGTTTGTTTCCTGCTTCTGTCTTAGTGCTGGTTAGTGTTTTTGATCATTACAGCAGATGTTTGTCAGCAAAAAAAATTGAGGGGAAAAGATTTATTTAAGTGAAATCACAGTTTTATAAAAGATTCTCAAAACTAAATGTAAAAATGTCAGTTTCTTACTTGTATCTGTTTCTGGCGTATTATGTGGATAACATTCAGAGACACTGAGAGCAAGAGAACTTCTCTGTTAAATTGGGGACACACAGTGTTACATCCTGGCTGATTTTACCCCGAGCCGCAGCCAGTTCACTATTTGATCTTCCTTATTCTAGAATTAGGAGAAAACCTTTCAGATTTAAGTTGGCCAAATGCGGTTGGGAATTGGGTGGTTGAATTAGATCTGAGCCTTATATTTCCGTATAGTTTTGAGAACAGTATAAATGATACCATAATATAATTTGGTTTCTGCACACACAAAGAAATGTAGTGATGGTATGAAACTAGAATTTGAATACAAAATATTCTCAACACTTCTTCCATGTGATTGGCTGTTCATTGTTTAAGCAAGTTTTTGTCCTGAAATTAATGCTGGCAACATACATTTCTTTTCCATAAAGTTACATATTTGGACCATGCTGGACTGTGTTCTACTGAAATGAACAGGTGTTATGTTAATAATAGGTAAAGAATCCCACCTGAAAATATGTTTGGAAATGGTGCATGCTTTTTTTTTTTCCCTTAGAGATTCACAGTGCACCTCAGTAATTAAAGGCTCAGTGTCTGTCAAACTGATTTGATCCGGGAACTTAATTATATTAGTGCTTTACTCCTTGGAACTTAAAATCAAGTTACACAGCAGACATTTGCTTTTCTACTTCATTGTTCAGGATCAAATTAAAAATTCTACTTTAATTAATTCAGTTTGAACTGGGGGAAAATTCCCACATTTTTAAAAAATATTTTTATGATATGTAAAGCATTCAAACCTTTTCTATTTGCAGACCATGAATGAATTTTTTTCCCTCTAGTAGTCATATGGCAGTTCTGCAGAGTGTTAGGAAATAGGTATAACTTTAATAATTGCGCTGTTTTCAATTCTTTTCCCTTGTTGGTGAGGTTCAGGTTCAACAAGAGACACTGTATGCACTAAGAAATTTTGGGTTAAAGATGTGCCTCTGGTCTTGCTTTCTCTTTTTTTTACAATGTTTATTTTTGAGAGAGAGAGAGAATGAGAATGAGTGGGGGACGGGTAGAGAGAGAGGGAGACAGAATCCAAAGCAGGCTCCAGGCTCCCAGCTGTCAGCACAGAGTCAGACATGGGGCTCAAACCCACAAACCGTGAGGTCATGACCTGAGCCAAAGTCGGACGCTTAACTGACTGAACCACCCAGACGCCCTAAGAGTTGTGCCTTTTAAAAATGTGTGGCAAAAGATACCTACAGAAGAACAAAATTAGTGAGTTGCCCTTTGCTTAGGAAACAAACTGTATTCATTATACACTTTACCCCACAGCTTTGATTAATGAAAAACAATTTTTTTTAATGTTTCTTTTTGAGAGAGAGCGAGTGAGCATGAGCGAGGGAGTGGCAGAGGGACAGAGGATCTGAAGTGGGCTCTTTGTGACAGCAGCGGGCCAGATATGGGACTTGAACTCATGAACCATGAGACCATGAGACCATGAGATCATGAGAGCATGACCTGAGCTGAAGTCTGAGTATCTGGAAGTTACATGTTGAAAATTATTTCTTATGTGTTTAATTTGAAAACTTGATAGTATCCATTACTTTGAGTCTAGCAGTGTATGTTAACATTAACATTAAAATTTCGTGTGACTTAATTATCTCCAAATTCCAGGGTTGTTGGTAAATTAAGGGTATATAAAATATTTGATATTATGTGATCAGAAAAGTACTAGAAAAATAGATTTAAAAAATAATGCCTTTGTCAATAAAAAATATAATTGAATGAAGCATGTAAATAGGCATTCCTATGCTGTTATTTCGCTGTTTTAACTTTTTATTATCCTCTTTAAGAGGTGGAAAATTGGGATCGACAGTATGGGTAAACTGAGAGATGTTCATCTTGCTTCCCTGTTGGCAGTTTTGGGGAAGGGAACGATACTGAAATGAATAGCTGAAATGGTGGTTTAGGATTACTTTCAGATTTGTAATTTTATTGTTAATTTGGGCAGTCCAGACTTGTAAAGGCGCCGACCAGAATGCTTCATCAGGAAGAGTGTGGTGTGTCCGATTTCGGAACTGAGGCTCGTTTCATCTCCTTCTCTTCAACTCCTAGATAGACGGAGTTGTTGTAAATATGTTCCACATGTAGCATGCGTGTATCGTGTGCTGGTGCTGTGTCCACCCTTCTGCTAGACACGCACAACGGTGGATGTTTGTTCCTTCTTACCTTTTTTTAAATCTGCTCTCTGGGTTCTGTTAAGGATACTTCCCAGTCTGCCATATTATATTCTTCATCAAACAAACCAACCCTTTGGATGCCTCGTTAGACTGGTAACCGTGTGGCTGAACGCCGAGGCCGCCGCTGTCCTCAGTCACAGGGCCAGGGAGGTTGGGAAGCATATCTTGTGTCCGACTAGTTATTCCAACCTTGAACTCTGTGGAAGGAAGTGGCAGCTCTTCCCTTACGTTATCTTAAAGAAATTAGGTGCATTCTAATGACCTTTAATTTGTTTCTTGTGAATTTCTCTTAAAATATGTTTATAGCTTCTGCCTACCACATCTCCGGGTAACATTTATAGGTTTACAGTTTCTGTCAGATTTGACAGATTAGAGATTTGTTATTCTAAGGGTTGGTTAATAAACTCTCCCTGTATGGTTTTGTGAGTATTGATCCTAACCTATTCACTTCCAGTCTTTCCGGAGCGTATTTCATTCTAGCCTATTCTAGGTTGAAGAGAAGTGCGTACCGGGGACGAGGTGGCTCAGCTGCCCTGAGTAGCATACATGTGTGGTTTAGATGTTAGCAGGTGCTAACATGTGCTGGGGGAAGGCGGGGGGATGAGGCCCAGTGGTAGTCAGGTCCCCACGGGGACCTCCCCGCCCTCCTCCATTGAACAGCGACTCTGCAGACCTGCCAACTGTAAATTAGGTGGGAATTTGAATAGGCTTAATCAGCTGCTTATTGTAAGAGAGGATTGGAAGCAGACGCTTGTCTCAAGTTCAGATGAAGCAGGGAAAGAGAAGTGGTTTTGGCAAAATATGTCCTCGGTAGCCACTGGCCACGGTTCATTTTTGATGTCTGAGTTGACGACTGAGATCAGTAATTTGCAGACTTTCTGGTGTTGGCACACATGGATTTTTTTTTTTAAGTTTTCTTTTTTCTGTTCCCCCAGCTCTCCCTTCTCCTGTACTGTGGTTTCTTGTTTCTTTGTTTTATCTTATTAAAAAAAATTTTTTTTAATGTTTATTTTTGAGAGAGAGAGAGACAGACAGAGTGTGAGAAGGGGAAGGGGAGAGAGAGACACACACACAGAATCTGAAGCAGGCTCCAGGCTCTGAGCCGCCAGCACAGAGCCTGACGCGGGGGTTGGAACTCACAAAACCTGAGCCAAAGTCAGACCCTAACCCTAACCGACTGAGCCACCCAGGCACCCCTGTTTTATTTTCTTTAATATTTATTTATTTTGAGAGAGAGAGCGAGCGAGCAGGGGAAGGGCAGAAATAGAGGGAGAGAGAGAGAATCCCAAGCAGGCTCCGCACTGTCAGTGCAGAGCCTGATGCGGGGCTTGAACTCACATGCTCTGTGAGGTCATGACCTGAGCCAAAATCAAGAGTCAGACGCTTAACCAACTGAGCCACTTAGGCGCCCCTTAACAATTCTATACTTTGCTCAGTTGTTCATCATGATACATGTACTCATAATCCCTTTCACCTATATAACTCACCCGCCCCCCCTCCCCCCCCCCACCCCCACCCCTGCTCCCCTCCGGAAACCATTCGTTTATTCTTTGTGTTTGAGTCTGAGTTTTTCTGTTTTAATTAATTTTTTTTAATGTTTATTTATTTTTGAGAGGAGAGAGAAAGAGGGAGAGGGAGACATAGAATCCGAAGCAGGCTCCTGGTTCTAAGCTGTTAGCACAGAGCCCAACTCAGGGCTCAAACTCACGAGCCGTGAGATCATGTGCTGAAGTCGGACACTTAACCGACTGAGCCACCCAGGCACCCCTAGCTTTTTAATTTAAATCCAAGTTAGTTAGCGTATAGTGTAATAATGATTTTAGGAATAGAATTTAGTGATGCATCACTTACATGTAACAGCCCGTGTGCCTCCCAACAAGTGCCTTCCTTAATGTCCATCCTCCATTTAGCCCATCCCCCACAACGTAGTCCCCCCACCCCCCCCACCCCCCGTTTAAGTTTATTTATTTTGAGAGAGAGTGGAGAAGGGGCAGAAAGAGGGAGACAGAGAATCCCAAGTAGGCTCCCCTCTGTCAGGGTGGAGCCTGACATGAGACTTGAACCCACAAACCATGAGATCATGACCTAAGCTGAAATCAAGAGTTGGACACTGAATCGACTAAGCCACCCAGATGCCCCTCCTGTACTGTGTTTATAGTCATTTAAAGAAACCACAGTGGAATAAAATTTAACATTGTTTGGAAATTGTTTGGAAATTGTGCTACCTGCTGAAGACACTAATTTTAATAATTTCATAAAACCAGGGTGGCAGTCATGGCACTATATAGACGAGAAAAACAAATACTGTTTCTCATGCCGCTTTTCCCAGAATGACTTTCTGTATAATTTGCTTTGCACATTAAATAGGTGAACAAAAATCTTTTTAAATGAAAAGCTCTATTGTTTCAGGTTTCTTACTATCCCAGTTACATAAGTATTGGTTGGGAAGAATTAGTGACTGTTTATTTTTATTTTAAAGGGAGAGTGAGAGTGCACGAGCCGGGGAGAAGGGTAGAGAGAGAGGAAGAGAATGCACAAGCAGACTCCATGCTCAGCACCGAGCCCGTCGTGGGGCTCGATCCCACAACCCTGGGACCCTGACCTGAGCCAGGTTCAAGAGTCAGACGCTCAACTGACTGAGCATCCAGATGCCCCAATTAGTGACTTTTTAAAGAATGTGAACATAATATTGATCTAGGCATAGTCTGATTGAATTTCTTATTTAAATAGAACTATGAAATATAACTCTCCTACTTCCAAAGAAGAGACATCCTTTTATTATATATTACAGAGATTCTTTGATATTATGTAGGCTTTTTTTTTTCATTTTCATTTCTTTTCATGTTTATTTTTGAGAGAGAGAGAGACCGAGTGTGAGTGGGGGTGGGGCAGAGAGCGAGGGAGACACAGAATCCGAAGCAGGCTCCAGGCTCTGAGCTGTCAGCACAGAGCCCAATGCAGGGCTCGAACTCACGAGGTGTGAGATCATGACCTGAGCCAAAGTTGGACGCTTAACCGACTCAGCCACCCAGGCGCCCCTAGTTTTTTTTTTATTTTTAAAGAGTTGGGTTATTCGGTTTGTCACTATACTATTGCTGTTTCTCTTGACTTTTGAATTAAGAGAAAAAATTATGTACATCCTTGTTATTTTGATAATGGTTGTCATCTGACTTCTAGTGATGGTATAATCTGCTTTAGAAATGTTGGAGTGTGTAATTTAAATATTTTTTGTAGCTATGATTTAATGAATGAAAAGGCACGGCCCAATTTAGGATGATTGAGGCAGAAAATCTGGTTACTTTACTTTATGAAACTTATCCTTTCGAAGCTATTGCGAAGCCAGTCCATCCCTGCCTAATCCGGAGTATTATAAGAATGCAGACCAGCCTTATACGTTGATGATTATAGGTGTATTTGTTTCTCCATTGGAGAAATAGAACTGGCCATGTAAAAATACCTTTTCAAGGAGCAAAGGCAAGAAATTAGGGCCTTTCCTTTTTTAATTTTTTAAAACGTTTAAATTAGGGCCTTTGCATTTGAATCTTTAATAAGACATTAGAATAAACTATTTTCTAGTATTGAGAATGTCTTTTGGATGACTTTACTTAGGTGTTTATAATTTATATGTAACATTTAAATGTAGGCAAATCTCTCACTAAGCATTACTTGGCAATTATGCATTGTTCTCTCATTGTAAAGATAGTACAGGGTAACTTATTTTTGTACTTTGGACACTTAACTCATCTCTGTTTAAACTTTTTATTATTTCTTCCCCAAATTGTAACCTGAGTTGTGAAGCCATCTTTTCAGTTACATTACATTAAAACTGGATATCAGCCTAATGAGTCATCAGTCAAGCAACCCCCCCCCCCCGCCCCGTTTTGGTTAAGTTTCATATTTATAGGTCTATGTATGCTCCACCCAGTAGAAAAGTAGTATGTCCTGCAAATATAGCAAGCCTCCCCAGCACTCAGAATTCATGTTCCGGGGGCGCCTGGGTGGCTCAGTTGGTTGAGTGACCGACTTTGGCTCAGGTCATGATCTCGCGGTTGGTGAGTTCGAGCCCCGCGTCGGACTCTGTGTTGACAGCTCGGAGCCTGGAGCCTGCTTTTGACCCTGTGTCTCCGTCTCTCTCTGCTCCTCCCCCACTTATGCTCTGTCTCTCTCTGTCTCAGAAATAAATAAACATTAAAAAAAAAATTAAAAAAAAAAAAGAATTCATGTTCCAATATATTTCACCCTGTGCTGGTAGTGTCCTACCTTTTTTTTTTTCAGAGATGTCAGAACTTGAACAGTCATTCATTTTGACATTGTGCCCTACTTACAGTATAATTTAACTGAGGCTGAACTGGATTTTTCTGATAGGGCATTTGAATGGCACATTGTATCACATTTCAACGAGAAATTAGCAGTGTTTTTACATGAGTATTTTCTAAAAGATTTTTGTTTGTCATAAATTGACTTTCAGAGAGTTTCACTGTGCTTCACCACATGCGAAAAGATTAACCTTTCATAGTGTTCTGATCATCTTTTTTCTATAATGGGCAGGTATTATTAGTAGGAGGAGAAAAGTGTTTATCATCCAATAGATTTTATCTTATGAGGAATTTATTGTATTTTCTTCTTGCAGTTCAGATTTCTTTGGACTAAAGAGTTAAGTTCTAAATGTTAATCTGCATTTTAAAATGTTAATAACTATTTCTGGTATGTCTTAGCCTGGTGTTAAAAAGGAGGCATTTTTTTTTCTTTTACATGGGTTCCTATTTATGTTCTTTTGTTAACCTAGACAACAGATTTCTGATACGGGAAAAATTCTTTGTTAGATGGGTTTTTGGATTGTTTTTAAGAATTATTAGCTCAAGCATATAAAATGCTCCTACCAAAATGCGTAATGTATTTGAGAATTTTAATGTTGTGCTCTTTATAAACGTGTTTTTTGTTTCCATTTAGATCTTGAATACCTGATGCATGCAAAACAACAGCTAGTAACCACAGCTAAGCGTTGGGATTCTTCTTCTAAGACTATTATAGATTTTGAACCTAATGAAACTACTGATTTGGAGAAGAGCCTTCTTATCAGATACCAAATTCCTCTCTCTGCTGACCAGCTGTTTACCCAGTCGGTTTTAGACAAATCATTGACCAAGACCAACTATCAGTCACGGCTGCATGACCTTCTTTATATTGAGGAGATAGCCCAGTATAAAGAAGTCAGCAAGTAAGTTACCTTAGGAATACTTTTTTTTTTTTTTAAACAAATTCCCCTTTCAGTGGTATTTTTCATTTTTAAATGAAAATGGAGGTTTGCCAAAGTGAAGACAGGTAGTAAAGATTGTTACTCAGTAGGTGTCTTTCAGTGCCGTGTCCTGCTCATCTCGGCATCCCTAGTGTTTAGTATGTATTTCATTTCCATAAGACTCTGCCACGTACTAGGTGTGTAAACATGTGGTCCCTGCCGTACCGGAGGTTTCTGTGAATGGTAGTCAGAGCGAGCATTCAGTAAATATTGGTTGAATAAATGTACAGAAACTGAAAGAGACTACTACATATCTTGGAATGCAATTTTAAGAATGAAATGATTTAAATCTTCAGGGAAACTATTTGATAATAATGAAATACCTCTATAGCCACTTACAAAAGCTTTAACATATTTTGCGTTTTATCCATATGTCACAAGTTAAGTCCAAGCATAAATCCCAAAGCTTATTTGAATCATTATAGGAAAAGTAATCCTAGAAATTAAAGTTTGAATGAAGGCAGATATTAATGAAATGGTTGGTATGTTTTGTAGTAGCATTCCACTTTTTAGATGAAATGGGAACAAGCTTTAAACAGTGAACCACAGTTATGATACATGAGTATATTTTTGTAAGCAGTTTTCCCTTTGAATATAGCCTAACCAATCTATTTTTTTTCCGGGCTGCCTTATTGGTACCTTAACATTAATTATTAATAGATACTGAACCCTTACTAAGGTATATATTTAGAAAAGGAAAAGTAATAACTTAAAGATACCTTGTGTTACTCTATTCATAGATTAAATATGATCTGACTTTTGGAACAGATCTAATTTCAAATTACATGCATGTAAAATTTACAAAGTCAGAGTGTATTTTTTGTTACTCTTAAGACTTTAAATCATGGCTGGGGTGCCTGGGTGGCTCAGTTGATTAAGCATCCAACTCTTGATATTGGCTCAGGGTGTGATCTCACGGTTCCTTGCACGATTGGGCTTCATATGGAGCATGGAACCTGCTTGGGATTCCCTCTCTACCTCTCTCTCTGTTTTCCCCTCCCCCAATAAATAAATAAACATAAAAGAAAAAAAGACTTTAAATCATGGCCATTGATGGGCTCTTACAAGACTTTTTTTCTTCTTTTTTTTAATCTTTATTTATTTTTGAGAGAGCAGGTATGAGTGGGGGATGGCAGAGAGATAGGGAGACAGAGGATCCCAAGCCGGCTCCGCACTGTCAGCACAGACCTCGATGCGGGGGTCGAACGGATGAAACATGAAATCATGACCTGAGCTGAAATCAAGAGTAGGTTGCTTAATCAACTGGGCCACCCAGGTGTCCCTCTTACAAGACTTTCACTGACTGTCTATATACAGTTCTAATGAAATAGTCACTTATTAAATAACAGGGACAGTGGCTTGTAACATGTATATTCACATTATTGCTATGCATATATGTTATTTACATGGTCATAGATTCCTTTTCCTTAGTAAAGAACACTTGATAAAATCATAAAGTTTGGGATGGAATAGCTTATTTTTTATTAAAAGAATTTTTTTAACATTTATTCATTTTTGAGAGATAGAGCATGAGCAGGGGAGGGGCAGAGAAGGAGGGGAAGATACTGAATCCGAAGGAGGTCCCAGGCTCTGAGCTGTCAGCACAGAGCCCTGCCCAGTATGGGGCTTGAACCCACAAATTATGAGATCATGATCTGAGCTGACGTCGGACTCTCAACTGACTGAGCCCAGGCCCCTGTTAATTTTATTTTAGAGAGAGAGAGAGAATGCGTGAATGAGGGAGAGGGGCACAGGGATAAAGAGAGAGAATCTCAAGCAGGTTCCACACTCAGCGTGGAGCCTGATGTGGGGCTTGATCCCATGATCCTGGGATCACCACCTGAGTGGAAATCAAGAGTCAGTTGCTCAACCGACTGAGCCACCCAGGTGCCCCGGGATGAAATAGAGTTTAGAAGCTTACCAGAATCTTAAGAGACTATTTTGGAGTACCATATTAGAAATTCAGAAAAAATTATTTGTTTAATATTCAGGTTTAAAAATCATTCCATATACATTATCTCAGAACTTATAACTAAAGACCAACAAACTTGTGGATTATTACATTAAAAATAATTTTTTTTAAATGGAAATTTGATTAGATAAAAGAATAAACCCTACAAAATTGTGGAGGTCAGATTCTGATCAAGAAACTAAGTGGATGAAAGTTCACTCTGAGAGCACCTTGCAAAGGCTTCTAAAACCCATAGAAGAGAGGCTTGAAAATATCTGCAACATGAAATGAACACTGGTGGCAAACTAAGTTGGTATATTTCTGGAGGAAAGTTACTTATTTGGCAGTTTGTTTGTTTTTATTTTATTTTATTATTATTATTTTTTAATTTCAATATGAAGTTTATTGTCAGATTGATTTTCATACAACACCCAGTGCTCATCCCAAAAGGTGCCCTCCTCAATGCCCATCACCCACCCTCCTCCTTCCTCCCACCCCCCATCAACCCTCAGTTTGTTCTCAGTTTTTAAGAGTCTCTTATGTTTTGGCTCCCTCCCTCTCTAACCACTTTTTTTTTCCTTCCCCTCCCCCATGGGGTTCTGTTAAGTTTCTCAGGATCCACATAAGAGTGAAAACATATGGTATCTGTCTTTCTCTCTATGACTTATTTCACTTAGCATAACACTCTCCAGTTCCATCCACGTTGCTATAAAAGACCCTATTTCATTCTTTGTCATTGCCACGTAGTACTCCATTGTGTATGTAAACCACAATTTCTTTATCCATTCATCAGTTGATGGACATTTAGGCTCTTTCCATAATTTGGCTATTGTTGAGAGTGCTGCTATAAACATTGGGGTACAAGTGCCCTTATGCATCAGTACTCCTGTATCCCTTGGGTAAATTCCTAGCAGTGCTGTTGCTGGGTCATAGGGTAGATCTGTTTTTTGGCAGTTTGTTTTAAAGGTCTTTAGAAGGTTTGATCCTTTTGGTGTAGTAATTATGAGGAATCATCCTGAAGAAAGAATAGGAGATTCTTAAATTAAAGATGCTTGTAAACAAATGTCTTTCAAGAGTAGTGAAGAGCACGTTAAGTAAATTAATAGCCATATGATCCCAAAACTGCAGTAGTTCTCCCTTGTCCGCGGTTCACTTTCTGAGGTTTCACTTATTGTGGTCAGCTGTGGTCCAGTTGATGATCCTGCTTGAGATACATCATCAGGTCAGCGATAGCCTAATGCTACGACACTATGCTTATGTCACCTCACTTCATTTCACTTCACCTCACTCACTTCATGTCATCACCTAGGCCTTTGATCATCTCACATCATCACAAGAAGCATGAGTGCAGTACAATCAGATATTTTGAGGGAGATACCCCATGCACATAGCTTTTATTACAGTATATTGTTATAACTGTTACATTATTAGCTATTGTTAATCTTTTACTATGTGAACATATAAAATTTTAATCATAGGTGTGTATGTGTAGGGAAAAACAGTGTGTGTGTAGGGTTTGGCACTATTCATGGCTTCAAGCAGTTGCTAGGGGGCTTGGGACATATGTGCTGGAGATAAGGGGGGGACTACTGTATTGAAATTATGTTCTCGAAGAATTTTTGAGTCAGTAAATATGCTCATGATACAATATAAAGGGGAAGATATGTTAGTTATGAAAGCAGCCACTGCAGTTCTGATTTTGTATGTACACACACATATATGAATATATTTGTATATAAAAATACTGAAGAGTTAAAGCAAAGTGTTCTGGCTGGTGAAATTACAAGTGAGTTTTATGTTCTGATGTGGTTCTCTCTATTTTTGAAATGTTGTGCCATGACCTCCTATTACTACTATACTAAGAAAAAAGCAAAGAAATGGGAAGGAAGCTAGAATGATGTCAGTTGCAGCTCTTGATGATCAAGGTGTAAAATCGCCCTCAGGTATGACAAGAAAGATTGTAGTTAAGACAGAATGTAGACAACGTGGTAAGACCGCGCGGTAAGACTGGATACAGTAGTCTTTTTATAGGAACATCGGAGCTTTCTCTCTTTTTTTTAGTCTTAAAAATTAGATCTTTAAAATAGTTATTGACTCAGATAGCGATGTTTACAACCTGAATGTAAGTCTGTAGGGTCACTTTTTATGTGTTACATATGTTAACTGCACAAGAGTTTGAAGGATCTTAAAGACAGAGATGAGAATTTATTGCTACACGTCTAATGTGACAAGTAGATAGTTACTGCGTCAGAGAATTCTGGAAAATTTTCAGTGATTCTCTCACCCACAGGTAACCCTGGATGTGAAGGCTGGTAAATTACACTTCTGAATTTGACAGGCTTGTAAAATTTTGTGAAGTACAGCATAGCAGTGGTACACATACAAAGAAGCAAATCCTACTAGTAGATGGAGTTCTCAGTGGGTATCTGTAAGCAGATGGACAAGGGCCACATAACAGACATAAGTGAAGGATTTTCAAGAATCTTTGAGAAAGTTTTGTATATGGTGCTTCCGAAAGCTTATTTTCTGTTTTTTTCCTTCTTTCCCCTTTAAACGTAACATTTATTTATGTTTTCATGTTGCCTTGAATTTAATTCACATTTTGATAATTCTTTAAGCACAAATAACCTGACAGATATATTTAAAAAATGGATTTGGGGGAGGTCTGTATGCAGCTACTAAACTCTGTTGTAGCATAGGTTATCAGCACACTTTTTCTGAAGGGCCAGCAAGTAAATATTAAAGGCTTTGTGGACTTCATACAGTCTTTGTTGCATAGCTTCTCTGTTTTGTTCTTGTAAATCGTTCTTAGTCAAGGACTATCCAGAAAACAGGTTGAAGGTTGGATTTGATCCTTGGGCCATGCTCTAATGTGTCTGATTGGGTCAGTTTATTGTCGGTTCAATCAGTACCAGTCATCAGAGCAAACCCAAGTCACCATTAGAATGGTGAAGAATGTTTTATTGTGAATTGAGACTCCCCTTAAAGCCAGAACACAATGGTTTGGGTAAATAGACTCCCTCTAAATACCCTGGATGTGTATTGATGGTAATAACGTATTCGGTATGCACAGGAACGTGCCTCTTTAGATGTAGTCAGACCTAGCACATGATGGATAGAATATTTCCTAAGGTCACCGAGAATATATTGGTCGTTTGCGAACTTTGACAGTTTAAGCAGAATAGTGCTAATCACGAAAGCAGTGTCGAGGGACTTCACACCGATAGTGTACATTTTAATTGTAAAGATTGGACTATACTTCTACATGGTCGCCTTAACATTCCTTCCTTGAAAAAGGATTGAATGAAGCCTCTCAAAATTAGACAGGATATATTTTGGCTTGCGTTTGGATGTAGTAATCAAGTTTATCTTTTTATTTTCTTTACTTTAAAGAAAGGGATGGTTTTTCAAAGCAGGCCAGAAATTAAGATTTCTTTTAATGTTAAGTTTTAGTGTGAGTTGTGTGGAGGTGGTAAGGATAATACTTCATTTCAGTTAAGTTTTGGAAAATGCTTCTGAGTTCCTGCGAGATTAAAAACAAAGTATTTCTCTTGTCTTCAGCTCCGTGTTGATATGCATTCATTGAGTTATGATTCTGCCTTGAAGTGGAATCCACTTGATTCTTAGATAAACATTTTCAAAAGAAATTGGCTTTGGCTAACGTAACTGTGCCCATTAAAGTGTGTGCGGGCCCAGCCTGATCAGGTTGTTGTGCTTCTCAGTGCTGGCAGCTGGCACGACAGGCCTGGTGTGTGGACGCACATTTCATCGTTCAGATGGATGAGGCGAGGCGCCTGTTGGGTTCGCCTCAGCAAACCCAGGTATTGGCTTATTACCTTGGTTGATTTTTGTTATCGTTCATTTAGTCGGAAATCGTGTAAAGTGAAATTCTCTGTATAGCACTGAAATTCTTTTAAAGAGAGAGAACTGTTCTTTTCAGCTGTTTCTTTTCAAGAGAGAACTGTTGCTAAGCTTGATCGAGCCGTATTTCTTGTAGCTAGGTGTGATGTGAAATTGGTCAAAATTTGCATGCCTGCTCTTCTGCCATTTCCCAAAAGGCGAGGAAGTGTGTAAGCTTTAAGGCGGATTTCAAAATGTGGCAAGCATTAATGGCAAGATGGGTTTTCTTTTTATTAAGAAATATCTTTTTAAATTGTAGGATATATTTTGTTTTTAAGGTGTTTCTGAATTATTCAATCTTAAAAATATGTTATTTTAAATACCTAAGAAAGCTTACTGTCGTAACTTCATCAAAATACATTTTATTAAAATAATAAAACCCATTTTTGATATTTTATTTAATTTTATTTTTAAATGTTTTTTGTTTTTGTTTTTGTTTTTTTTTGAGAGAGTGAGCACAAGTGGGGGAAGGGCAGAGAGAGGGGGACAGAGGATCCGAATCGGGCTCCATGCTGACAGCAGAGACTATGATGCGGGGCTCGAACTCATGAACCCTGAGATCATGACCTGAGGCGAAGTCGGAAGCTTAACCGATTGAGCCACCCAGGTGCCCCTAGCCTGTTAATTTTTTAGAAAATTAAATCTTACTAGCTGTAACTTCTATTAGAAAGTCTATGTCGTTTTAGAGAGACATATGCTTTAAAATAGAACAGGGAGGCACCTGGGTGGCTAGTGGGTTGAGCATCTGGCTTCGCTCGGGTCATGATCTCACGGTTCGTGAGTTCGAGTCCCACGTTGGGCTCTGTGCTGAAAGCTCAGAGCTTGGAGCCTGCTTCAGATTCTGTCTCCCTCTCTCTGCCCCTCCACTGCTCATGCTCTGTCTGTCTCTCTCTCTCAAAAATAAACAAACATTAAAAAAAATTGAGCATATGATGTACCTTCTGTGGGAAGAGCTATATTTCTTAGTACTTTTATTTTCCAGAGAGCCGATTTAAAAAAAGGTAAGGAGGAACAAACACGCACCGTTTTCTGGGTTCTGTTAAGGATACTTTCCCAGTCTGCCATATTATATTATGGTTGTTATATTAACCTGTTTTGTTAATAAAAAGAAAAAAAGGACAGGTGAACATAGATTTTATGTAAACTAGAGGTGTAGTATACTTTTATTTTTATTTTAGGACTGATTTTTATGTGAATCTTAGTGCACGTTCT